>NW_023494789.1:9297551-9535051 GCF_904425465.1 Colossoma macropomum
GCTCTGTCACAACAAATTACTCCAGCACAGGAGACAGAAAAAGAAAGAAAGAAGGCAGCTGTATGTCAGAGAGCATAGATTAGGGCCTGCAGAGAAAGAGCAGATACTGCAGAAATGGTTTCAATGCTAGTAATCTCTCAGTCTTTGCACTACAAACATACAGTCCATGCTTTCACAATGGCTAAGGTATATTGAATACTTCCATAGCATATTGCCCTCTTTTAGTGCATGTAATGTATTCTGAATGGTACTTTTAAAACCCAGATGACATACAACTATGGTCACAAGGCCAGGTCCAGTCTAGTTTCAAACATTCTGCCACATCTGCTCCAGCTAATTAACATCTTTAGAAGTCCTACTTTGGCTGGATGTGTTAATGCTAGGTAAAGGGGGCAGCATGGTACAACAGCATTTTAGGGCCACTGTTAAAAAAAAAAAATAAAAATAAAAATAAAAATAGTAGACTTCGAGAATAAAGTTGTAATATTTTGAGAAAAAAGTTGTAATATTTTTTAAAAAAACATAATATTTAGAGAAAAAAAGACATACTATTTTGAGAAAAAACGCAATATTTCGAGAAAAACATTGTACTATTTCGAGAAAATAAGTCGTAATATTTCGAGAAAAAACTCCTAGAATTATGACATTAAAGTGGCATTAATACCCGGAAAGTTTAAGGAACTGTGGCCAAAGGCTTTGCAAAGGAAAGGCAGCAGCTCACTGTGTTAAAATGAGGGGCGTTGAGTTGGTGGAGTTATACTTTCATATCAATTTCACCCATAAAGAAATACTCAGTCTCCCCGTCTCTCCTGACACATCAGCCCCAGCCTGTTATTAGTATAGGAACTGGCTGTGCAGGGAAATGTGTTTATTTAGAATAAAGAGCCAGACAGACTCGAAGAAAACTGTCTGTCTGTGTTGTTGAAGGAGAATCCCAGGCCGTGTCGTTTACATGGCTATCAGTGGCTACATCTCCGTGCCATTCAAAGAGGGCATGAAGTTTCACAGACAGTGAGAATGATAATCAAAATGATCCACAGAGAGACAGGAGTGAGTGGAACTCCTGCTTTCCAGTACAGCAACCCAGACCCCAACAAATTATGGCAGCCTCCCTACAGTTAGCCCACTGTATCCTCGAAATATAACTTTTTTTCTCAATATATTATTTTTTTCTCAAAATATTATGACTTTATTCTCGAAATATTATGACTTTTTTCTCAAAATATTATGACCTTTTTCTCAAAATATTCTTGAAGTCTACTATTTTTATTTTTATTAACAGTGGCCCTAAAACGCCGTCGTAGCATGGTACATGCAGGTTGGAATTATATTCTGCAGGAATGTAGATCTCAGAAAGACGCATAACGATTGCTGATGTAGTAGAACTGCTGAAGAATAAAGCTTTGACCGATGAACACTGCACTCAGGAGTGTTCAAAAACAAAAGCTACAGTTTGAAAATTAGATGTCCATGTATTTCTACACTATGTAATTTGCATTATGCAAGCTGTGATATGCTGCCAGGATTATCATGGTTATAATGGCAAGTGGGCATGGTACATGCCAGAGATCCTCAAATGAGGACCCTGATCCCAGTTTGCAGTACTGACTTCTGTAATCCCTCATATGTATGACACTAGACAGTCATCATACATGTTTAGTCTGGAATTGATAACCTCTAAAGGTATGTTATAGGTAACTTTAGCTTAGTTAGCCAACTGCTAAGCTAGGTACAATAAGAGGTAATTGTGAGTGGTGTAAAGTAATCTGTCATTTCTGTTTAATGAATTTGGTTTGAGATGATACTAGACTGTAGATCAGAGGTGTCATGCTCAGTTCCTGGTGGGCCACAGCTCTACAGAGACTAGCATTTTTCATTTTCCCTCTTCTTACACTTTGAAATCAACTCTGAAGGCCTTGCTTAGCTGATGAGTTGATCAAGTGTGCGTAGCCTCTTTCTGCAGGCCTCACTTTTAATCAATATAATCAAATAAAATATTTTCCCCAGTAACTCTGTTATCAGATTGACTAAGACACTGTTAGCTGTCAGTGTGAAATGTTATGACTCTGTATTGAGCTGCTAGTGAGCAACGAGGGGCGAGAACCCCATGCTGATGCTTGATTTTACAAAACTGTATGTAACTGCCACAATACAAAATCATAAGAATAAAATGTTAACTTGGTTGCTCAACTATGAAGATGAAGATACAGTTTCTGGTTTTTAATACTCATTTCAAAATATATTCCATCAACATTATTGAACAGCATAAATGATTAGCATAAAATTGGTAGAAATTGTATTGCAGTGGCCCGTTACTTGCTCATTTAGCCAGGGACAGGTGGGCGGCATGGCCTTGCGGACTGGTGAGTGCCTTGCAGCAGTGGTGAGAGACTTTATTCTTGTAAATCAGTTGCTGGTGTTAAGTTTGAGAGGTGCAGCAATGTTGTGTGTGCTGTATTGGACTGAACTGTGGGGGTTAGGTGTGTCTGTGTGTGTCTACCATGGAATAAAGTTGTATGGCTCATGGTGACTTCCCTGCTGCATGTTAATAAAAGAGCACTCGTTTGAAGAGCTATGCTTCCCATGTCTTCTTCTTCTATGCCGCTTCAGTATTTTATGGCTATTGTGATTAGAAAAGGATACTAAAGTCAGTGCGATGGCCTGTCAGGCCTGGAGTTCATCACATGCTCAAGATGCTGACGTATAGTAGGGTGGGGAACTCCTGGAGGCCTGGGGGGCTGGATTTCTTCACAGTTTGGTGATATTTCTACTTAACACACCTGATTCAGCTCATCAGCTATCAGGTTTGGTGTGCTAGAGCAGGGAAGTCATCAAACTCCACTGGCCCTCAGTTCCCCATCCCTGGTGCATAGGATGGGAATGTAGCGCATAGTACCCAAACTGAGACAAAGGGTACAGTACATAGACCCTGGGCACTGTGTTCTTCTATGTTTCTGAGGTCATTTTCAACATCAATATTGTGTCGAAGTAGCTCAGGGACAGTTTGGGAGTGAATGAGGGAGGTGTTCAGTACATTCCCACACTATAACTATGTGTGTGAGTGTGTGTGCACGAGTGTGATTCTGGTATTTGAGGAGTCTGATGAATGGCTCTGTCTCCGTCTGTGCTGCTCTGCACTTTTTCACTACATTTCCTGCAAAATAGCCATTTCCCTCCACAACACAAGTCTTCAAATTAGAGCAGTTCTTCATCTCGTTAAAGAAGGATGTCATTACTGCGATTCCGGAGCATTAATATAACATAACACCTGTGACAAGCCAACGTGAGCATGCATTCCGAAAATTGCGGAGCGGCTCCACGACCTGCATTACAATCTCCCTCACAGGACTAGCATTTATGAATACACATCACACTTTGCCAATTTGTCTTCTTTAAGGTGATGTCAAAGCAGAACAGATTTGTATTTGCCTTTTTTTTTTCCCTTTTTTTGAATCCTTCTTATGGCGTAGTCGCCCGATTTATTCGGCTGTGGGAAAGACCGAGACAGCGTTTGTCAAACGAGCTAAACTATGACAGGGTGGTGAAGATGACGAGGCAGTCATTTCCAGAGAGCGGAGGAGAGTAAATTAGGCCGTAAACACACTCCCAGGGGAGCCATTCCGTGGCAGCATGGGGAGGCGCTGCGTTCCACACGCAAAGCATTTCCGTTTTTTTTTTTCCTGCTCATTTTTTCTCTTTTCTTTTTTTTTGTTTCTCCTCAGAGCAAACTTAGCACTCCGCTCCGCCACACCGTCTCCTGAGGACACTTAAGACATCTGAGGGAACGTCGGCCTCCTGCGTGCAATGTTACGAAGTGATTCATTTCTCAGCGTCCACACAAACATTTTGAAAAGCGTTTACTGCCTGGGAAAAAAAAAGAAGTGTTGAGGTCCTGTCATCGCTCATAATCACAGTCATCGTTAGCTACGTTCTCGGTTTAAGCTTCAGCTGGGAGTCGTCAATGGAGAACACTCGCTACGGCTGGCCCCATGTTCAAAATCCCACTCACTATTCCTTACTCTGAAGAAAGGCATCTGACATAATGTGAAATGGAGTGAATGTTTCTTAGAAACATTTGAAACTCCTGAAAAAATAACAGATTGATTCCTTATATCCCAACGAGGATATCGAAAAAACCTCGTATCTCCAAAATGGTAACTTTACAGGAGAAAGAAAGAACACAGTTTACTTTTAAAGTAAGTCAATGGAACCAGACGTTTTCCCAAGTCATTTTGGGCCATTTCTTTTGGTCCATATACCATGAAATTTGCACACAATGTAAAGGACAACAGGCATTTTCAAATTAGGTCATAAACTAAAAAATGACAAAAATGGAGGTTTAATTCCAAAAACAGTGATATACAATAAAGATCGGATCCCAGATCACAAACATAGGGAATGAAACTCATCATGAAAGTAAATGATTTCAGATGCTAAATAGTTTGCTCATCTTCCTGCAGTGAGAGTCACATAAACAGTGGCTAAGGCCATCTCTGAAATCTTCAGAGGATAATTTGGAGACAAACAGCTGTGAGTAAAAGATGCTCCTCTTGGTGTGTTGGGATAAACAACTTCTCAAACTACGCAGTGATTAGTCATTGTCTTATATAGTTCTACAATAATACCTATAATTTCTTGTATTATTGTTTAACTTTATCACCTGTCTATAAAGCATGTTGAGATGCCACCATCATGAAAAGTGCTGTAGAAATAAAAATTATGATTATTATCGTTATTACTCAGTCATCACCTTGATCACCGTTTAAAGGGCTTCATGGAACTGCCAATATCATGCTATCGAATGAACCATAGTAATAACTCATGTCCTCACATTTCTTGTTGCCATATTGGTAAATATTCCATCATATCCTGTGAAAAAGGAGTCTTCAATGTTTTTCATTTTTGAAGCAATTTTTTTCATTCTCTATGACACAAGTCAATGCAATGTGTATTGTCCTGACTCTGAACATTAAACTGTGTAAAATCACAGAAAAAAAATGTTTTTATGCTGTTGTTGACACCAAACTCCCAAACTAATGACAATATTAATGGATTAGCCATGGCTGACCAAGCACACAAGCTGGTTATGTGGTTAGGCCAAACATAATTCTGATTAAATGAAATGTTTGGACATGTTGTCTACTTGCGAGCAGCTGTATAGAACAGTTTTGGTGTGACAGCAGTGCATAAATTGAATAGCCACTCCCTTCAACCATACCAATTTTTTATATTCTTCTCTCCTAAAATTACACCTCCACCTTTCCCTGTAAAACTAATCCCATTCCAATGGTGCTAATGTAGGTTGCCTTCCATTACTTTGAGTAAACTGTAACGGCATATGTGCTTGGCTCTGCAACACATTCACAACACTTCATTTTCACCTTGAAATATGGGATGAATCAGTGAATAAATCAGAGTCTGTACAGTAACCTGAGTCAAAACATTCAAAACGTTTGAAATAACTGCACTAAACAATCCTTAATACTATATTTTTAAGGATATTAACGTTCTTACTGGAACATCTAAGCATTTTAGTTTGGAAAGACAGCATCTGAGTTCCTGAATCAGGAAACAAACAGGCTGTAAAACGATCTTAGATTAGGTTTTTTGTGTAAAGATGCCCTCTGCAGTGCCCATGCCTGTTTACCCTCCTGATCTGCACGTAGCCGAACTGCAGCGCTGCGTACAAAATTAATAATTCAACGCTTTCATATTAGTTCACACCTTAGCCAAGATACCACTAAATTATTCATATAAATAATATAAAATAAGCAAAGCATTTGTCATATTTATATGAGGTAAAATATACCGCAGCAGGCCGAAAGTTAGACCCTATAGCTACAAAACCAAGAATGGTGCTCACAAAGCGGGTCTCACAGCTGATCTAGGATCAGATTGGTCAGCAGATCAGAGCAGATCCCAGGTCAGTGCATCCAGAGACGTTATGCAATTATAGGCCTTCTGCTGGAGACCGGACGAGAGTCCACTGGGCAAATGGGCAGCATATCTATGATGTTTTTTTTTGTTTTTTTTAGAAAATTTGTCCGTTTTTTTTGCAGGTGATTTTATTTCTCGTGTATACGCTCTGCCCAGTCATGGGTGACCAAATAAACAAGCCCTACAGAGATTTGTTTTTTTTTGTTTTGTTATTTTCTTTCTTGTTCTATAATGAAAGCTGTTTGAGAAAAGGTAAGGGGCTCGGGGTGGGGGGTGTAATGCAGCACTTGTGTGTATCAGATAGATTTTCACCTCCCTAAAATTCTATTTTTCACGGCTGACTCGAGCCCAGAAGCGACACGCAAACACACACGTGTGCACACGCCGCACACAGCTTCCCCTTCCCACCTCCTATTGGCAATCCCCGCAAACAAACATTTCTCCGCACAAAATGGATCAAGAAAACATACAATTATCTCTAAAAACTGGAACAGATTTTTATTAAATTAACCTTATTAGTGCATTACGGTAAGCAAATGCCAAAAAGGGGCCTGCTCATTTGCATTAAGATAGATTTTTCAGGTTGGCTGCACGATTTAATTAAAGAAAAGATTAAGAATCATTAGAGGAGCCGCTGTACCTTGCCTAGTCGAGCTCTCCACAGGCTCAGGTTAACACACACACAGATGGTGATTTTGTAACTGTTGAATGGCTCCAGCAGAATGAGAATGATCCTATTAGTTTCCAGGGGAAGAGGAGAGAGAGAGAGAGAGAGAGAGAGAGAGAGAGAGAGAGAGAGGAACTGGAAACAGAGAGAAATACTGCTGTGAGGACTCTCCATCTCTCTCTCCACGCGTGGGAGTTTAACGAGTATAAACGTTCAATTCCTCTCGTTAAAAACGGATGCTTGTAGCATTCATAAACCGCCGAGGCCTGCCTACTGAAGGGCTTCTGTATGGACGAAGACAGGTGAGTCCGGTTCAGCCGCTGATAGGGTCAGCGTAAATGCCTCTGGATCACTTCCATGGTCAAGGCCTGCCATTAAATAGTGCATTTCAATAGAGAAGCTAGCACTGACTACAGGATAACAGCAGTTTCCTCCCATTAGGCTCAGGAATATGGATATTTTCCTTGGTAAAGGTCTGCTACATATACCATCTGTCCCCACAGTTGTGGTTTTGTGTACTTCTGTAGCGTTAGTAAGTGTTAACGTGTCCTGTTATGTCCGAGTGTTAACGTATGTCCTGGCTTAGTGCTCAAGATCGCATTAAATAAACAGTTTTCCAAACCCAGTGTTGAGATGGTGCTGTTATATATCCCAAAAGTCAACATGTTAGCAAGGTGCGGAATACAGGGAGTCCTGGGGGGTCCAGGACCTCCTAATTGACCTCTTGGACCCCCTGAATGTCTCAAAATCAAAATTCTGGGGGGGTCTCTGAACTTACTATTACGTGATGCTGTCCGTTAGAGAAAAATAAACAAATATAAATTTAGGGAAAGGTCACAGCGAGCTTCTGTCTTTGATATTCTTAGCTAACTGGAGATGCAGCATTGGTCTGCCTCAGAGTGGTGCTGTAGCACATTGGTTCACCCAGTTGGTCCTTCATAGCCTAGCAACCGTAACTATGCCCAGGGTACCTCTGAAAACTTTACAATATGCATTTGTATATCTGTACTTATTTCTTAAACCCAAGACATAAGATATGTGTAATATCTCAGTAATTGTGTGGAAGACTACATTACTGATTAGAAAAGAGCATTTCCAGAAGAATTATTGAACCAAACAATTTGCTGCCATTGAAGCTAGCATCAGCTATGTTATGGCGGGTAAATTAGCAGCCAGCCAATGCTGGAGTAGCCATCCGACAAGGGATCCCTCGAATACAAGGGGATTCTTCACACATAGAAATATTGGGCTACAATGTTGAAATTCCATGAATGAAGTCCAAGAGAGCATGACTAGCCTCCCTCTGTCTGAGTGGGCAGGGTGGTCTACCCCCATCCTACTTTACCCAATACGATACTACTCTATAAGGGTGTCTATTAGCTGACGTCACAGAATCAACAGTTAATGTTCTTCTCCAAACATTGAGCTGTTCATTGACAATGTGTTAGCGGAAGTTTGAAAAAACATGGTGGAGCTTCATGCATCTCAAAAGAAGCATGTGCTACGCTTTACCCTCACAGCTTACTAGCATCATGTGATGGGTAAATATCCATGTACTACTCTACATCCACTACTACTTGTACAGGACAAAAGGACAAAAAGTATTTGGACATTTGTGCCATACTTAGATGTATTAAGTACATTGTGTAGACAGTGTGATAGTTAATGTTAACAGGCCATTTCAACACTATAATTTATTCTTGGCAAGGTATTCAGTCTCACTTTATTTAGATAGTCCACTATAGTCCCCTATAGATTATCTCCAGATGTTCAAATTGGTAACAAACTCTCTGTTGAAACTCAGTTGATTCTAAACAGTGGTGGGGTTAGGGTTAGGATTTGGACCAGGTTTAGGAATAGGACCAGACTGAGGGTTTGGGTTTAGGTTTTGGGTTGAGGATAAGGTTAGGATTAGGATTAGAGCCAGGCTTAGAGTTTAGTAAATATTTAGTTGAATGTAATTTGAAAGTAAATGAAGTATCTACAAAACATCTAAAGTGCACTATCCAATTAAAGTGTTAAGGATGGCTAATGTGTTCAGATCATTAGCATTTCTATTGCTGACTTCTGCGGCTTTGCATCCAGAATATCATTGTGCACTTTTGAGTTCATGATCCCATCAAAGCACACAAGCTCAATGATACCATTGCAGGTCTGGCTAGAATTCTCCCCACAAATCATTTGCCATCATTTAGATGTTGCATTAAAAGTCTTTTTCTCTGAAGCAAATAGCATTTTGTTAAACATTTTTAAACATTTACCTAAAGAGCTTCATTATCGTTTACCAGTGGTTGATGTCTCCACATACTTTTTGGGGCTACTGCGTCTGCACATTTGGGGGCTAAAGAAGTGCTTGCGCACATTTCTGATTACAAAAATATATAATGTGTGTTACTTAAAACACCCATATCATGAAAAATCTTTTTTTTTTTTAAAAAAAAAGATGTAGATGTAGTATGTAAATGTATCGTTTTAAACAGTACTACTAACTCTCCAGTCCATACATGAACACCTATATGAAGCTGCAAAAACAGCTAGATTGAAGTCACTGTTTTTGTGATGGAATACAACCCATTCAAATGTTTTCACATGTACAGCACACAGCAGTTTTGCCCCACCCTTTAAAACTAAAGTTATAAGCAGTGTTTCAACAGAGCTAAATAAAGGTTGGAAAATGGTAAAAATTAATTACAACTGTTTTCATATAAAAAAAAAAGACGCAATTATAAGTGGACCTCAAAGAAAAACATAAAATACAAGAAAAATGTTTAATAAACCACAAATTGCAAGTGTGGACTTTGGGATATAGTAGGCCGGAGGTCAGCAACCCTGCATTTGGAGCTCCACCTTCATGTCCAACCTAGTTGATCCCATGGGATTCATCAATTTATTGCCTTCAGAAGACCTCGATTAGCTAAAAGAGGTGTGTTAGGTTGCGATGGAGGTGAAACCTGCAAGCAAGTGGATTTCCAAAAGGAAGGCTGGTGACCACTGCAGTAGGCTAATGTGTTTTAGCAGGATAAGAGCATTTTCTTCACTTTCCACATTTTAAACCTTGTACGAGTCGTTTTTGACATGACAGAGGACAAGCGGTAAAGGGAAATGTCGAGAGGTGAGGAGCGTAGAGGGAAAAAAGGAAGAAGGAACGAAACCCTCCATCCATCTCTCCTCCTCTCCTCCCGGGATCGAGGAATTAGGTATGCAAATCGCTCAGGAAGGAGGAGGGATTTGGTAAGAGAGAGAGAGAGCGAGAGAGAGAGAGGAGCACCCACATCCACAGTTTTTTAATCCTCTAGCTCTAGTCTGGCCGAAGAGAGAGAGAGAGCGAGAAAGAGAGAGAGAGAGAGAGAGAGAGAGAGAGAGAGAGAGAGAGAGAGAGAGAGAGAGAGAGAGAGAGCAGTAACTCGGGCATAAAAGAAGCAGCCATGTGTGTCTATGGCCGAGTATTACCGCGGGCACCTGCTCCGAAAGCGCCAGACACGATAAATAAATAAATAAACGTGGGATAATGCTGACATGGGAGCGCACGCGCCCTCCTTCTCTCTCTCTCCCTCTCTCTTGCTCACTCGCACTCTCGCGCTCTAATCAGAGCGTATTGAGGCGACGGCAGGTGCGTTGGCAGGTGCAGGCAGACAGATGTGCGTAGCTGGCAGGCTCAGCGCCGTACAGGTGTGAAAGGCGGCCTACACCCTAATTACGCCTCTAAATGCTTAATTTCTGTGTTTCAATATTGATTGCTACCTTTCTGCTCTCTCTCCCTCTCTCTCTCAATCTCACTATCACTCTCACTCTCTCTCTTTCCCTTTACAGAATAGGCGGCAAAAACCCGGGCCTCGCTATTTACCGGAGACTTACAAAGCTTTATTTTTATGCCCTCTTCTTCTTCCTTTTTCCCCCTTTCTTTCTTCCAGGGAGATAATGTTTGGTTTCTTTTCCTGTACCACCGGAGACTGGCGTCTTTAGAGAGAGGAAACATCAGGCACGTGTGTGCGGAGGAGAACAAGAGGAGCCTCAATGCTTTCTGAGTGCTCCTGTATTTTGATCATTCAGTTGCGGTAATCAGTGCTTCAGCCCGTTAGGAAGCTTTTGTACGGATCCAGATGGATCTTTGTGTGGTCAGGAACGGCAAGAATTGAGCGCCGAGAGGAGAGGGGGCCTGTTTGTGTGTGTCGCCGCTCGAAAACAGCCAGGAAAAGGCACACACCACTCAGTGTGTACCTGCTTTATAGCCCCCTCCTCTCCATCTTCAGCACTTGAACTGTGCCTTTGATATGAGAGAGAGCGAATGAGTGGATGAGTGAGTTCTATATTTCAGCTCTGCTGTTTGTCATGGATCCACTAATGTGTTTGTGTGTTTGTGTGTGTGTTTCTGTGTGTGTGTGTGTGTGTGTGTGCTGGAAACAGTATGGAGAAACTGTCCTAAAGCTGCACTATGTAAGACTTGGAGATTTGGCGGCCTCTCTGGTGGAATGTGTAATTGCATGTACTTTGCTGAACATCTTGTACTATCAATTGTGCTTTGGACCCCAGAGAGCATGAATCTGATGATTGTGAGCTTGTTGAAAGAAAAATCAAAGAGAACTCAGTTAAAACTTGGTGAAGGACGTGTCTTTCGAGGAAGTAAGTGAATTATCTAGTGATGTCACCAAATCTTCATCAGTTTTATGTTGATTTTGCACTTGAGACCTAAGCATAGAGCCAGACCTTCTTTTTGAGCTTCTGGTGTGTGACTACCTGATTTGAACCAGAAAGCCGATTTGGACCATACATGTGCAGCAAAGGCATGTCAGCATGCGTTGTCTGATGCTGTGTCCGAAACTGAAGGCAGCTGTTTCAGTGTCTCATAAATCTCATAAGTGCGTTTGAAGGCAGTGCTGTGATGTATCTGCAACTGAGTTGTGTTTAAGATGTGCTTTGAAAGCAGCGATACGTCACACTGTTGCCAAGATTTGACACTTTGCTGCTAGCTGTTAGCATTAGCTTCTTTTTTCCAGTCTTTTAAGAAGACTCGGATACATCTATGCTGCCTTTAAAAAAGTGATCAAACTGAGGAACCTCGGGCAGCGTTTTACATAAACATTCTATTCGGGCATGACTGGCTGCCTTAATGCCTCAGTATACTGTATGAGTAGGCAGCATTTATTGACACGGCCAATATCAGGCAGCAGCCATAAAACAGTGTCGGAAATGATGCCTTGTGTGTAGTCCAAATGGGGTCTCTGGTTCCAATCGGAACCTTGTGTGTCGGATGGTGACAAGATGCCCACAAGTGCTAGCATTGCATTGAGTGATGAGGAGGGAGAGGACAGTCCTACCCACCCAGAAAGGGCGAGGTCAATTGTGCTGTCTTGGACTCCCAGACACCATATTTCAGGCTTTGTTCACACAGCAGGTAAATGTGACACAGATGTGTCAGTGTGAACAGCAAAAAACACACTGAATCTAAAATTTCCAATTCCGATTTGAGACGCTTTCATATGTGCTACTGAAATCCATGGCATGGCAATGTGACTCAGTCAGAACAGCCAGATCGGAATTCATGCGACCTTTATGTCAGTCTAACTCAACATTCATCATAATTTCACACTACTGAGACCTCATGAATGTTTGGGTGATGTTTCTCTGCAAAACATTAGAAGAGACGTATCCAAACCCCATCTGTGTTCGAAGAGATTTCCAAAGAAATGGCTGAAGGCAGTTGAAGGAGAACGAGGCTGCGGCGTCAAACAGTTAAAAGTCTGAAAGCTTTTAAAGAATCTGAGGACACGAACCAAAGAAGTGACCGCACCCTTTTTATGGCGAGCTTGAACACATTCTTGGTGATGAGCCCAGCTGTCAGTCAGTGAAGCTTCATGATGGCTCCTGTGACGGTGGTGAAGATGAAGCTGATCCTCCGGAAACGACTGGTGTTTGTTGGCAGTCATGATTGTATACCTCTGGAGGAGCCATGTGAAGCAATGTGAAGCACTGTTCTTTTGTGCATGCAAGTCAGATAAGCAGTTGATCTGTTTAGACTGATGTCGCTTACAGATCACATTTAAAATATATTGTGAACAGCCAAACAAAAAAATCGAATATGGTGAGAAAATCAGAAATGTGCCACTTTCACCTGCTGTGTGAACGTAGCCATAGTGTGTTTTTTTTTCTCCTGACTCAGAAAAGGTACTTCCTTCAATTTTAAGCAAAACAATCTTACATAGTGCTGCTTTAAAGTGAAGGTATGGGTACTGTATCAGAATCTGTCTGCAGCACCTCTAATGCCCAGCACAATGGCAATCGCCCTTTTTAGAGATTTTTAGTGAATAAAACAGAATAAAGTATTTTATTCAAAGGCACGAGGAAGCAAGAACCTGCCTCTGTCAACCCTACATTTGGAGTATTTTCAAGGTTTTTTTATGGTCAGAAATCTTGTGTCTGTGTGTGTGTGTGTGTGTGTGTGTGTGTGTGTGTGTGTATGTGTGTGTGTGTGTGTGTAATTCTGGGCAGAGGTACATGGGTCCTGTCCTGTTGTCTCCTGTTGCAGGATGACAGCTGGCCCTCCCAGGTGGGCTGACATTTGAGATACAGCAGCAGAGGGGAGGGAAGGTATGAGAGAGAGAGAGAGAGAGAGAGAGAGAGGGAGAGAGAGATGGAGAAAGATGAAGAGAGTGCCAGGTTGTCGTACAGGATCAGGGACTGAGGGCACAACCTGAGCTGGTATGTGTATCCCTGTCCATATGGTCTCTTTCTCTCTCTTTCTCCCTCTCTCTCTCTCTCTCTCTCTCTCTCTGTCACTTGCCCTCCACTCGCTGGAGCACTATTGATTTTCAGGGAGGAAGACCTGTCACTGGCTGACTTCATCAGCCTGTAAAGAGACCTGTTCAGCAGAGTCAATGAGTTTATGTATTATTCAGCAAAATAAGCAGATTTTTTTATTCTTGGTACAACAATCAGAGCTCAGATCTAGTTTTAATTGGGCCTGAATTTTGGTTAGAACCCGAATACAGCCCAAGAATTTTCCCTCCGACCCAACAGCATCATGTTTTGAGTTCAAACCAAACCCAAGCCTGACAGAATTCTGTCCAAACCTGAACTGACCCAAACTACTTCATTATGTTTTGAATCCAATACTAACCCAAGTGTAACAGAATTCTGCCAGTTACCATGTAGTGACAATAGTAGTCATCATTTGATTGTGAATACAAAATACAATACAAAGTAAGACACAATAATAAAGTAATCTGCTGTCTGAAATTAAGTCGAAATTCTGCTTTAACACATTTTTTCATCAAATAAAGCGTTTGAACAGCATGTAAAACATTTTTTATTCTTTCCATTCGGTGCAGGTCTCACGCTGTGTGGTGCTGATATAGCAAGATGTCAGCTTCACCTGTTTAATATTAATATACTATTTCTACACAGGGAACATGTTACTCAGAACATATTGAACATATGAATTGTTTTTGGCCAAACAAATCAAACGCTCTTTTAGCTTCACTAAACTGTACCTTCTCCTGAATCGATTCACTGTTAATGTCCTGTTTTCTCATGAGCTTCAGCATCATGGACCTCCGTGCTGAGTGGAAGACTCCAGTGTGCCAGACTAAAAAGCGATATCAGGTAGTGAAAGTAATGAAGACTAAAGTGAGGAGTAAAACCAAAGCAGGGAAGTACAAGGTAAAATCTATTAATAGTGGGAGGCAGGCTGTGAAATTTGAACCCGACCTGAGCCTGACACGTCTGAGAAATGATTTTCGGACCCGATCGATCTTGAACATGAGCCATTGGGTCCTGTTGAGTTCGGACAAATATTTTAAGATCTAACCAGGGCCACTATTGGCTGACAGGGCTCCAATTGCTTACACTGACTGTGTGAAAAGCTATCTGGTCAGAGCCAATGGCAGCATCCAGGCTTGATTTGACATCAGTTTACCACTATTCAACTTAAGTAGTCCAACCATGGTATGGTGCAGCACTGTGACGGATGTGGTCAGTTTATTGTATGTTAAGTAAGGCTAGTTCCTGTAAGTTACCTTCTTTCGAATGGTCATTACATACAGTGGGGTCCCAAAGTCCGAGACTACATTGAAATATTCAACGTTCTGTACTATTTTGAAGACACTATTTAAATGTAAACAACTCAGTGACATTTTCAGGCCTTCGTACAAAGACTTTTTTGACGCTCATGTTCAGATGACTATGAGGTGAATTTGATCTGCTCATCAAAATCTTTTGAACTACAGTCCATGTCAGCTTGAGTGCACACTGTCACTGGAGCAAAAGAGGGACATGTTAAGTACTAAGAAATTTTGAAATTCATGTAAATACTTCCAAGATCCTATATTTCACCCAAATACGTTTTCACAAACTGTTATATTGAATAAAATGAAAAACAAAAAAATAAGCATTTACATTAGTAGTCTCAGACTTATGAACCCCACTTTTTAAACATATTTCATATATACAGTGTTGTATGTAAATGTTTGAACACTCTGGTCAAATAACAAGCTTTGTTGATTTTCTAAGTGAAAATAAATTAACACATCCTCTACAAATAATACATTTAAATATGCCATTTTTGCTGCAACCTTTTGTGCAGAATTTGTGCTTATTTGCTGAGTTTGACATATTCCAAAAAAAAAAACATATAAAATGTGACATAACTTTTGCACAGACCACATTTTAGGTAATTTTAGTTTAACAAATAAACAGTAATTGCGCATTAAAATGTGCAGAACATAGCACAGTCCTATACAGGAGCACCAACATATTACCATCATCTCTGAAAAACTGACTTCATAGAAAAAAGATAAATATGTGCTTAACTTTAGAGCTACCCTCAATAAGACTTGGGGATTTGGAGACCTCTCTGGTGTAAAGGTGTAATTGCATGTGACATGAGGAAGCACATTTTATAACATTGCTCTGTGTTGACCTCTTCCCGGAGTGGGTGAATCTGATAAATGTGAGCACATTAAAGGAGAAGAACTCAGTCAAAACTTGGTGAAGGACGTGTCTTCTGAGGATGTTAAGTGAATTATCTAGGATTGTCATCACATCTTCATCGGCATATGCTGATTTTGCATTTGAGACCTAAACAATGAGCCAGATTTCACACTTTTAAATTATTATTTCAGGCTTTACAAGATGACTCAGAGACCATATTTTAACATGTCTCTTTTCTGTTGACAGAGCAATGCTACTTCTTTTATTTTTAACAAGAATATCTTACATAGTGCAGATCTAATGTACATTAATGTAACAAGTCATTTGTACCATTTCTGTTGGTCACATTTTCATGAAATGTTCACACAGGTCAGATAATCCCGTCACATGATGTACAAAAAAGAAATAAAATGTGAAAAAATGGAATTCCAAGGACACAATGGGGACAGCATCACTCCACAATGGGGACTGCCTACCCTTGAGACAGATTGCTCTCCGATAATAAGCATATGACACGTGATACGCGTGATACGAAATGGATCTGCAGTAGCTGGGGACCATCCCTGATGTGGTCAGTAACCTGAAGCCCGGTCCCTGCATCCCCATGCTAATGGAGGATCTATTGACCGGGAAGGTATTGGACTTGATTTAGCTCTGAGCCCCATAGGATCAGGTTTTTTAGCCCCCTTTCCCATTTTGGTCCATCTTTTGAATAGCCTTGTGTTTGTTAGCAGACTGTTCAGCATGATTTTAGCATTGTGTTTCGTTATTCTGCAGCTGACATCATTAGATCTCTGTGCGTTTTGCATGGCAGTCTGCTTCAATTGATTGTTCTATGGATCTGAATGGAGGATCTTACACTGCTGGTGCTTTGGTGTAATGAGCGTTGCTGTTTTCAATATGCTGGCCGTTAATTAGCCAGTTCGTTCCCGTGTTTTGGGCATTGCATTAATTTTAAGAGCGATTGCACCATCTCTCTTTTCTCTCTCCAGGTGCTACACCTCAGAGGCCACCTTTATTAGGAAGCTGTTTGGGTAATCTGGCTTTCACTGAGAAGGTGTGTAATGACTTCAGCTTCAGGCCCTTAGGTGATCACAGTTTTAGCACTTTCCTGAGCTGTGCTTGAAAGCTTGAGTTGGGACAGGAGTGCTAAAATAAGAGGAGTGTGTGTGAGAATGTGTGTAGGGCCTTCGCTGTCAAAGCTGCTGTAAAAGAAAAAAAAAAAAACAGCAGATGTGAACCTGTTTTCTACAATATGCCATAGAAGCACAGGCCAAAGATTTACTCATTTCCATTAGCAGCATGGATAATTACAATTAGTGAAGGTATCGATTTGATACTGGGTATCAGTTTAGGGATGATATCAACATAAAATGCTGGATTGGATGTCTGAGGAAGAAAAAGGATGAATCTGTCACAAATCTGTCATGAATTTCTAGTTGCAATGCAAAATGTAAAACGAAGTAAGTCAAGTCACATTATAACATCAGTACCCACATGACAACATCACATGATACCAGTGATGGTAATGGTATCATGTCAGAAGAAAACCTTGTATCTTTAAAATGCTAACTTTACAGGAGAAGGAAAAAACACACTTCACTTTTAAAGTAAGTCTATGGAACCAGACGTTTTTCGAAGTACTTTTGGTCCATTACTATTGGTTCATTCATCACGAAATTTACACACAATGTAAAGGGCAACAGGCATGACTGAAAAATAACTAATGATAATTAATAACTTAATAATAAGTTGTTTCAGTATATATTATGTCCACCATTTACCTTCCATTCTTTTTGGGAAACTTGCTTTCAGTTCTCAAAGAAATCTGCAGGAATACCTTTCTACACCTCCAAAGTTCAGTGTTAGAAGTTGGTTGAATTTTCTGCTTCTCATAATTCAAATTATCCTGAACTTGTTTAGTAATGTTGAGGTCTGGGCTCTGGGGTGGCCAGTCCATGGTTCTGAGAACACCAGCATTTGCATATTTTCTTTTTTTCTCAGTAATGGATTCCTGACAGCTACGCATCCTTTCAGAGATTCTTGTAGCATTGCAAAACATAAAGCTATGTAAATTAAGCCACGTAATAACACTAGTAACCACATGATAACATCGCAGGGTCTCTCCAATTTTTTTAATTTCCAGTCAATATGGTCATTTAGTGGGCCTACAAGTTATTGATTTTGCAGATGTTTCCAAAACTGGAGCTCACAACCTTGAAAGACCTGGTAGCCTACAAAAACTGTTCCCATCAGATAAACAGTACATCTTTGAGAGAGTGGAGAAAATCAAGCTGTCTGTCCTTCCACTGTCAGAAGATAACTCAACACTATGAGTCTGAAAAGTGAAGCGGTCAACAAGTAATTACTGAGAAAAATAAATAGAAAAGGAGGAGAAAATCAGCAAATCAAACAAAGAAGCTGCTGGTGTTCTCAGAACAATGGACTGACCAAGTCACTGAGGCTTCTGTGTAATTTTGTTACACTTCATGGCTGTTTTGACTTGATATATATGTAAATAAATAGATGCATCTTCTATAAATATGTAAATATATGTAAATAGCCTATAACATCTCATTTTATTGCTTAGATGATTGGTTCAGTGGCAGTATTGCCTTATACTCAATATTTCTGTGGTATTGTGGATAAATACAACACATTACCCCAGGTTTGAGTAGATCTATAGCAGCTATACCTGTCATACATACACCTCAGGGGTCATACTGAATGCCACATGTAGCTAGCATCTTTAGCTAACAATGCTAATCTGAAATCAGCTCTCTTTTGTCCCTCTATAGGCGTCCATTAAGGCATGAAAAGTCAGTACTTTCCATTAGAGACACTTGATGCGCCCAGTGCTTCGGGCTCCATAAGGTATAATGAAATGAGACAGCCTCCTGAGAAGCTAGCGCTAACCTCAATACGGATATTAGCACATTTCACTAGTTTCCACACAATAACAGTGTTGCAGCTTTTAAAAAAGCACCTGAAGGCAATGTTTTTCTTATCTTTCATCACTCGGTATGTTTCACAGTTTGGCAGAGCACTTTATGCCACGTAATGAGCCTGAAATCTGTTAATGAACTGCATGTATGTTAGCGGTTGGATAACGATAGCGATCAGAGAGAGGGCTTCTTTGTTTGGAGTTCTTCTTTCTACTCTGGTCATGGAAACAAGGGGGGATGGCACTGTGTGTCACGTGTGTACTGTGAGTATGCGTGTGTGTGTGTGTGTGTGTGGCTTTAATAGTAATTAATCTCCATAAGGCTAGGTAAGATGGCTGGAAATTCAATTATCTGTATGCAGAGTGCCATTTCTGGGCTGAAATATGCAGCCTCTATTTCTCAGGTTCACATTAGACACCTGAGCCTCTTCCTACGAGAACCTGAGAGGAAGCTCATTTTCACACACATTGCATCTTTCATTTGAGTGTTTTGTGAGGGTACGCATGCTTGTGTGTGATTTATTCATAGGCTACCTACATAAGGGCTACATAAGTATTGAATAACATTTTTTAAAGCAATATTAGAAAATTAGAACACTATTTAAAGGCTGTCTATATAAAGGCTCCATAACACATGCATAAGCATCGTACATGCATAATTGAATAATGTATTTCTAAAGCAATACTTGAGCATTTATAAGGAGTGTATGTCAGTATTCGCAAGAAGACAAAGTGTACTATGAAGCAAATCACATTACTAGAAAATGGGTAATGCTTTATTTGAAGGCTACCTGCATAGTCTTCATAATGCATGCGTAAGCATTGAATAACATTTTAAAGCAATATTAGAAAATAGGCCACAATTTATTTAAAATCTACCAGGACCTTATAATACATGCATAAGAACTAAATAACATTTTAAAGTGATATTTGAAAATAGGTAGCTCTTTTTTTGAAGACTACCTACATAAAGACTTCATAACGCATGTACAAGTGCTGAATAACATTTGAAGGTAATATTAGAAAATGGTTGGCAAATGTTCAACACTATTTGAAAGCTATCTGCATAAAGACTTAATAACACATGTATAAGCACTGAGTAGCATTTTTAAAGCAATATTTGAAAATGGGTAACACTATGTAAAGCCTACCTACATAAGGACTTACTTGAAAACATAATGCTTTATTTGAAGGCAACATACATCAGAACTTTATAATATATGCATAGGCATTGAATAATATATTTCTAATGAATACTTGAGTATTTAAGAGCAGTATGTCAGTATTCACAAGATGACATAAGATGTTTTATGACATAAGCGCCTTAAACTGAAGTGATGGACATTTGGTCCATCTATAACACGGTTATGAATGATCATATCCAATTAATGATACTTAAAAGACAGAGATCTAGTTAAACCCTACATGTGTCAGTTCTATAAATGAATTTATTATCTTATATCATCTTAATTACTGACATAAGCTGGCTATACATTTCCAAATCACACTTTATTTGAAGACAACCAACATATATACTTTATAACACATGCATAAGACATTGAATAACATGTTAAAGCAAAACTTGAGTGTTTATGAATAACATATGTCAGGAACTGCATAAAAAATCTTAAGCCATCTTGGAAGGCTGACATAAGCTGTTCATAAATAGGCGAGTAAAGCTGTAGGAGTGCATTTTTCAAAGCTTATGCAAGTGTTATGAATACCCCATAAAGGTGGCATTCAAATAAGGTGTTATGATGCATTTTATCAGGAAAGTCATATTTGTCTAAACCACTGCACTTTATACACAGGTGACTTTTCCACTCCGGCTCAGTGATGTAATGAATGGTCAATAGTCATTATCAGAGATACAGTCCGAGCTTATTTCATTTTTCATAAAACCCAGAGCTAAATGTGTTTGTCCACTCCCCTCTGTCTGTTTTTATGCTCTCATCCTGTTTACAACCCTTTTATCTCTTTATGCTGAATGTTTATGTCTCCTGAGTCTGGCCTGATATTTCCTGAAAGTGTATTTTTAAAAGAAATCACAAGATCCAGTTAAGAGAATCAATAGATTTATCAGTAGCTGCTCTTCATCTGGAGAAGGTCTGCCTCGCTCACTTTAGCGGCCCGCCAGCGTAAACGAATTTAAGTCAGAGTAAATGACGTGCGTTTGGGTTATGTTTCCTGTAGAATTGGTCAGAAATTGGTCAGATGGATTTGTTTGTCATTCGCTCTGTTTTTAAACCCAATTAAAAGCAGTTGTTTTTGCCCAGGCCGACTAATTTTTTTAGTCTTTTTGGTGGGTTGAGCATGTTTATGGATTGTCTATGGATGGTTATCGGATAATGAATGGTCAGACCATCAATTAAGAGGAGGGAACTGGTCATGTTTTCGCTTCAAATAAATTTGCATGAGTGCTTTTGAAGAGACCCTGATCAATATCGGAGGATTTTGGATCAATACTGTGCTCCAACCCAGACATTAAAGAAACCCTTCTCCTGTTTGTAGGTGTGCGATTTACGAACTATTAACTGGAAAATTACTGTGTGGAAAATGTTAATATTCGTTTGTGTGTTTCTGTTTCTCTTTGAAGCAGTGGTTTGTGGTTATGTGTAGCTGTAGCGATGCACAGTCCTGTTTGACTGCTATGATAAACATGGCAGTGTTAGGAATAAAGTAGGATAATATAATGCAGGTGGAGCATATGTATAATTCGGTGCTGTACAAAAGACAGAGACCACCTTTTTTATTTAATTTTTTCAGTCAAAATCATCATAACACTCTTTAAAATATAGTTCCTCAAGGGTTCTTTTCTAAAAACAACAGTTCTATAGAGAACCATGAACATTCAAGGAACCATTTGCATGCTTAAAGTGTTCTTTACACAGTGAAATCATTCTTGAGATTGATGGAGAATATAGAACCTTTTTGAAAAGGGTTTTATATAGCACCAAAAAGGGTTCTTCTATTGTTACAAGCTTGACAACATAACAATAGATGAATCCTTTTGGTGCTATATAGAACCACTTTCAAAAAGTTTCTATATAGAACCATATACAACAGATTCTCCATCAATCTGAAGAACCAAAGAACCCTTTAATCATGCAAATGGTTCTTTGAGTGTTCATATATAATGAATATATGCTATATATAACTATTTTCTCTACTAAAGAACCATCGAAGAACTATAATTTTTAAAAAGTATAGGGAAGATAATGGTACTATATAGAACCATGAACACATTTAAGGAACCATTTACATGCTTTGCATGGTGAAATCGATCTTCAAATTAATGGAAAATGTGTTGTATATAGTTCTATATAGAACCTTTTTCAAAAAGCACCAAAAAGGGTTCTTCTGTTGTTACAATGTCAAGCTTGTAAAAAAAAAAGAAGAATCCCTTTTGTAAATGGTTCATTAAGTGTTCATGGTTCTATATAGAACCATTATCTTTACTAAAGAACCCTTGAAGAAGAATCTTTTTTTATTTAACAGAAAATTACACACAAGACCCTGTATATAAATATGCAGAATCCAGATATCAACATCTGTGACCACTGCTGAAGGACTAGAGGATGACTATGCAGCAGCAGATGAGCTATCGTCTCTGACTTTACATCTACAAGGTGGACTGACAAGGTAGGAGTGTCTAATAGAGTGGACAGTGAGTGGACACAGTGTTTAAAAACTCCAGCAGCACTGCTGTGTCTGATCCACTCATACCGGCACAACACACACTAACACACTACCACCACATCAGTGTCACTGCAGTGTTGAGAATGACCCACCACCCAAATAGTACCTACTCTTTGAGGGTCCATGGGGGTCCTGACCACTGAAGAACAGGGTAAAAGGGGGCTAACAAAGTATGCAGAGAAACAGATGGACTACAGTCTGTAACTGTAGAACTACAAAGTGCACCAATATAGTAAGTGGAGCTGATAAAATGGACAATGAGTGTAAAAACAAGGATTTCAAGGATCATAATGTTATGCCTGATCATTGTATATTTATATATAAATTCACTTATGTTGATATCTGGATTCTGCATCATTCTAAGAACATCAGTAGCTTTTTTGTTTGATTTACAGATGTTCTTTTCTGCTACACATCCGTTCAGATTCATAGCGCTGCGTTGTCTTCTCACAGTGGAAGGATGGACAGAAACACCTGTGGATGTTTTCAGATCTGAAGCAGCTTGAATTGCTCCTCTCTCTCAAAGATAAAAGATTTCAGTGCTGTTTATCTGATAGGTACAGTTTTGGTGGTCTGGCACGTTTGTTAGTAGTTCCATTTTCTGTATATCTTGTAATAAATTTTTACACTTTTTTTGATGTTTGATACTGACACTGCAACCTCGACTATCTGCTAATACCAATATTAATGCGATGCCATCTTTTTCCCTCTTTTAAACAACTAAGCTGTTAATAATACATTTGTCTGGATGAACTTTGCTTTGCTTAACCATCTAAATTACATCATGCTTAAACTGTGAAACAAATATTCTTCTCCCCTAAAGGAAGAAGCACATAGCCCACAGCATCGATCAGTTATGCAATACTGTGGTTTTATTTGAACTTTTGCACATTTTTATTTTCACACACAGAACTTTTAGCAACAGTTTTGATTGGTCAGCATGATTCAGACATTCAAGTTGAAATTTAAAGTGCAAAAGTTTCAGCACTCAATGTAGCCTTTATCTCAATAGCATAGCAAAAAACACCAAGTTGCAATGTAGACCATAACTTACAAGGTATAAAGTATAATGTAACATAAAATAAGAGCATTGCCTGTATGAAATGTATGGTGGAACACAGTACAGTAGACATGGCATCTAAAGTCACTCACAACAACGCTCCTGAGATCGCCCCCCCCCCAACCCCCCTCAATTCGAGCTACTGTAAATTTGACACATGACAACACTTTTTCATTCATCAAGGTACAAACCATGTAAATGTGCCCTCAAAGGAACAACAGTAGTTTTAAGGTCTGATTGTGTATCTTAATTGTTTTTTCCCAGGTGAAGAGTGCAGATTTGTACCTTTTCAAAACCTAATGTTTTAAAACATAACAATAAAATAAAAAGCCTGGAGACAAGATGGGGTGTTTGGAGTCAATACAACTTGGAAAATATAATTTCAGTGGATTATGGAACAGTTATGTTCCCTGACTAAAGGTACTGAGATGTACCCTTAAATCTACCACCCCAGTGACAAGAGGGGCACTGCCCCAGTGATAGTTTCATACCTTTTTTTCTGAGAGTGTATGACTGTGAAAACTGGCCAAAAATGACAAAAATATATGCTCGAATCATTTGAATATCTGTTTTTCCGCATTATGTCCATAAAAGGGCAAACCAATAACACAAGACTGCTGCATCAGACTCAGTTGCCCCCCAAATTCACGTTTCTCTTTCATGAATCACGTCCAAGGTGTATCTTTGCTTTATTGCCAATTGGATTATTAAAATGAAAGACTTTTTCACCCATTTCGTTTCCATTGATTCAGTGCTGCGTGAATAATTTATCAGGAGGAATGTGAATTTGAGGAGGAACTGAATCGGATGCATTTGGATGCATATTTTCGAGATGTGCCCTCAGGTTGCTAGTGCTGGAATGGTAGGCTAACTCTACTTACATAGCTTGTATACAACTTTATCTCAAGGTTCTACCATGTTGCCATCTACTGACCTTTACATTCTGCTCCAAAGAGTTTCCAAACAGAGCTTTTTATACTGCTCGGAGTGCAAATCACTCTCTCTGTGGCCAAGTTGGGTTGTGAACTCTATCATTGCCATGCGGTTGTTGAATTATTTGCTCATTTCAGCTGGACCATCATTTCATTTTAAATCATGAAAGTGTCGTTGTGTGACTCCTGTCCGTCATTTGGTGCGTTCAGTGCAGCAGCCAAGGCCTGAGCAAGAACTCGTGAGCCAGACACCCACGGTTATGCTGATTTTTTCACAATAGAATATTAATTTTCACAATCAAATGCCTGTTTTTTGTACAATTTGATCATATAATCGAATTTAGAATATCATCACTGTCCAAAGAAAGTATCTCCATAACAGTAACTTCACAGAAGAGGGCAAAAACGTTCTTTACTTTCAATGTAAGTTGATTATATTCTAAGGAATTCTGGAGCATTTCCATTGGTCCAGTCATCGTGAAACTTTCAAACAATGTAAAGGACAGCTGCTGAGTTCAAATGATGCAGACAAGTAAAAATTGTAAAAAATGGAGATACATGTTTATCATTGGACAGCGACGATATTCATTGACAGCCCTAGTTGTGACATATCTCGCTCAAAGTTAAGTTAAGCTTTTATACATTGGTTTAGGTCAATGGATCATTTCTGATTATACTTTTTTTTTTCCTTCTGACATGCAATCCAGTGCTTTTGGCCAATATCAGTCCAATACTGATACTAAATATTGGATTTATGCTGCCATTGAATGACTCAATTTTGGCTGGAGAAGGGTGGTCTCTGACTTCTGCACAGTACTGTAGGTCTATATCAGGGGTCAGCAACCCAAATGTTAAGAAGAGCCATTTTGTCATGTTTCAACAAAAATCAAACCACCTTGGGAGCCACATCATTTCAAGTCCATTTTTTTGAAGTAACATTTCACCATCTTGGCTCTAAATATGTCTCAGTATGTGCTAATGTAGTAGCATACACTGAAAATATAATAGAATTAAAATGTAGACTAACTTTTCTCTGCTTTAGCTCAGGTAAAGCCGCTTTTCTCGCATCTCGGGCAGAAACCTTTTCCGCAAAAATAAAATAGTTTCTTGTAAAACGTCTTATAATGTTTGACTTCTAAATTCACCAGCTTCTTGTTCGAATTTTTCCGTTCTACCTTAAACGGTGCCTGAGGCGCAAGAATGTTGCTAGCTACGTAGCTAACTTTGAAAATTCGAACAAGAAGCTGGCGAATGAGACGGTGACTTCAGCTTTGTGACTGTTTAGTGTTTGACAGTTTCTCGTTGCAGATTAAATGTATCAGGAACCCGCTGGAGTGCTTAAATGCAAATAAGTCCATTCATCTCCAAATGATCAATGATCATCTTAAATCTTTCTCTTTGTGTTAGCTGCTAGCTAGGCAAGATTGTTGTCTGCGTTGCTATGGTGACCAGCAGTCTGTGCGCCAACCTTTAGGGTTAAAAGTTGAATTAGTATTATACATGAATTATACATTAACTCCATAATTATACATTAACTCCAGCATTTAAAACCATTTATTGTTAAAACTGTGTTATTTTACTGCAAAGGAGAATTATTTTATTTTTACCTAAAAATCTAATTCAGCTGTGGAGCCACAACAGGGCAGTAAAAGAGCCGCCTGCGGCTTCGGAGGCACGTGTTGTATATCTGTATATCTGAGTGTGCTTGCTTATCTGGTACTTGCATTGATGTCTATGCATGTCTGTATACGTGTATGTTTGCTCATTCTTGCATTAATATATGCATGCATCTGTGTATATATGCATGCATCTGTGTATATATGCGTGTGTGTGTGTGTGTGTGGGTGTGCGTGTGTGTGTGTGGGTGTGCGTGTGTGTGTGTGTGTTTACAACAAGGTGTTGTATTAAGATGACTCTCTGCACTCAGGCTGTTAGTGTGTGTGCAGAGCGTGACCATGCCAGGCCACCTTGCCATAAATCATAGCAGTTTTAATCACACCTGCCACCTCCTCTCCTCCTCTTCTCCTCTCCCCTCACTCTCCTCTCCTCTGACTCTCCCTCCATACCCCTCCTCCCTCACCTTCAATTAAGCACCGGGCCTTTTCTGTAATGCTGCTTCTTCATTTAAACCACAGGCGTGTACAGTACACACCCAGCAGCCACTCCCCTGGGGGAGAGAGAGAGAGGGAGAGAGAGAGAGAGAGAGAGAGAGCAGTAGAGCGTGGCAGCCGAACACACTGGAGAGTGTAAGTCAAACTCAGACACAAAGCAGTGAGAGAGGAAGAGAGAGAGAGAGAGAGAGAGAGAGAGAGAGAGAGAGAGAGAGAGAGAGAGAGAGAGAGAGAGAAATAGAGAGAGAGAAAGAGAGAGAGCGAGAAGGAGGGGAGCCAATTAGGGCAGGAATTAACATACATCAGAAGCTGATGTGAAGGTGTCTCATCTACTCCTGTGTATCTCCCCAGGGTCTCTCTCTCTCTCTCTCTCTCTCTCTCTCTCTCTCTATTTCTCTCTCTCCTATATGTCTGTTACATTGTACTGCAGACAGTATGTAGTAGATCCTGTGCACAATCCAACAGTTATTGTGTTATGTATATATAAATATACATTTATATATACATTTACAACAACAGGAGTCACTGTATCTCAGAATGCTGTGAATGAATAGCTGTAAAATTAAAATTTAAAACCTAATAAACTGGGTGGTAGATGTTTATTTTTCCCTCTAATATTACAATAGATACAAATAACATTATTACAGTAAGTATTGGTTTATGTATGTCAATGCATTCGTTTAACCATTTCCAAACCTCTGTTAACGGAAGCCCAGTATTAAGTGCAGTTATTGTTTAATTCATGTAATATCACAAAGAAGTCTGGAGCTAAAGTTTGTTCTACAAACTAGCTCATATCTACTACTTTTTTGAAAATGACAAATTCTTGTCACCTTGGATTCTTTGAATGGTCCTTATTTACATTTACATTTTACATTTACAGCATTTAGCAGACGTTCTTATCCAGAGTGACTTACAAAAGTGCTTTGTTGTCCACTCTGAGAATGTGTATTAGATATATATATAGATGTACATATAGGTTAGAGAGAAAGTCAGTCCTGAGACAAAAGCCCATGTTGATACCTAGAGAAAAGAAACAGAGTTAAACAGTGCAGTGCAATACATTTCAGCAAGTGCAGTACAATACATTATAATACATAACTCATTTAAGTGCTGTATAAAGAGGTGTGTCTTCAGTCTGTGTTTGAAGACCGCAAAAGAGTCTGCTGTTCGGACAGCCAGAGTTTGTTACACCACCTGGGTGCCAGGATCTTGATGCTTGTCTTCCACGCGTCTTGAAGGATGGCGGGTCAAGCCAAGCTGTACTTGAAGCTCGAAGGGCTCGAGGTACAGTTCGAGTTTTGACCATTGCCTTTAGGTAGAGAGGGGCTGGTCTGTTTTTGGCTTTGTAGACAAACGATAAGGCTTTAAATCTAATGTGGACAGATAGTGAAGGGAGCGCTGCAGTGGAGTGACGTGAGTGAATTATAAGTACTTTTACTTATAAGTACTCTATTATTATTATTATTATTATTGTTGTTGTTGTTGTTGTTGTTGTTGTTGGTCGTGGTGTTGTTGTTGGTCGTGGTGTTGTTGTTGTTGTTGTTTTTGTTTTTGTTCTTCTTCTTATAAAGCTGGAGATGAAATAAAATGTTGTTGAAATGAAACGTTGTTGTTGTTCTTCTAAAACTGTATGAAACCTAAAAGTGTGTGTGTGTGTGTGTGTATGTGTGTGTGTGTGAGTGTCTGTGTGTGTATGTGTGTGTGTGTGTGTGAGTGTGTGTGAGTTTGTGTTTAGACTCTCAGGTCAGTTGTGTCAGGAAAACGTGATGTATGCTTCCCCCGCTGTAATAATTAGTAATAATAGAGGAGTCTGCTCTGGCTCTCAGTTTAACATTACTCAGCTCTGCCTTCCAACCTGACAGAGACAAAGTCTCTCTCTCTCTCTCTCTCTCTCTCTCTCTCTCTCTCTCTCTCTCTCTCTCTCTCTGTCTCTCTAGGTAGTGGGCTCTGTTTCAGTAAGTGCTGTCAGCGTGGCTCGTGTCGGGATCTCTCTGACAAAACAAAGGCCTGAGCAATTAGAGCAGCTCCATGTCATCCCTTTCCGCTTCTACCTCACACACGCACACACACATGCACACACACACGCATGCTGTAGACACCTTAAGTGCCATTAGTAGCTCTGTGCGTGCTACATATTGGATAACGTCATTAGAATAAAAAGCAGAGGAAATACCGAAATAATGGCTTGTATGCACAGTGCATTACCACACACACACACACTTACACACACACTCACTCACACGCTTACAGACACACTTTATTCAGATTTCTCCTTGACACCGGATGTGTCCCCTGATTAAGAAGTAACACTATGGAGACCTTACAACACCATTTTCCCTTTCAACATTAGAAGGAAAGAGAAGACGAGAGGAAAGAAAGTGAGAAAAAAGCATTCCGCTGAAAAGTGAGCTTCACTCTCTCCTAATTGCAAACATTTAAACCAAAGCACATGGTAAAGGATAAAAGACTGTACAGCAATCTCACATGGGGGGGTTGTTGAAATGTGGAAAGGGTAGAAGAAAAGAAGGTATTTGTCCTCTGTTAGATAAGAGAGGGCTAGGCAGTTAAAATGGAATTACAGTGTGTTACTGTGTGTGTGAAGTTAGCATGTAATCAGGATTTAGCACATTTTGGGCCATGAGCACCAGACCCCCAGTGTCAGGCCTGATCAAAGCTCAGGGAAGCTCACTCTTCCTGGGCTTGGATAAACTCTGATCCCCTTGGTTCTTGTTTCTAGAGGCCAGATTTATTATTCAAGATAGCTTTAACATTGTGGCTGTATCAAGTGCACTGTCAACTTAAAATTATAAAGAAACTGATTCTTTTTTTATACTAGCTCAACTTAATTTAGTCAGAAAGTCTCATAATTCAGTTTTAAGGACTGTGTCTCAGTACTGTATCTCACTCCCACTATCACATGGCGTCCTCCTACTCTCAGACTCCTGACCATGGAAGGCTGTGGCTTTACTGGGATTTGAATTGATGACCTCCTGTTAATGATCAGGCAGTTGTACCACTCCAGGGCTTTGTTCACACAGCAGGTAAAAGTGGCCCAAATTTGATCTTTTTCTTTATATGTTACACAGATGTGTTGTCTGTGTGTCAGTGTGAACAGCAAAACACACATTGAATTGGTCATTTTCAATTCCAAATTGAGAGGCTTTCATATGTGGTTCTGAAATCTGATATGTATCCGATATGCGGCAATGTCTGAACAGCCAGATCAAAATTCCTGCTTTTTTTTACGTCGATCCAACTTGTCATTCATCATAATTCCGCCCTACTGAGGCCTCATAAACATTTGGGGTGATGTTTCCTTGCCAAAAAAATAGAAAAGACTTGTCCAAACTGCTCTGTGTTCAAAGAGATTTCGAAAAAAATGGCCGAACGCGGCCGTAGGAGAACAAGGCTGCAGCATTAAAGAACAGTTAAAAGTCTGAAAGCAAAGTTTAAAGATTCTGAGGACACGAACCAAAGAAGTGACCGCAGCCATTTTTACAGCGAGCTCGAACGCATTCTGGGTGATGAGCCAATGAGTCAGTCAATAAAGCTTCATGATGGCTCCTGTGATGCTGGTGAAGATGAAACTAAAACATCCAGAAGCGACTGGCGTTTGTTGGCAGTCATGATTGTTTACCTCTGGATGAGCCGCATTGCTCTTTTGCGGATGTGGGTCATTTTAGGAGGATTGATCTGTTCAGATTAATGTCACATAAAGGTTACATTTAAAAGATCAGATTTGGTGAGAAAATAATCTGTTAAATAGAAGAATAATAACCGTGTAAACGCCTGTATCTGATTACATTCCCAATCAGAAAGTTTAAGTTGGTCTGCAGAGGAGACGAAGTTTGTGTTCTGATCTTTAAAAGACGGCGGTGGGACGGACGTCCAGCTTATGTGTCTCAGAACACGACGTCTTCCTCTCGGCCTTCTTTAAAATGTACATGTGAAGTATGTTTTTCTGAGTCTGACATCATTTTAAATTCATTAAAGACACAAACGTGCTGTGACACCACCAACTGAACACTTGTTTCATGTTGACCGAACTCATGTCATGCTTGTTGTCATGGTAACGTCTACACTAAGTGGTGCTCTATGCATTTGGGATCTGATTACTTGTTGTGTGAATGTAAACAGAGATTTTCATCAGATTGTTGAGTAGAGTGAGCATATAAACACATCAATCTTCATCTACAATCGGAATGTATTCAATTGGATTAACAAAAATCTTTGAATGTGAACACAGCACATGTCAGTAACAATGACACTAATAATAACCACAATTACAGTCATAGTAATGATTATGTTATATTATACAGTGATGTTATGATATGTAGTGGTTAGTATAGTGTAGTGCATAACACCTCTGCCTTCTACGCTGTAGACTGGGGTTCAGTCCCCTGCATAGGCAAGCATCCTGCACAATACCAATTAGAGTCCTTGGGCAAGACTCCTAACACTACCTTCGCCTACCTCTGTAAAAAAAGATTAACACATTGTAGGTCACTCTGGATAAGAATGTCTGCCAAATGCTGTCGATGATATGCTTTGTTGCCTCTCTTTCTCTGAAGGTTAACAATTCCTTACTGTCAGTAAGTAGTTAAGGTTTTGCCAATGCAATTCAAAATACACATAAACAGAAAACAAAAAAAAGACAATCAAAAATATGCTTTTTTGGTTCCTTAAGTTGTGACAAAATGCCACAAATCTTGTAGCCTGTCTGCTCTTCTCTCCCAAAATGGGGGGGTTACGTTCTCTTTCTTGGCATACTTCAGCAGCTCAGAGGAAACTCCCTCGCTTTTTTTTTTCTCTCTCCTCCTCTGCTTTGTGTCACAGAGCGAGCATGGAGGATAGAATATACTGTTGCTTTTCCTGGGTCAAACATTTGTATACATAGCCACAGTAGTCTCTCTCTCTCTCTCTCTCTCTCTCTCTGTAATTTCAGTATTACAGGAGGAGGAGCAGTAGGTGTCGTTAATACCTGTCATAAGAGTTACACAGCTCAGCCCTTTCATCTCACTTTTACATGAATTCACACTGTCAATATGTATATACTTCACACAAATATGTTCAACAAAAAGAAAAGAGAAATAGAGGAAGGACACTGGAAAGAAAAGCCAGCAGGGAAAGAAAGTATGTGTGGATGTGTGTAAACTGAGGGATTGCTGCTGTGTGGCTGTAGTGACATGAATCTAAGAATGCTTTAGTTCCACCCTCCTCTATCTCAAACACACACAACACGCCTCACCTCCTCCATATCCTCTCTCTCTTTCACCAACTTTCACATACATTACACACACTCACTCCCAAACAAGGCAGGAAGTTTGGGTTCCTTCTCGAGGTCAAAACCGTAGAGATGAAAAAACCCAGTCTGTTTCTCAGCCTCCTGGCCTCTTTAGCCCTGATGGAGCCAGTTTAGCTTCACAGTTTAGATCTGTAATTTTAATCCAGTATGAATCTGCAGAGTGTGCAGTTTTTAACAGTCTAACAGTGATAACTGTGGACTGAGTTTAATTCAGTATGAATCTGTGGAATTTTTGCATTCTGACTTATAAGTTTGGATTGATCTTATCCAGAGTGAATCTGCAGTGTATGTAGTTTTACAGTCTGACGGTAATAATTGTGGAGCGATTTTAATCCAGTATGAATCTGCAGCGTGTGCAGTTTTTACAGTCTGACAGTAATAATTGTGGAGCGATTTTAATCCAGTATTAATCTACAGTGTGCACAGTTTTTACAGTGACAGTAATAATTGTGGAGTGATTTTAATCCAGTATGAATCTGCAGTGTTTTTTTTTTATTATTATTTTTTACAGTCTGACAGTAAAACTTGTGGAGTATGTTTTTAATCTAGTATGAATCTGCAATGTGTTTAGTTTTTTACAGTCTGACAGTAATAATTGTGGAGTGATTTTAATCCAGTATGAATCTGCAGTGTTTTTTTTTTATTATTATTTTTTACAGTCTGACAGTAAAACTTGTGGAGTATGTTTTTAATCTAGTATGAATCTGCAATGTGTTTAGTTTTTTACAGTCTGACAGTAATAATTGTGGAGTGATTTTAATCCAGTATGAATCTGCAGTGTTTTTTTTTATTATTATTTTTTACAGTCGGACAGTAAAACTTGTGGAGTATGTTTTTAATTTAGTATGTATGTGCAGTGTGTGTAGTTTTATAGTTTGGGAGTAATACATGTGGAGTGAGCTGAATCCAGTATGGATCTATAATGTGGATAGTTTTTACAGTCTGACAGTAATAAGTTTGGAGTGGTCTGATGGCTATAATTGTGTAGTGATTTTTATCCAGTATGAATTTGTTGTGTGCACAGGTTTTAGAGTCTGATGACTATAATTGTGAAGTGCTTTTAATCCAGCCTGAATACAGAACATACAGAATAACAGATCCTGCTAACAGTCACAGCAGTGCGGTGTGTTATTATTGTTATTGAGTGTGGCACCTGTCATATGAATTGACCAGTCAAATTCTTTACAAATTACATTACAGAAGACCCGCTGGGAAAACTAACCCATCTCAAGTAGTGCTTTTCTCTGTACCAGAGCTGAACGCAGGACCACTACAAAATTTCCACATGGTCAAATGAATGTATCTTACTGACCATTAAGGGGACTGTATTAAATATTAAGGGCTCTTTTAATAGTGAGTGTATATTTAGATTCCCTTTACACTGTAAAAAAGTAAATTTAAAAAGTTAGTGCCTTAAAATTTTGATTTAATTGAATTATTGAATGGTAAGTCAATGTTTTATGCCCTATCAGCTCAATATTTGAATTCCAAATAACTCAAAATTTTAAGGCAGCCCAGACACTAACTTTTTTTTAAGTTAAAGCCTCTATATTTGTTACAGTGTAGGAGAGTTTGTAAAGCCTCTTACGATCCGGCATGTGTGTCAGTGTGCAAACTCTCATTAGTGGAGCGAGTGTGTGTATATATGTATGCATGTGTATGAGGGTATGAACCCTCCTCTGGCTGTCTGCCTGACTCTGCTGCTGCCAGGCTCTTTGAAACCCAATCAGCACCAGTTCTCAGATCTCACTCGCTCTGCACACACACACGCAACGATGCGCCGCACCCATACACTCCCACACTAACACTAACAACACAGCACTCTCCACTCTGACTCACACACTCTGATAGACCCATGCATAAACAAGAGCTGAGCACATGCTCTCATATGCACATTGAGCACTACCTGGGCACATCTGGCCTGTAGTTTAAGCACTCGGACAGGGGGGATTTGGATTGTGTGTGTAAGAGGCTTTGTATGTTTAATACAGAATCAAAAGGTAAAGACCATCTGGCCTCCATTCACCTATCATATACACACAGTCCGCTGATCGCTGATAATACTCAGCATTGATGCTCTAACACTGACAAGGCCAAACACACTGATCCAGAATGCATTTTTTACCTTTTATCCATATCTACTATAGGTGATGTGTTATCCGTGCCATAAATGTGGCTTATATTTACAGGGAACAGCTGTTTTTTTGTCTCTTATATGAGGCTCTAGACCGTTCAAAGGTCTTATGAGGATTAACCCATTGAACTGAATCTTTTGCAAATGGGTACCTGAGTTTTGTCTTTGCTCAAGAGTGTGGCATCTACAGATTGATGCAGTTGATGCACTTTTTTTGTTAAGCTTTAAACAGGGTTAGGGTGGTATTAAAATATACAATGATTCTATAAAATCCACAAATGAAAATCAAGTTGATTACCTAGTAAGTAGTGGCATATATATAAAATAAATAGAATAGGTCCCACAATTGAACCCTGGGGAACACCACAAGATCTCACAGGGCAGGTCTTCAACTTCTAAAAGAAAACCCTTTCTTGTAAAGAGCTTGGGCAGGCTGGTTATTCAAGTTATACATCTTAAGGCTTGACATTACAAATTATTCTGTAATCTCTTTGTGACTACTATGTAAATGCGCACACTGCAGATTCATACTGGATTAAAATCACTCCATAATTATTACTGTCAGACTGTAAAAACTAAACACACTGCAGATTCATACTGGATTGTAAATCAGAATAAGGAATGAAAGTCTGAACCTACTTAAAAAAGCCTTAAAGTTTTCAAAGTTAAAGCATCACGTTTAGAGTTTGGTATTGGTTCACATACAGAAGGCTTCAGCGTGCCTGTTGTTGTTTTCCCACCACATGACTGACGTGATTAACCTGAGGCAGTGGCTGCCAGATATCTTTTCCCGTGAGTTAGCGGGAAAACGACTCGCTAATCAGAGTGAGTTATCAGACGGAGCGAAATGGCTGTTGTGAGTAATAGTTAAATTTTTGACATTAGGTAGATAAGGAAATGAGTCCAGGCTGGACTGCCAAAATCAGGAGCACGCCATCAGGGTGTAATTAAGCTTGAAGGAGTCCAAGCCAAAAACACGTCACTCTTCCAAAAAAAAAAAGAAAAGAAAAAACGAAACACATACACACACACACACACACACACACACAAGCTGCTTATTAGAGCTGAAAAATAACCTTAGATGCAAAATAAAGAAGTGAAGAAGATTATGGCGTCCAAATTCGCACCGACAACTTAATCAGCTTGAAATTTCTTATGATTGTCAGATCTTTTACGGTGAAATACGTCTGATTATGGATTTTAAAGGCCGCTGTTAACGAAAGTGTGATGTTCTCCTTTCCCAACATTTCTCTGATTGAAGAAGGGTGTCTCCCTCCTCTACAGGTTCACACACACACACACACACACTATCAGAACCATCTCGCATGTCAGAGGCTAGCAGGAAATAGAGAAGTAGAAGAAAGTTAAAAGAGAGAGAGAGGGGAAGGAGGAGGGGGCAGTGGAGAAAAAAAGTTCCTTCTGCAATGATTTCATGCTGTGAACACAAAAGAGCATATTAAAGACTAAAGTTTATCAGTACAAATTAAGTCTTGGATTCACAGTTTCTTTAATCTTTTGCATCTGAACCTTTTTTTTTCCATCTCTCTCTCTCTCTCTTTCTCTCTCTCTCTCTCTCTCTCTCTCTCTCTCTCTCTCTCTCTCCCCCTCTCTCTCTCTCTCTCTCTCTCTCTCTCTCTCTCCCCTACCCCCTGTTAAATGTTGAAGCAGAACCTAGCCAGCACCACTGACTTCATCCCGTTAGAAATAGCGAGACACATCATAAAAATTTAATTACATCCTCCTCATTTCCATAAGATTCCTTAAAAAATGTAAAATTCGTTTAAAGTAAGTGGCGACTTTGTCTTTGAAGATCACAACAATTAACATGGATCAAAGCCTAGGTTCTGTTAGGATGAGAGCTCATTAGCATAATGAAATTAACTTACAGACAAGAATCTCTAATAGGTGCAACAAAAAACGCATTAATAATATTTGAGGAGAGCGATGTTTATGCTGGTAATACAACAATTATAGACCTTGTATTCAATTAACACTTTGTTAATTAACTTTCTGTTTATACAGAGTGCATATCGTCTATTTATCCAGTTCGGTTTGAACACTTTGAATCTGAGCTCTGGACTAGTTTATTGGTTCGTGATGTTCACTTAAACCCCAGATCCACTTTGTTCGTCTTGCAGCGTGTCACCTCAAATTTAGCCAAATTAGCATATTCATAATGATGACAGAAATAATTACAGGCAGTGTTGTATTTCAGATCACAGTGTTGTTTGGGGAAAAATGAATTGAGCACTGTCTGGGACAAAAAATTACATTTGGGGAGGTTACATTTTTTGATATAATTTGAAAATGGCTGTTACCTTTTACAATGTATGTATATTTAATGATGAATGGACTAAAAGAAATGACCCAAAGTCTGGTTCCATTGACTTACATTAAAACTATTTTTTTCCTTCTTCTGTAAAGTTACAAGGTTTTCTTCTGACAACAGCGATATTTTTGCAATATACAATCAATAGTAGTACTTACATTAATGCTCTAACTCAAAAGTCTATGTATTTCTATAGTTCAGCCACCTCTTCAGTAGGTAAACTCCACTAAATGTGGTCTAACTGTTAAATATTTATAGGCTCCAGCTGTACATTGGCTCCACTGGAACACGCTACACTATATGTGTTATGCAGATGATGCAGCTATGAATACCGAGCCCATCTGCCAGAGCAGTTCAGAGGTGACAAACCGGTGCCCCGTGTAAGGAGCATGTAGATCTGACCTGGAGTCGGTCCGTCACATGCTAATCCTGGCCTGATGTATGTGAGTCGATGCCTTCCTCACCCTGCGCACATGCATATGCTAATACACCCGATCCTTACATAATTCGCAAGGAGCTGCTGTGACACCACGTCTCCTTCTGCTTTTCGAAATGCCACAAAATTCTTGCACGTTGCGAATGTATTCAAATGTAGCAAACAGTGAAATTTTCATTTACATAATTGTGTTAATCAAATCACAGACAATTTGCATATGAAAGGTGGCCAGACTATGATGCTAGTTAAGTCCATATATTCATATCATGCTGCCTTTGAAATCAGGCACTTTTTTGTCATTAAGTAATTTCATGATCTGGAATGTTTCTTTGTTGTGCTATATGATGTGACAGGCTGAAAAAAATCGGTTCCACTCTTCAGATTCCTTACAGAAGCAGCTAATGCTGATCTTCTGAACTTCAGTGATGTTAACCAGGAAGAAAAGAGAGGAAAAGAAGAATAGAGAGGTAAGGGTGAAGGAGTGAAAGAGTGGGAACGGAAGAGAGGGAGGAGTGTAGACTGAGGGAAGGGTGGAGAGGGGGGTGTCCAATGACCCAGATTTAGATTCCAAGCGTAAATAAATAATTAAGAGTGTGTGTGTGTGTGTGTGTGTGTGTGTGTGTGTGTGTGTGTGTGTGTGTGTTTGTTTTCAGATATTTTCAAGACAAAAATGCCCAGATTTATTGGAAAATCAGAGGCAAACACAGGTCTAACCTACAGGGTCAATAAAATGCTCTTGACTTTGTTTCAGTGTTAATACCTGGACTGTTTCAAATCTGGTTAGTGAGGTTAAGGTCAGGGTTAGGTTTAGAATTAGTATTAGAATTGTAGGTACACACATATCATTTCTGCTGGAACAAAACCTTGTGTTTTAATTTCTAAACTTAAAATGTATATATATATATATATGTATGTATATATATATATATATATATATATATATATATATATATATATATAACACAGATGTTATATTTAATATTTACAAATTAAAATTAAAATTACAGAATATTTTTAAATGAGTAATCAGATAGATAACATACATATAACATATTATATATATATATATATATATATATATATATATATATATATATATATGCATACAATGGCCCCCACCCTTCCTTCAGTCTACAATTTTAATACTGTTTATACATACAATGGTCAAATTGCTTTTGAAAATCCTTTCTAATTTAATGTTTTAGATTACACACAGACACATTTCTAAACCACTTATCACTCTGGGTCATGGGGGGTGCTGGAGCGGGTCGTCAGTCCATCCCAGATGTTTTAGATCAAATCCACCTAAACACAAGTTTCAATGTAAATATTACGACAAAACATCTAAAAAAAGACCTTAACATGATCAGTTTCACACATTTTCTTTCATTTGAATAGTAATCTAGAAGCTGTGTGTGTGTGTGTGTGTATATGTGTGTGTTAGCATCTACACATAATAATAATAATAATATGCCCCATATTATTCTTGTATACATACATATATGTAATACAAGTATGACATTGTATTACATAGAGATGCCAACAAATATTCAGCACATATAGGACCTTTTCTATGGGATATACACACGGCCCCAGGTCCTGAGACTGCATTAAAACAGATGTGTGTGTCTGTGTGTGCGAGTGTTTCTCAGGCCCAGTGTTCTGATAGGTACACAGATAGCAGTAAGAGTTTGTTGGCTTTCTTGGATGTTTTAAACGCAGCCAAACTCTCTTCTGAGCTCCATCACACCACCATTCCCATGCCCTCACACATTCCTCACTGCGCTCCCTCTCTCTCTCTATCGCTTACTCTCCTGCTCTCTCGCTTGCTCTATCTCTCTCCGGCGCTCCCTGCTCTCCCACTTTGCTGACCTCCTCCCCCCCCCTCTTCCCCCTGGTCTCTTCCTCTCTGATCTTTCTGTTTCTCTGTCTCTTTTTCTCTGAACAAGAGAGTGGAAGTAGAAGTACAGATCACGATCCCTCCCGCACTGTTTTCTGCAGAAACAATCATACGTCACTGTTGCTTTTGTACTTTAATCTGTACTTTATCATTCGTACTATTAATAAAGTACGGATTATTGTAATATTCAACATTGTAATATTCTGTACATAATAGTTTTATAGTATATTTAATAGCACATGTCTACTTGAACTGCATACGTACAGACATTTATATCTGCATATGTACAGATATCCACACATCTCCTGAGCTCCTTTTTACATTGGCTGTTTTTTTATTATTATTCTTTATTTTTTATTTTATATTATATTTTTGTATTTTATTTTACTTTTTCCTTAGTTGAATACTTGTTAACAGTCTGTGTGCTGTCTGATCTATTTAGTGTTTTGTCTGTGAAAACTGCTGTTATTTTACAGTATATTACAATACAGTTTACATTAGCCTCCATTGGCTTTAAATGGTATGTATTTTGCTATGAATTCTGGGAGCAGATGTCCATTTTAAACAGTTAACTGTAAAATTTACAGTAAGCTCCTGTTTAAATGAACTATCCCAGATTTCCCTGACATCCTTCCAAGAAATTAAATTAGAAAACTAAAGACACTATTTCATATCCCGCAACGTTAACGCAACATGCAAGATTTTGAGCAATTATTTGAATATATGTACATTTTAAATACATTACAGGTAATATGGAAGTGTCATAATCTAGATTAGTATGGCTTTGGTAGTGTATATGTAAGAGGTGGAGTCTGTAGAGTGTAGCCCCCACAAGTCAAGTCAGCGTTGGTTATTGTTTAAACATCACCTGTACAGTGAAGTACTGGTCAGTGAAATGACCTTCACTGCAATTTTTATTTGTTATAAATGCAATTACTCCTCAGCTGTAAAAACATTCTGTGTGCACAATAACTAATTTCATTTTACTGCTATGGAATTTTTTTATATTAATCTTTTTTTTTAATCTTACAGTAATTTTACTCTAATTACTAAAAATGACTGTAAAATGTCTTACCCTACAAGTTTTCACAGTGCAATATGATTGTGAACATTAGTGCTATATATAAACTTAATACCTTGTTAACACTACTATTTTTCAACGCTGTTAAGGCATTTTCCGAGGTGGACCCTTCATGCCATCCATAGTTCCAGCCTGAAGCCCAGCTGGTCATGTGCTGTCTGTTGCTATGAATCAGTTACTATAGACTTCTTCTTTTCTTCTATTTCCATCTACTGCAAGAGTAATTTTTTTTTTATTAATTTCTTTCAGCCAACTACGCTGGACAGTGCGGGAGGACTATGGATAAATTGTTGAGCAGCAAACTAAAGTAACTAAAATAAAAAAGTGTTCTTATTATCTGTTCATATACAACAGAATAAGAAGATGTTAAAAAATTGATTAAAAAAAATATTTACTCTTTTATTATCTTTTGTCTACATAGCATTTATGAAATGTGCATATGTTATGGTTGTGTAACATAGCTGACAAATTGACCCCACGCATGCACACACACACACACACACACACACACACACATGGATTATCATACATAATCCATGAACTGAAATGGTATATGATGAATAGATGACTGCACTGTAGGTCAGAAATGAAATATACACAAAACACCTATGTGCAAGAGCATAACGTATTAGCTGATACAAGCTGATATACAGTGTAAGTCAGTGATACAATGAAAAGGCTTCAGTTCTCCATAAACAGCTCCCAAAATTGACTTACATTCACACAGAACTGTTTGTTTTGCTCTCATATCTTCTTTATTCTGGCTTTCACTGTCTACCTATTGGCTATAGACCAACTAAGAAGCAACAGAAAGAGTCTGGATGAACAGGAGCCCAGAACTAACTGCATTAGTGCCTTCACTATATTTCATTTTACAATACCCTGGACACATTACCGCCCAATTAGCCCTGATCCCCCACTGCTGTTTGGCTGTACCGACCTCCAGCCTGTCCAGCAGACCCTGTGTGGCCGTGGAGGAGAGCAGAATGTAAAAGATGGAGTGTGTTAGTGTCCATGAGGGAGTTAAAGGGGAGGGTGACTGTACTATACATATACAGTATGAATGAAATCGAGCTGTTTTCTTCTTAGGACTGTCTCAGCATCTTCATCATACATTCACAACAAGTCCCTCCAGCTCCCACACTACCCATAAAACCCCTCGAAACCCACACACCATACAAACTCCTCAAACCCCACACACTACACAAACACTACACAAACACTACACACTATAAACCCCTCAAACCCCACACACCATACAAACCCCTCACAATATACAAACCCGTCAGACCCAACACACTATTAACCCCACACACCACACAAACCCCTCACAATATACAAACCCATCAGACCCAACACACTATAAACCCCCCACACCACACAAACCCCTCACAATATACAAACCCGTAAGACCCAACACACTATAAACCCCCCACACCACACAAACCCCTCACAATATACAAACCCATCAGACCCAACACACTATAAACCCCACACACCATACAAACCCCTCACAATATACAAACCCGTAAGACCCAACACACTATAAACCCCACACACCATACAAACCCCTCACAATATACAAACCCGTAAGACCCAACACACTATAAACCCCACACACCATACAAACCCTTCATAATATACAAACCCGTCAGACCCCACACACTATAAACCCCTCAAACCCCACACACCATACAAACCCCTCACAATATACAAACCCCACACACCATTCAAACTCCTAAAACCCCACACACCATACAAGCCCCTCACAATATACAAACCCATCAGACCCCACACACTATAAACCCGTCAAACCCAACACACCATACAAACTCCTAAAACCCCACACACCATACAAGCCCCACACATCATATAAACCCCACACACTATACAGACCCTTCAAACCCCACACCATACCAACCTTACACACCATTCAAGCCCCACACATCAAATAAACCCCACAACCCATACAAACCCCTCAAACCCCACACATTAAATAAACCCCCAAACCCTACACACTACACAAACCTCTTAAACTCTATACACCAAACCCCTCAAACCCCACACACTGTACTAACCCCTTAGACTCCACACACCATACAAACCCTAAAACCCCATAAACTTTACAAATCTCTCACAATATACAAACCCCTCAGACCCCACACACCATTCAAACCCCACACACTATACAATCCCCTCAGACCCCACACACCATACAAACCCCACACACTATACAAACCCCTCAGACCCCACACACCATACAAACCCCTCAAACCCTACACACTATACAAACCTTGTAGACCCCACACACCTTACAAACCCCTCAAACCCTACACACTATACAAACCTCGTAGACCCCACACACCTTACAAACCCCTCAAACCCTACACACTGTGCTAAACCCCTCACACCCCATAAACTATACAAACCCCTCACAATATACATACCCCTCAGACCCCACACACCATACAAACCCCACACACTATACAAACCCCTCAGACCCCACACACCATACAAACCCCTCAAACCCCTCACACTATACAAATCCTGTAGACCCCACACACCTTACAAACCCCTCAAACCTCATAAACTATACAAACCCCTCAGACCCCACACACCATACAAACCCCTCACAATATGCAAACCCTTCAGACCCCACACACTATACAAACCCCTCAAAGCCCACATACCATACAAACTGCAAAAACCTTTTAAACTCTATAAACCCCTCAAACCCAACAAACTAAACCCCACAAACCCCTTAAACCCCTTAAACTCTATAAACCCCTTGAACCCCACATACTAAACCCCTCAAACCCCTTAAACTTTATATACCCCTTGAACCCCACACAATATACCCCACAAACCCCTTAAACTCTACAAACCCCTTGAACCCTACATACTAAACCCCACAAACCCTTTAACTCTACAAACCCCTTGAACCCCACATACTAAACCCCACAAACCCTTTAATTCTATAAACCCCTCAAACTCTGTTCCTTATCACACCTTTCATTTGAATCTCTCCTCCTGAGAGATTTCACACTCTTTCCTTTTACCTACTGCACTAATGGCCGAACGTGAGCGTCACGTGACGTGGGGCGTCACTGAGGCTCAATGTGCTAAGAAATGCAAATGGAGATTAGGCGATGAATCACGGTAATTAAGCGGAATAAACTTTATTAATTATAACCGGGGGAATGTGCTATGCTGTGTGAACTTTCAGCAGTTTCCGCCTTCTGCTTCGTTTTCACCTTCACCCATAACCCCACTCTGTGTTGTTCGGCAGCCGTGTCTGCACTGTCAAAATGTTTATTTTACACAAAATGTACAGCCGTGTTAGCCCTTTTAAAAAAAAGACACTACACTTTGAAATTCTGTTTGATTATTTTTCTCTTTTTTTGAGGTTAAAAAGCAGATACAGTCAAGAAAAAACACATCAGGAGCCTTCGCTGCGATTTCTTCCCGCCTTTGTACATCGTAAGTGAAAATAAAGTGAATAATAGAGCTACAGAAGTGGATCTGTGATTGACGTGCTTTTTTATTGGTATTATTTCAGAAACTCTTTCTCTCTTTCTCTCTTTTTTCTTTTTTTTCACTCACTTTCTTGCTCCTTGTTTGTGATCATAAATAGTGTATGAGCTGATTAGCCGACCACGGCTGCGCTCCGTGTGTGTGCATGTGTAGGCCTTAGCCTATCAGCTGTGGTGCCAGCAAACAATTTGTCCGCACAGATGTGTTTATTATCTGTATGTCTGTCAGAGAGGCTGCCTCCACATCGTAGTGGACAGAAGATTACTGGGGACTGCTCTGGACACTGCTGTTAGGATTCTTATAAAGAGGTCAGTTTACTTTGTAGACAATGTTATTTGATGCAGTGTAACTCAAGCTATAGTCTTCAGCTCTGCAATGGCCATTAACCCTACAGTTCAAAAGTTTGGAGTCACTGTTTTCAACAATGTAAAACTGATTTGCTCACAGATAAATCTATAAAACGATTCCATGCAAGGCATGTACAACTTCATGGATTTAAAATACGTAGTAGGAATCTAGTAAGATGTGAGAAAAATATCTGAAAAAATATATAAAATGTGTCTAGAAAGATAAACAGAGATAGCTGGTACCATCAGGCCTGGTGATGTAGCCACTGGGCACAACTCAGGCCCATATGGGGACCCAAATTTTTATTGGGTCTCTCATATATACACTTACACAACTGTATATAGTCATGACCCACAGAAAGATCCAATTTCTTTACAATATACCGCAGCAATTAGCTTCCATCACTACCCACACAGCCCTGTCTCTCTTATTCATACTACAGCTCATACATGATAATCTAGGAATGGATCTAGGAATGATAGTCATTCCAAGATCCTTCTGCAAAATAATATATATTTTTATTATTATTATGGAAATCTAAAAAAAAAAAAAAGTTTTTTGGTACATTTTTTAAATGTGTATGGATTTCCAAAATATGTGTGTTGCACAGCAAGAGTTTTTGTGAGTCTACTTAACCATTTTACTTGACCAGTGGTCCGTCAGCTAAATATGAAGGATTATTATGTGATTGTTAATTGGAAGGATGTATTTTGGGTTTTTTGTTTGTGTATGTCTCTCTTTCTGTCTCTCTCTCTCTCTTGGTCTCTCCCTACACAGGTGTACCTTTGAAGGCAATCAGTCATGTGAGGACCTCTAAGCAATCAGAGGCCCAGCTAGTGTAACTGGTGGAGGTTCTTCAGCCTTAAAAGGAAGCCTTCAAGATGACTGAAGAGAGAGAGAGGACTGGTCAGATGTGTGCTTTGTATTAGTTTGTGTTTTTAATCTCTTGTGCTGGGAGTGTGCTTTTGTTTTAGGTACTTTACCAGTGCTTCTTTTAACTAAGTGTATGAGTTTGTCTCTTGTTAGGGGAAGTGCTTTTGTTTTTAATTTTGTTTTGTACCACCTGGGATTTCAAACAGGTAAAAGGGGTGCGCCTATACATTCGCACCATGTAGAAGTCTACTCTGTCTAGGTCCCCAGGTCAGAGGGTGGGCACTGTTACATGTACTTTTAGTTACTGGGCAGGGAAGTGTAGAGTGGCCAGCTTTTGCTTTCTTTCTTTTAGGTTAGCTAAGTACTTTGTTTCAGCGTAGGAAAGCGTGGTTAGGTTTTGTTTCGTTCTTTTCTTTGCTGCTGTCCACAGTTTGACTCTTCCAGTGTGGTACTAGATATCATAGCACACCAGTTTTATTGTGGTTGGTTTTAATAAAATGGCTTCAAAAGCTCTATTGGTCTGTTCCTCAAGCTTTTAATCCATCATCACTAGTTCAGTCTTTTAAATGCCACATGTTACTGATCCCACAGCACCCTAGACAAAACGTGAGGTCATAACAGCGATCCAAACAAGTAGTTTAATGGAAACATTCATCTAGTGGTGTGTCATCCTTTGAGATTGTCAACTTGTTTGAGACATTATATTAGTGAGTAATGAAGCAAACTACATTCTTTTTTTGTTTTTACTCAATGAAAGTTTTCAAATGGGGCGGAAGAGACATACATTTTTTAGTTAGTCATGCCTTTGATCAAGCCTGATAAATGTATCAAGCCTGACAAAATTATCATATAGAATGCTTCTATAACACAGAAGGAGACTGAGGAGACAAGGTAGAAGATGCAAAAGCGAGCTGGGAGTTTTATTGGGTGTGTCTGTGGTGAAAGCAGCAAGAAAACAGTAACAAAGGTAAAGCTAATCAAAAAAAAAAAAACCTCACTAATTAACTAAAGGAGCCACTAAACAAACTACAAGCAGAATTGAATGGAGTACAAGATATAAGGAATAAGTTTGCATAATCAGAATCCAGGAATACACACAAAACAACGCAAGGAGCAGCACAAAAACAAGGAGTTTAAATACTGAGAGGAGACAAACTGGGAACACCATGGAACAATTACGGGGGCAACAGATCGAGTGTGGCAAAGGGCGGAGAAAAGGAGGAGCAGGATAACAAGACAAAAACAGAAGCACATGGCCTGAGACATAAAGGAAGGTAAACAAGAAAAGAAAACAAAGATAAGAGCAAAGCAGGATTTTAAAATGTCACATTTCAGAAGTAGTAATGAAAAAACCTCACGGCAAATAATGAAATAGAAAAAAATATGTATTTATAAAACGTTGTTTCTCCGTTTCTGTTGTTTTTCAGTTTTTGACATAATTTGAAAATGCCTGTTGTCTTTTACGTTGTGTGTAAATTTCATGTAGAACTGACTAAAAGAAGCAGCCCAAAATAACTTGGAAAAACGTCTGGTTCCATTAACCTACATTAAAAATAAAGCAGTTTTATTTTCCTTTTTCTGTAAAGTTATCATTTTGGAGATATGTGGTTTTCTTTCAGCGATATATATATATATATATATATATATATATATATTTCTGTGTGGAGTTTGCATTTTGTCTGCATGGGTTTCCTCCGAGTACTTTGGTTTCCTCCCACGGTCCAAAAACATGCAGTCAGGCCAATTGGACATGGTTAATTGCCCTTAGGTGTGAGTGTGTGAGTGAATGTGTATGTTTGTCTGTCTGCCCTGCGATGGACTGGCGACCTGTCCAGGGTGTATCCTGCCTTCTGCCCAATGGCAGCTGGGATAGGCTCCAGCACCCCCAACGACCCAGAAGGATAAGCGGTTTAGATGATGTATGTATGTATATATATATGTGTGTCTGTGTGTGTGTGTGTGTGTGTGTGTGTGTGTGTGTGTGTGTATGTGTATAGTTCAGCCACCTCTTCTGTAGGTGAACTGCAACAAATGTGGTCTATATCTAATGTGTGTATATGGAAAGTCAGTTATGCAGACTTAAAACTGGTGAGACAGAACGTAAATTGAATGAGAATATAACTATGTAGCTAAATATGTAAATGATGTAAATGGAATTAATTATGTAATTACATTTAAAGAGTATAGTGAAATGACAGCAGTACCTCTACACATCTAAGGGGAAAATACTTAAAATAGAAATCAGCTCTTGTCTGTGTACTCACACGTTTTTTGAAGCAGCAGTGAAATGTGTCAAGCAGTGAAATGTGAAAATGTTTGAAAAGTTGAAGTGAGTTGTTTGATAGTAGTGCCACTTTTTGGGGAACGCTGATTAAAGACAAAGCTTTTGTGTGTACATGTGTGTGTGAGAGAGGCATAGGAGCTTTTCTCGGAACAGATGGAGGTGTGTGTGAAGCATGCAGGCATGCGAGTCGGCATGAATATTTGAGCTGAAGTAGGGGCCTACACTGTTGTGTTGAGGAGCTGGTAATGTTAGCTGCGCTGTATGAATATTTTACAGCGAGGAACTGATGCCTCTCTCTCTCTCTCTCTCTCTCTCTCTCTCACACACACACACACTCACACACTCACACACAAAGCCATTTGGCATGTCCTCAACTGATGTGTCAAAACCTGCTCTCTGTTCAAAATCCTTTTCATCGGACTCCTTTGTGTACGTTGCAGTGCGAGACTGAAACTACTGGCAGCTGTCAATGATCTGAAGGTGTAGCGTATCAAAGTCCTCACAGTGAAAGTGCTGATCTAGGACTAGCTTTTGCTATTTGCACTGTTACACTGAAACACTGAATAAATATGCACTGTGCGGGGCTGGAGTGGGACTTGTTTTCAGACTGGGAGTTATGTGATGCAGACAAACTCAGCAGCTCCAACTGTAGTCACACACCACACTGCCTTCGTTCAGTAAGTAACTTTTTCTAAAATGTTCATTTCTTACTTATATTTATTATTTGCGTGCTACACCAAGATTCCCAAGGTGGCTAGCTAGTGATGAAAACTGGTGAAAGCTTTTTATCTTAAATTACATGTCTTAAGTCAATATACTTCAAACTAATGTTAGCTAAATGAGTTAAAGTCAGCATTTCTCACTGCTCACCTGCTCAGATATGTCTTCATCCTTCTTAAGCAGCTTTTTCTTTCTTGTCTTCTTGGTGCCATGCTGGTTTTCTGCTCTTCAGCTTTATAAGACTCACATACAAAAAACTTACTTTATTGGTCCTACATGGGACATTCATCATTTTGCTGCCTAACTATGCCCAATTTGGGAGCAGCACAGCATCGCCAGTAGAGCAGCACTGCCCGGGACAGTGGGGGGTTAAGCACCTTGCCCAAGGGCATGACCAGGTATACCTAGTCAGGCATGGGATTTGAACCTGCAACCTTCCAGTTGATGGCTCACCTCGCCTAACACTAGGCTATCAGCCACCCCATAAACAATGTAATGAACCCTGTTGCATCAGCCACACCTTTGCACTGAATATGATACGCTGATCTACAGCGACTGATGTTCTTCTCATCTGAATTTTTGTTCTACCTCAAATAGTGAAGCTACATGTCAGGACATGCACAGTTGTCTGGATGTAAGCGGTACATCGTTTCCTATTCCACCTTAAATGATGTAGCTGCTGGTTTAATTCTTAAATTACTACAGATATACACTTGTGACATCTATAGTTTGTCTGAGTGTTGTTGTGCTTATATGCATGATTTTATAGATTAGCTCACAGGAATGCTACTGGTACTTAGGAATTCTCCTGATTACTCACTCTGGCTTCAGCACTGTATAAAGTAAAACAGGGCAGAATTTAATCTGATGTGTTTTAAGTGTTTGCAAGATTACTTAATAATAGTGTTTGTACGATTACTTAACAGGGAAATTCCTTTCATTAAAAATTCTTTATAATTAAATGATAAATATAAAGAAGATCATTCAGAGTGGTTTGATATGAAATATGCCACTCAGAATTGTATGCAGGGGTGGTGATAGGAACAAAGCATCTGAAGAATTTCATGCCTATAAAAGAATTTCATGCTACCTTACAGAAATATTTTAAAAATGACACCATTACACCACCTCCACCAGCCTGGACTGTTGACTCAAGGCAGGTTGGGTTCATAGATTCATGCTGTTGGTGCTTTAGCTTTCTGTTCCTGTCTGACAGAAGTGGAACCTGATGTGGTCTTCTGCTGTTGTAGCCCATCCACCTTAAGGTTTGATGTGTTATGGATTCTGAGATTCTTTTCCTGTACAGAGTGATTATCTGAATTACTACAGCCTTTCTGTCAGCTTGAACAAAGTGGAACATTCTCCATTGACCTTTCTTCATCAACAAGGTGTTTTTGTCCACTCACTGAATGTTTTGGTTCTATTAAACTGTTCTGAGTAAACTCTAGAGACATTGTTATTAAAAATACCAGTAGATCAGCAGTTATAGAAATACTCAAACCAATCAATCAAGCCACAATCAAAATCACTGAGATCACACATTTTCCCCATTCTGATGGTTAATGTGAACATTACTTGAAGCTGCTGGCTTGAACCTACTGGATTTTATGCACGGCAATGCTGCCACATGATTGCTGATTAGAAAATTGCATCAAAGAGTAGGTGTACAAGTGTCCAGTCAACTTCTCTACTATCAACCAATTCACAACAAACCACTCTGAATGACTTTGTTCACATCTCAGTGATTGAATTATAAAAACAGTTTGAAAAATTGACGGAATTCTTCTTTAACATCTTGATACACAAGCATGTGATGATGTAGACATGCAGTGTGCACAATGCTAATAGGTGGGGATAAGTTTCCATTAATTGTTAGCTAATTAGCCTCTTAGCTCCAGTGCAAAACTGAAAAAGCAAACTTCCAGGATAGAGGGAAAACTGTGCATTTTATCTTTGGCTTCAACATTGTGTGTTTTTGGTTTCAACATTGTGTAATTTTGATTTTTCCCCAAACTATTGCTATATAAAAAAGTCATGTTAGTCATGTTAAAATTATACTGAATGGCAAAAAAAATTAAGTGACTTTGCAGGACGTTTCAGACTGGCTTACAAGGTCAATACGATCCAAACGTCAGATGATATTTATCAGCAGTAGTAACTCGTAGTAAATTATTATGGTCTGTACAATTCCCAGAGAGTCTGTTTCAGAGGCTAGCCTGTGTGTAACACGGCATGTTTCTGAATCATGCAACAGGCCGGGTCTCTATTCTCTCTCTCTCCTTTGGAACATCTGGCTCGAGTTAGCCTCTCTGAGGTAGGTATTAAAAAAGGAAACCCTCCGGATCGACCTCCTAAAATATGGCCTTGATTCATGCCTTAATAACTCCGAGCAAGGCATAACATTTATACATTTGTATATTTCAGAGCCATCATCGAGCATTAGGCCACGTGGCCGGCCTTTGCTAAAGCTGATTTATCACAATTACACACTTTATAAAAAGCCTGGCTTCAGCCCTGCACCTCTAAACACTGTGACATCACACCGTAATCTGTCACTGTACGGCCGGGGTAAATAAAAGAAGCACAGAACCCAGAGAGCTCTACCAGGAGGACAAAACCTTTCTGCAGCTTTTACAGTGAGAGTGATTCATGCTTATTGCAAAACCATGTGCCAATATTTGACAGTCATGCTTATTCACTTTACCTAAACATCCTCTGAGACAATGATTGTTAATGGACAAATACACCTTAAATACACCTTAACCGTAAATACACCTTAGAAGCCAAGAGTGACTGTTATTTTACTATACATTCAATTGACTTTATATAATTAACCCTTCAAATCCCAAGTTTGGTACATCTTAATGTGCATTACTCAGTAGTTAGCTGGAAACAATACAGACTCAAGTTATTCTCAAATTATAGAAGAATGTAATAAATGTTAACTGATTAAAAAGTTGGTTCTGGCCTTTCAAGGGATGAATTGCACACAAACAAACAATTACATAAATATATAATTGATAATAATACTTTTATTTAATTCTTAAACTGTCAATAGAATTAAAGAGTTTTTAAAATTATAGTTATCAATTATTGAAGTTGCTGTTTTATTATACTAAATGTAATTACATACATTCATTACAAAGTTAGTTAGAGAATCACACTACTATTCAAACATTTAAAAACAATGTTTTCAATAAACCATTCATTGAAACCATTTTTGCTGTCAAAAAATGTATAATATCATTCTAAAGTGACACAACTGTCACAACTTCATAGGTTTCAAATTAGTAATAGCTTGAAAAGAAAAACTGCCCTTTTTTATGTGTCTACATTAATTAATACAACAATACAGTACATATACATCATATACATCAAAATCACTGAGGACCGAGAAAGCGTCATAACATCAAGAACAAAGTTATAATCAATAAATGAACATTTAGAATGCCTTGTAGTTAAAGCGGTGATCAAATCTCAAGGCTAACAGCTTGACATAAATATTGGAAATAAATAATATGGTTTCTGATGAATATGGTTGCAGCTCCTTACTGATTCATACTTCATAATGAAAGCTATGCAGAGGAGAACTATAATTAACAGACTTTCAGTTTGGGCCAAAAATAACAAAACCAGAAAGAAACACAACTATACAGTAATGCTGATTTCAACTAGCACCCCTATGGGGTTTCTAAGAGTATGTTAGTGCTAAGCTAACACTGGCCTTTGAAGACATTAACATACAGTAGGTTCAAAAGTCTAAGACTACACTGCTTTTTTTTATGTATTTTTTTTTTTTTGGCAGGTTTTTATTGAAAACTATACATGAACAACAGAGAAATATTGAGGATTTTATGTTACTTATAGGTCAAATGTGGGCATTTGTGACATGGGACCATGTTAAGGCCTTTATACCAAAAAGGTCAGATTTATTTATTTATTTATTTATTTTTATTATTTATTTATTTATTCTTGAGTCTTGTTGCTTCCGCTGAAGTTCACCTTCAGATAACTGTCAGGTGGATTTGATCTACTGATCAGAGGCGTTTGCACAAACTTCTCCATGCCAGCCCATGAACCCTTTAAATGGCCAGCGTCCAGCAGTGGGGGCAAAGTTTTATTACACACTTCTATAACCTAAAAATAGCTCAACCAGTTTGCAACCAGTCCCTGTAGTTACTGGATAATAAACCTTAGTATGTAATAGGCCTGGGATTTTAAGGAATTAAAGCAAAAACAAACACATTTTGCTCAATTTGTTATGCTGATAATATAATTTGTAATGAAAACATTGTTTTAAATTAGAAAGGAATTTAAAATAGAAGCATTTTCACTATTCATCACAGATTTTTGGACCCTACTGCATATTTTACCTTGCCGTTTTACAGTGACTCTTTGAGTAATGCGCCTATTGCAGAGCTGCCATAGAGAAGGGCATCAAGGTTTCCCACTGGTTCGATTTGCCTAGCTGTAAGTTTAAGTCAAATTTATTTCTGTAGTGTTTTATAACTGGACATTGTTGCAAAGCAGTTTATGATTCAACCCACCTCCTCCTGTTCAATGATCATCCTTCTGGCAGGAGTTGGAGCAGCAAAAAAAAAAGCATGACACTCCACTTTGTGAATGCATGATGGACACTATTAGGTTTCAGGCAGTAACACAATCAGAACATAGACAAAACAGTCATTACTGCTTTTGAAGCCTTGCTGTAATTACCAGTTTAAGCACTGTGCTAAGGAGGATGACAAATTGTTTACAAATAAATCAATCAATCAAATCAATCAGTGAAGGATATATATTTTTTAAAAGGTTGTGAATTTTAAGTGTATTAATGAGGTATGTGGGTGTGCGTGTGCTCCTCACTGGAGGGGATTTGGTGATGAAAGCAGAGCAAACCGTCTATGCAGTTGTGACTTCCTTGTCATGTGCAATCAACTGATGCCGATAACACTAAAATAATTATCCCGCCTGGATTAAACACAAATGATTCAAAATGACAGGCAAGTCATCTCAGCATGATAATTTAGATTAATTAGACATTTATTTAATGCAGTATATGTATGCATGTGGGACAGGGGTCCTTTAAGGAGGCAAGGATTACTATTTGAGCGCGTGTTACACATAAAAGATTTCATTTGGATTCTGATGAAGCACTCAAATAACTTTACCTTAGTACACGACAGACCAACAGCATGGAGGCTAAACAGTTAAGCACATCTCAATACTCACAGTGGTATTCGGAAGTTGATTTATCCAAAGACGTTTGAGTCCCACTTAATATCAAGTGTGTTGTCACACATTAACAATGCATGCACAACAATGTAATGCTTTGACTGTTACAGATGGATTACAGAAGTACAGATCATGTAAATCTGAATGTGTATCAACTTCATTTTTTTTCTCATGTGCATCTTCATAGTTGTAACTTAATAGCATCATTTCTATTGTGTAATTACACTTGTGTAATAGGATAAACCTAAGTTATTTTTACATGAATACTACTATAGCAGACTTTAAATTGGCCATGAAATCTTGTGTGGTTGCTATGGTGTTGCTGCGCCCCTGATATAGTATCCTAGGTGGTTGCTAAAGTGTTGCTATGGTATCGAGGGTATTGTTAAGGCATTGCTAGGCTGTTGCTGTGGTTTCCTGGGTAGTTGTTAAAGTATTACTAGACCACTGATATGGTATCCCAGGTGGTTGCTAAGGTGTTGCTATGGTATCCAGGGTATTGTTAAAGCACTGTAGGCTGTTCCTGTGGTTTCTCTGGTAGTGGTTAAGGTATTACTAGACCACTGATATGGTATCCCAGGTGGTAGCTAAAGTGTTGGTATGGTATCCAGGGTATTGTTAAAGCACTGTATGTAGGCTGTTCCTGTGGTTTCCCAGGTGGTTGTTAAGGTATTACTAAACCACTGATATGGTATCCCAAGTGGTTGCTAAAGTGTTGCCATAGTATCCAGGGTATTGGTAAGGCATTGCTAGGCTGTTGCTGTGGTTTCCCAGGTGGTTGTTAAGGTATTACTAGACCACTGATATGTTATCCCAGGTGATTGCTGAAGTGTTGCTATGGTATCCAGGGAATTGTTAAAGCACTGTAGACTGTTGCTGTGGTTTTCCAGGTGGTTGTTAAGGTATTACTAGACCACTGTTATGGTATCCCAGGTGGTTGCTAAAGTGTTGGTATGGCATCCAGGGTATTGTTAAGGCATTGCTAGGCTGTTGCTGTGCTTTTCCAAGTAGTTGTTAAGGTATTACTAAACCACTGATATGGTATCCCAAGTGGTTGCTAAAGTATTGCTATGGTATCCAGGAAATTGTTAAGCCATTGCTAGGCTGTTGCTATGATGTCTCAGGTAGTTGTTAAGGTATTACTAGACCACTGACATGGTATTCCAAGTGGTTGCTAAGGTGTTACTTAGCCATTGCTGTGATATTCCAGGTGATTCTTAATACATGCCACTCATTTTCTATGAACAAAATGCAGAGCTAAGTCATGTTTTCATCCACTACAGTTATGTGAAGAAACTTTACTTGATGTAGGCTACTAAGATTAGGGGCTGCATCAAAATGAGCAAGATGGAGGGATTTAACTTGGTTTTTGGCTTTTAAGTAGATTTAGACTTGCAGTCATTCGCCATCTTTTTATGATTGTTTGCAGCTCAGAGATGCCAGGCAGGATGAGTAGTGGCCCACCTAATGAGGGCTGAAACCTCTGTGCCACCCCGACGAAGTCCACCTTGCGCAAATGCACAGAAAAGTCAATTCTGGGAGCACATAATGCAGAGCCATTGTTCAAAATTTGGATTGGGCATTTCAGAATGTTGAAAGCAACCTTTGAAAAGCTATGTGCCATAATCAGACTATCTATAGAGCCATTTGTGTCTTACTTATGGCTTGGTACATCAGCATTTTTTAAAAAAAAAAACCCTTTTCCATTACCCTTTTACACATGATGGCTTTAGCGATGTTCTTCCTTTTCCATGTTGCCCTAGCATAAAAACTCTTTTTGCGATATGTTGTGATAATTTCAGGTGTTTCCACTCAGTTTTTTTGCGTGCATTTTCTAAATTCACAAAAATTTGGTGGATGGAAAACTCACTGGTGAAATTTCAATTTGTGACCAAGGAACTTATAGTAATCACAAATTAAGAAGACTTGTACACTGATGCATTTACAGACATTATGCTTTTCTAATTATGCAATCATTAGAAATGTCTTTAAAAAAAAGAATTTTAAAGACTTTTCTAATGATTGCATTATTTGTTCTGGGACTTCATCCTAACTGCAGTTGGTCCACAACACATGGTGGCCTGCACCACTATATGTGGGATGGAATGTTCAGTTTCTAGTTTCTTTTTGTTTGTTTCTATGTCCTTCACTGTTAGAAATAAAGGTTCTGTGCAGGTACATTTTTCATTCGTCAAGGAACAAACAATGTAAATGTTCCCTCGAAGGTACAACAGTGGTTTAAAGTCCAATTGTGTATCTTAAATAAGTTTTTTTCAGGTAAAAAGTACATATTTGTACCTTTTCATAACCTAATGTTTTAAATCACAACAATAAAATAAAAAGCCTGGAGACGAGACGGGATGTGGAGTCAGTACAACTTATAATATAATTTCAATGGATTTTGGCACGGTTATGTTTCCTGACTAAAGGTACTGAGATATACCCTTGAGGGTACCACCCCAGTGACAAGAGGGGTACTGCCCCAGAGACAGTTTTGTACCTTTTTTTTCAGAGAGTGTAGAAAGATGTACAGTGAGCTTTTTTAAGTGTACTTGTCAACTGATTTCGATTGAATATTTCATTGATTTCAACTGCATATCATTACTGTCCTAGCAAAACCTTGTACTGTCTAAACGCTTTATAGGAGAAGCAAAAACCATTCTTACCTTTCTGAATACTTTAATGTATTAAAATCTTATTTACAGTAATTTTGGATCATTTCTGTTGGACCATTCATCATGAAATGTTCCTCGTAATGTAAAGTCCAGCTGGTGTTTAAAAAAAGTATAAAAAGACTAAAAAAGTTATGCTACAAGGTTTTAATATGACAGCAGTGGATTTTTTGGATTATAATAAGTTAGTTTAGCAAAGCCCCTTATCTGTAAATGCTATAAAGGTATAAGTAAAGCTGTACTTGATCAGTCAACTCTACACTGCAGGGTCAGGAACAGGATAAAAGCTCTCTGTGGTCCCTGGGCGGGACACTGAAGGGGGTCTCTGAAGGGCCGCCTGTCTCGGACAGCGTTTTGTCCAGCTTAAAAGGTAAGAGTGGGGCTCAGGGGGTTTGACGGTGAGGATGAAGGAGAGAGCGAGGGGCTTTCTGGCTCGCAGATTAGAAATGTTGGTCTCACCTCTGTGTCCCAGTGGATGGCTGAAGAAGAAGGAAGGAGAGGTGAAGAGAGAGAGAGAGAGTGAATGTATGTGTGTGTGTGTGTGTGTGTGTGTGTGTGTGTGTGTGTGTGTGTGTGTGTGTGTGTGCGAGGTAGAGGTCTAAAAGTAACTCTAAAAGGCAGCTTTGGCAGAAGAGACAAGAGGTGAGAGAGAAAGAGAGAGAGAGAGAAGAGAGAGAGAGAAAGTATTAGAGTGTAAGACGAGAAAGAGAGTGAGATAATGACAGAGGTAAAGAAAGAAAGCAGATGAGTAAGATAAACAGAGATACAGAGTGTCAGAGAAAGAGAGAGAGATGTTGAGAGAGAGAAAGAAGGAAAGAAAAAGAGAAGGAGAGAGAGAAGAAGTGAGAGAGAAAGTGATAGAAGGAAAGATGAGAAGGAGAAGTGAGGAAAGAGAGAGATGATAGAAGGAAAGAAGAAAAGAAGAAGTGAGAGGAGAAAAATAGAGTGAGATAATGAGAGAGGAAAAGAAAGAAAGCAGATGAGTAAGGCAAGAGAGATACAGAGTAGGAGAGAAAAAGAGAGAGAGAGAAAGAGAGAGAGAAGGAGAGAGAGAGAGGGGAAGTGAGAGAGCAAGTGATAGAAGGAAAGGATAAGTGAGGAGAGAAAGAGAGATGATAGAAATGTATGGAAGGAAAAAAGAAGTGAGGGGAGAGAGAGAGAGAGAGAGAGAGAGAGAGAGAGAGAGAGAGAGAGAGAGAGAGGAAGTAATAGAAGGAAAGAAAAAAGTGGGAGAGAAAGAGAGACATTGAGAGAGAAATACAAGGAAAGAAGGAGAAGTGAGAAGACAGAGAGAGAGAGAGAGAGAGAGAGAGAGGGAGAGAAGGAGTAAATGAGACAGGAAGTGAAAGAAGGAAATGAGAGGTGAGGAGAGAAAGAGTGAGACAGTGAGTGAGAGATGAGGAGAAAGAGAGAAAGAAGGAATAGAGTGAAAGACAAAGAAAAAGAGAAAGATAGATGAAGTGAGAGTGGGAGGAAGATAAAAAAGAGGTGAGGTCAGGGAGAGAGAGATAAAGTCAGACAGAGAAAGAAGGAAAGCAGAGGTAAAGAGAGAAAGAGAGAGATAAAGTCAGAAAGGAAAATAAGGACAGGAGAGGTGAGGAGAAATAGAGAGGGCGAGAATGAAAGAGAGAGAGAGAGAGAGAGAGAGAGAGAGAGAGAGAGAGAGAGAGAGAGAGTGGAGGTGTGCGTGGTGTGGACTCTCTGGAGATGAGGTTGTGAAGGGTTTTGGCTGGTTCACCTCTCACTGACTCCGGCACTGAGCTCCCAGCTCAGCGTCACAACACTCACACTCACAGCGCTGCTCTCACTCTGAGAGGTAATTGTGGAGTGCTCTGAGTCGGGGCAGTGGGGTGTCATGGTGCAGTCTGCAGGTTAAATGGACCTTTTCTCACCAAGTTTCTTCAGTTGAAATGAGCTGGCTGGACTGAGCTAAAGCTCCACGGTCCAGATCACGCTGAGCTGGGCACACTGCTGAAACTGCTGTTTGGATAAGCTTTTATGAACTGGAGCTTAATATCTTGAAACCATGCACCAGTTATAAAGTTACAAAATTAAACCAGTTTCCTTCCTGGCATTTAATATTGATACATGTTTTAAAAAACGTGTTGTTATTTTCCAAATGTGATTCAAATTTATTATTATTATATATTTTTTGTTTAGTTATTGCATCACACTTTACATTACACACACATATTACTGTGGTCATTGTCTACTGGGGGCGGTGTATAAGCAGACAGCAGCTAAATGAGAAAAAAGTGATGAAAAAATTGCTAAAATGAGTCTATATTACAGGGTTGTGCACACTGATGACAGACAGTCTAATGATTTCTGGAAACGAAAAAAACACACATCTGTCATTTTTAGTTCATCTTTACTTAGTAGAATCATCATACTTACTGTAAACTGAACATATAGTAATGGTCTTATTTCATTAAGTTCGGAAACAAAAGGTTTAAAATTTTGAGACACACAATGGCTAATTGTATATATGTATATATATATATATATATATATATATATATATATATATATATATATATATATATTCTTGCATGAGCTTCATATGTTCGTGTTTAATTTAGAACAGCCAGAACATGTTCATCTGTACCAGCATCTTATTGCTATTATAGTATTAAAAATCCCATAGAGGAGCTAGCAGAAATTAGCATTGTTGTAAAGATGTTTTTTTGTTTGGTCACTTTTTAATTGTGTTTTGACATTTATGGTCTGAACTGAAGTCTTAGCTCTAATAATATGTTCTCCACTGCCTATGGGTCACTTACAAACCTGACTGTTAAGGTACACTGTCCAATAAGAAAAAAAATAGATGTGAACAGAGAAAAAAGACTAATCAGAGCAGAGAAAAAAGACTAGTAAAACAAATGTATCCTTAACACCTGCATAGTGCAGCGTTTTTACAGCCTTTGGAATAACACAGTCTGTCATACCTGTCACCCACCGTAGTTAATGCAATTTCGAACAGGGCATGTGGGGATGTTCTCACAGGAGTGACTGATTTATTTTCCTTTAATTTCACTGAATTTCTCTTCAGGAAAAAAATAAAATGGTAAATTAAAAAAAATGTTCCTCTAGCGCAGCGGTCCTCCTGCCTCTCCCCTCTAATTATGAACGCTTCACTGAACTTTAATACTTTTCCGTCCTGGCCTGCGCACCACTGATACTCCTGACAAACAGGTATGGCACTCACGCGTTACACACACACACACGTGCGGGTCCACACACACACATAGATGAGACTTTAATATGTGGAAAAATCCAATGAAACGCGTAAATGCTGAACCGCAGCAGAACGTGGGCTCCAACAGAAGCCCAACCTGTTATTAACTAAACATTCGGACATCCATTCCATTCAGACGGAAACGCTGAATGAAGGACGACGGCAGCTTTAATAGAGTTTACTGTGATTTCCCTTCCATGTTCAAGCACGTCATTCAATAAGCTACTTTTTTCCTCCCCCTCCTCTCTTGTCTAACGCTATTTATCACACTTTTTTGCCTCTTGAATGAAAGAGTGCAGTTCTGACCAGCAAAAGTTTGAGGACTCCTAGCTTTTCCAAATGGTTGTAATTTGGGCTGTCAAAGTTACCATCAGTTAATAATCATTCATTTTTAAAAAGGGGACCTATTATGCTTTTCCAGTTCTTCCCTTTTATTATGTTATAGCTTTTTGTGCAGGTAAACAATCTACAAAATTACAAAGCTCAAAGGACACTCCAGAGGGAGTCCTCTAGAAACCACTTTTCTCAGCTGCCCTAAACGCTTCTTCAGAATTCCAACCTATTTCCTTTGTTACAAGATGTTGCAATTTTGTAACACAGTCCTTAAATTTGGCATGGCCTCACACAACACACAGCAACTACTGTACTCCAAGAAGAGTTTGCTACAGACTACAAGACAGGGGCGGAACATGTAGCAGGATGCTGATCACACTCTCAGCCGCTCTGGTTGTTGACCAATCAGAACAGAGTAGGCAAGCTGACCAATCAGAATGCACTGGACTCATTGGGAGGGTCGCTTAAAGACATAGGAGCTCTAACAGGCAACAATCTCTGTTTCAGACAGAGATTGCACAGAGATGTACAGTATGAGAAAAATAATGTGTATTTGAAACATTGAAGCATGTAAATATAGTCTAGTAAACCCCCAAAATAAAATGATGAACATTGAAATTGAGCATAATTTGTCCTCTTTGACACCACTAATTCATTTTCCTAGTTTAAGCTTTTAAACCACATGTGTCAGGCTCCAGTCCCGACAGGCTAAAACACTGCAGACTTCAGCACACTGCCTCATTAAACACACCTGTTTCAGCTCATCAGCTCATTAGCAAGGCCTTCATAAACTGAATTGGAGTATTAGATGAGGGTAAATGCTAATCTCCGCAGCACTTTGGCCCAGAAGGTCCCCCATTTGAGACGCCTGCTTTAAACCATCTGATGTTGAGGTTGAAGCCCAGCTGCAGCACGCTGTACGTGCTTTGATAGAATCTGTGATTGTAGCCCTCTCATTCGAATACTTTTAAATGGCTTTTAAAGTGACGCTTTCAGGACCTCAGCTTATGCTGGACAGTGCTTACAAGCATAGGCAAGTGTACAAGCAGTAAATTAAGAGAAGCAACAGCCAAGTGGAAAGCTCGTCCAGTTCCCCTCAACAAGAATCCACAAGATTCTTCTCGAGAGGCTACCATAATGGAGGAGTTGGAGCCATTGACTGTACATATGATACACTATGTGTGGACACTTGACCACCACACCTATATGAGCTTGTTGGAGATCCCATTATTAAACAATGGGCTTTTAATATGGAGTTGCCATATTTGCAGATTTAACACCCTCCACTAATCTTGGAACAAAATTTTGGGGTGCAGCTTAGAGAATTTGTGCCCATTCTGTTGAAGGAGCATTTGTGAGGTCACACAGTGATGTTGGACAAAAAGGCCTGGCTCGCAATCAACATTCTAGTCCATCTCAAAGGTGGTCAGTGGGGTTGAAGTCAGGGCTCTGTGCAGGCCACTGGAGTTCCTGCACACCAAACTCGCATGTCTTTATGGACCTCTCTTGGTGCACAGGGACACAGTCAGGCTGGAGCAGGAAAGGATCTTCTGCAAACTGTTGCCAGAATGTTGGAAGCGTATCACTTTCTTAAAACGTCTTTGTGTGCTGTAACAATAACATTATCCTCACAGGAACTAAGAGGGCCAAACCCTGAAAAACAGCCCCCTTGCATTATCCTTCCTCCACCAAACTTTACTGATGGTACTATACATAGGTAGGCTGGGTTCTCCTGGCAACTGTGGGCAGCGTCCTGTGACCACTGATGAAGGACTAGAGGATGACCAGCACAAACTGTGCAGGAGCAGATGAGCTATAATGTCTGACTTTACATCTACAAGGTGGACTGACATGGTAAGAGTGTCTAATAGGGTGGACAGTGAGTGGACACACTGTTTAAAAACTCCAGCAACACTGCTGTGTCTGATCCACTCGTACCAGCACAACACACACTAACACGCCACCACCACGTCAGTGTTACTGCAGTGCTGAGAATGATCCCCCACCCAAATAGTACCTGCTCTGTGAGGATCCTCTGGGGGTCCTGACCATTGAAGAACAGGGTTAAAGGGGGCTAACAAAGTATGCAGAGAAACAGATGGACTACAGTCTGTAACTGTAGAACTACAAAGTGCACCTATACAGTAAGTGGAGTTGATAAAATGGACAATGAGCGTAGAAACAAGGAGGTGGTCATAATGTCGTGCCTGATTGGTGTACATTACTTGTATATTTTAAAGATAAAACAGAATTATTGTATGAAAAAACAAAACAATAACAACTGTGTAAATATTTGTTATAGTATTTCTAACATTCCAAAGCCTGCACACTTTATCCCCCTGTTGTGATGTCAGCACTCAAACCTTTCAGATGTTTAAACTACATTTGGACCAAAAAAGAGGTTCAATAAGTGCTTTTAACAATAGTTTGGAAAATAAACCTGTCAAATCATTATTTAGGCAAAACCTGCTCTTTATATAAAAGAAGAGTCTGTGAAGAACATGAAGTTGAGTGTCGATGTTTGAATGTTCTTCATGTGTCGAAGGTACTTTTTCTTATTTCTTTGGAAAGTAACAGTGAAAAGATTCAGATTTCAAAAGAAGGAAAGGTGTTGCTGAACCTTTGACGGGCAGTGTATGAGCCTCATCCATCAGCCGCTGCAGTGGCTGTCCAGTATAGGGGCCAGACACTTTCCCGAATGGCCTTCTGTTCAAGCAGCTTTAATTATTAAACATCTTCGGCAGGCCCCAGGGGCCGAGAGAGAGAGAGAGAGAGAGAGAGAGAGAGAGAGAGAGAGAGAGAGAGAGAGAGAGAGAGAGAGAGAGAGAGAGAGATGACATCTTGTCACAGCTTAATGAATAACCACTGAGGCAAAATATGAACTTATACGATGAGTCCTTCCTTCAGTGCTTCATTTCCATTGTTATGACTGCAGTGAATAACTTTGTTAGTAATAAGTACTGTTGTCTTAAGTCCTATTCAGACAGGATAGGTTCAAGCTGTAGTACTTGAGTCAGGTCTGACTCTGAGACTTCAGTCTCAGTCTCAGAGTACAGAGGACTCCGTCTGCTATCTCTGCTAAACTAATTTTTTTTAATCATAATACTATTTTTTTCAAAGAACAACACAAATATGTTGGAACTTCTTGTTTGTTTCTATTATTTTGGCTTTAGCTTGTGACTTCTGAATAAAATATCCTTACCATGCTACGGGCCATCATGAGCCATTGTAAGGCTAGAAGCTTAGCAGTAAGAAAGGAGACCCAGCAACCAGAAGGTTATGGGTGCAAAATCTACTTTTAAGAAAACAATTTATTTAGTCCCAAAACTAAATAACGTTAATATGTCCATAACATCTCTTGTAATAATATATGCAAAAAGGAGAGCTTAATTCTAAACATACGTTACGGTCACTGGTGTTAAATGAATATAGTGTAACACCAGTGACTGTGACTCCAGTGACAGTCTGGTTAAAACTGAGGGTTTTGTAAATTTGCTGACTCATTGGCAGTCAGGTGACCTTGTGCAACTATTTAAAATTAGTAATAAAAATGATATTTGGCATTATTTTGACAAAATTTTAATAACCCAGCCATTACATCACATAACACCAGCGACATATAGAAGTTATGTGCTGCCTGATACACAAAATTATTAATAAATTAATGAAATATAGTGAGCAAGTGTCACTCACCTTCTAATGCCTCGAGATCCTTCCTCTCTGATGAGCCTCGATCCAAAGAAGCAGTTTAATAGAGATGAAAATACTGTGTTAAAATGTAATATAAGAGTCCTGATAACAACAGTGACCAAAATCTCTGTGACAAATGAATTTTTAAAATAAAATACATATTTTTTAAATGTAGTATATCGTTAATGATATAAAAAGTAAACATGAATCTGTTTTGTACAAGTTCCCGAGTTAAACCTCGTTTTACACATGTAGAGCGACTATTAAGCAGGATTAAAAAAACAAAGAAAAATCTCAGAAATCTTAAGGGAAAAGTATTATTTAATCTGAACTTTGTAAATGGCTTCCCATTCCAAATGGATGAGGCCAGGAACTGGTTGGTGTGAGCAGAGAAGGAGAGTCAGACAGCTATCTGTTAGAGAAGAGCTTTACTCATGTATGGTGTCATTTTGGCTGACAACAGCTGGAGAACAGAGCATCATGACTTTTAACAGTGCTGAATGCTACATAACATTATTATAAACTAATTCTGTGTGTTTTTAGTTCCACTCATGCTATTTAGGCACTGTTGAAGAGAGAGAGATAGGGTAGAGATGATACTGTGTCTGGCAGAAGCAGAGAAAGAGAGAGGGAGAACGACACTACTGGACTGCACTTCGTTAGTTATGAACCCTAAATGCTTTTTCCACATGTGGCCCTGTGGACGCTCTCTGGGTTTTTAGCCGGCTTACAACATTACAGCCGACCCCTACAGGCCAAATAATGAGTAATTGTGAGACGTTGGAGGAAGCCCTGAGCTACAGGTTCACATCTAAACCGGACCTGGGAGAGAACAGCTGCTCAGAGAGAGAGAGAAAGAGAGAGAGAAGGCCGTCCATGTTCCTCAGTCTGAACATTTTGCCCTTTGGCTTTCTCTCTCTCTCTCTCTCTCTCTCTCTCTCTCACTCTCACCTAGGAGGAACTTGGCAATCATTCCTTTGCTGCTTATGCGCTGCACAGTAGAGGAGGTACATGGACCATTCTCCCTCTCTCTCTCTCTCTCTCTCTCTCTCTCTCTCTCTCTCTCTCTCTCTCTCTCCCTTTCTGTCTCTCTCTTTCGCATATAAATGGTCTTGCCTTTCTCTCTCGAGGATCTCTTTTTTTGCCCCGTGCTGGAAATGCTGTGCTCCACTCTTTCTTTTCCCACACTTTCCTTTCCTTTTTAAAACCTATCATTGCTTATGCCAAAAAGAAACACAATAAAAAAGAAACAAAAACAAAGATTGAGAGTGAAAGAAAGAAAAACAGAAAGAAAGATACGATTTGTCTCATTCTCCTTGTTTTGAGGCTAAAATAGAAAAAAAAGTGCTTTTGCTCTTTAATGTCAGCATCAAAGGGAAACAAAATTATTCGTCAGGAAAACGTACAATAAATGGATAATAATATGTTTGACAGCAGATATTTATCAGGAAATTTACAGATTGTGCACTTTAGCTAATCAGATGTTGAATCACCTGTATCCACAAGTAGCACAGACACTTAAAACCAGTTGTACACACACACACACACACACACACACACACACACACAGGCACTCATCACCTGCATCTCCTGTGCTCACACATCTTTTTTATATCATTTGAACGTATGTGCAGCCGATCCCTGTCAGAGCAGAGCTTGTCATTGTTTAAGACACTGTTTCCTCTCTGAGTTATGCTCTCTCTCTCTCTCTCTCTCTCTCTCTCTCTGTCTTTCTCTCTTTATCCCTCATTCTTTTTCTCTTCCTCTCTGCCTAACTTTGTACATCGCTCTTTTTCTTCCTCTTTCTACCTGTTTCTCCTTTTCCCTTTCCTTCTCTCTCTCTCTTTTGTCTTTTTCTCTCTCTCTTTCCATCTCTCTTTGCACCTCTTTCTTGTCTCCATCTCTCTTTCACTTTCTCTCTCTCTGTCTCTCTCACTCTTTTTCTCTCTCTCCGCCACTCTCTTCTTCTCTTCATTGTTTCTTTAGCTCCTTATCTCCTCTCTCTCCTTTCCTCTTTCTTCCTCTCTCTGTCCCTCCCTATCTCTCTTTCCCTCTCTTTCCCTCTCTCTCACTCTCTCTCCGCCACTCTCTTCTTCTCTTCATTTTTTCTTTATCTCCTTTCCTCCTCCTCATCTCCCCTTCTCTCTCTTTTTCCCTTCATTCTACCTATCTCTCTCTTTTCCCCTCACTCTCTCTTTCTTTTTCGATCGCTGTCTTTCTCTTATCCTTTCTATCTTTCTCTCCTTCCCTTTTTGTTCCTCCCTATCTCTATTTCCCTCTCTCTCTCTCCCCCTCTCTCTCTTTCTCTCCCCCGCTCTCTTCTTCTCTTCGTTGTTTGTTTATATCCTTTTCTCCTCCTCCTCTCCTCTTTCTCTCTCTTTCTTTCCCTCACTCTACCTATCTCTCTCTTTTTCGCTCACTCTCATTTTCAATCACGCTTTCTTTCTCTTTTTCTTACTATCTTTCTTTACTTCCCTCTTTCTCCCTCTCTTCTCTCTCCCTCCCTATCTCTCTTTGTTCTTCTCTGTGTCACTTTCCCTTCTCTTCCTCTCTCTCTCTCTTTCTCTCTCTCTCTCCTAGTCACTGGCTACATATTGGTGCATGTAGTAGTACTGCAGTATTGCACAGCTCAATATCAAAGAGGAGAATTGTTTTGAGCCTTCAGAGGCTCACTTTACTTCTCTCTCTCTCTCTCTCTCTCTCTCTCCCTGTGCTTATCGTCCGTGTGCAGCAGTAGAGGGGACGCCACCAGGGATGGTTAGGGTTATGATATGGCCCTCACATAAATCTGGGTCACCGGCTTAATTGTATTTTCAGGCATTTTGTTCTTAATAGAAGCTCGCTTGATCTGAAGGAGAGAAAGGAGTGAAAGAGGAAAAGAGTACTGATAAAAACACGAGTGGGCATTAAGCAGTTCACACAGAAGTAAAGTCCGCATGGGAGTGAAGGAGCTAGACCAAGAGACTGGGTCAGGGTGTGTGTGTGTGTGTGTGTGTGTGTGTGTGTGTGTGTATGTTTGATGGAGGGTAAATTGCAGGTCGTGTTAATGCCGGACCTTGCTCTTATCATGTGGTGTACTAAAGCCCCTCAGCTGGAGGTCCATTTGACACTGCAGCCAACAGCTTAACAAAGGTGAAGCCCAGCAAAGGACAAATGCTTGAACCAGCAAGACTCTTTGACTGCAAAGAATATTACTACTCTTTATGTCATCATATGGAGAGAATTAAAGGGCTAGTTCAGTCAAAAATCAACTTTTCACCGTTTTCAAAATAGTTGTGCCCTGGAGCTATAAGGCTAATATAGCTAACATATGATAGAGGCAAGTTATCCAACAGTGTCATACCAATAATCGCACACTTGTCTTGAATTGTTAAGCATTCTCGAATAGGCTTGTGTATGTGCTTCTGACACAGCATGACATACTGTTTCCAGTGGTAAACCATGACTACTAGAAATAGGCCTTCAGTTCAGACCACAAATGTCAAGACTATCACGAGTCAACAAACAAAAAAAAAAAAAACTGTCCCACTGTCAGAGTCTCTAATAACAATGTAGGTACACAATAATAATACATGTAACAATGCTGTAGCTATTGGTTATAGATAGATTACAGAAATCCATCTTATATAATTACACAAGTGTATATTGATAGTTATAGCAGCGTATTTTGTAATACCGTCTAATAGGCTGCTCTTTTTGCAACAAGGCCGTTCTGTTCATAATGCTATATGTAGAGCCCTTTTCAAAAAGGTTCTGTATAGAATCAACTACAGCACATTCTCCATCATTCTGAAAAAATGATTTCACAGTGCAAAGAGCCCTTTAATCATGCAAATCGTTCTTTAAGTGGTCATGGTTCTATATAGAACCTTTTTTTTTTACTAAAAAACCCTTGAAGAACCATAATTTTTAAGAGTGTACAGATGAAAATGTGAATTGCTATTAACCCATGTGATTTGATCAGGTTGCTATGTTACTACAATGTAATTAAACAGTCTATGTGTACTGTTACACTAAGTACATTGAGTGGACAGATGCACTTGTGTGATTATACGAGCAAAATAAATCAAAATGGTGTTGGTTGTTAATCTTAATGTGTAAGGCCTTCAGTCCCGCTTCTGAAGGCTTTACCAATAGAAGAGCTCACTAGGGTTTATCTGCCTAGATACCACAGAGAAAAAGATCCTGGTTAGACTTTAAATACAAGCAGCACGTTGATTATATTATTTAAGCAATAGAACATGAGAGGGAGTGTGTTATCGAAATAACATCATGGCTGTGATTTGGTTGCAGTAGATCGCCTTTTGAAGTGCAGACTGAGCCATAAAACTGCAGCAATATCAAGTTTAGCTCAGTGTTGTCTTTTTTGTTAGATCAATATTAATGTTGTTTTGTTCCAGCCAGTCTGTAAAGCATCTTACAGCACATTTCGTTTGGTGAATGGTATTGGGTTCATTTCTGGCTGATTCCAGGTTGTTTAGCTGTTCTTCTGTCACAGCTGCCGACTGAAAAGCTGCTCAGTGGTGATGACAGTTTGGGAATTTAGTGTAGTCTCATCTTCAGAGTCTGACCAAATCGGCTGTCAGTCAAACGTGATCTTAAAAGTGTCCATTTTCTGTTTGTGCACAAAGTAAGAAGTAACAACGTTCAAATGGCTTGAGCGTCTCCTACAGCTGTCAAACACGTTGCTTAGCTTGCGTGGCCGGAACTAACTGTTGTATAAATAAAAATTAACTAAAAATTACAGCCATGCTGTTTTTAGAGCACAGAAATCATTGGGCATTCTCTGAAGCTTCATTACTTATAAGCTGCAAATGCTTTGTAGCCCCAGGGCAACACTAAAGAAGCACCAATCACATCTCAGCTAATCTGGGGAGAATCATGTACATTTTTTTTTGGCCAAGGCACCAAAGACGAAGGACAAACTGATATCAGCCTGTGACTGCAGAGAAAATGACCCATTCTGTCCATGCCTCAGCACATCCTTTGAAAATGTATGTCTGGCAAAATGGTTTCAGTTACTGAGCACAGAACATTAGACTCAATTACTAACAAGCTGAAAAGTCCTCGCTATAATTTGCTCTGCGCACATAAACAGAAGATGGGAAACAGTTATTGAACACAGGGTTAAGCGTGTACTACTCCTTTAACCTTTGACCCCTCCGGCATAACTAGCTGCAGGCTGACAGTGCGGGTCATTGGGCTTGGTGTGAAGTGAAGTCAGTGTATTGGCTGTGACCTGTGTGTTTTGGTGTGTAATGAGACCTCAGAGGGTTTTAGAGGCAGACGCAGCCAAACGAAAGAATACAGACTGCTGTAAAGAGGAACACACACATTCATACTGCAGTATGGGAATCTGTAGTGTGTGTGTGTGTGTGTGTGTGTGTGTGTGTGCGCTACATGCTTTGTTACTGTGTACGTCTGTGAGAAGCTTATCCTTTCTGTGGCAGATTTTGTTCAGTAAAGTTAGACGGCTGCACCACCAGTTTATTAATCCGGCCCTAATCTATAATCTGTGGACAGATGTTGGGTTTGGTTATAGAATGGAATTACAGCTGGCAGAGAAATAGATCCCACCTGCATCCTGAGGTCACACACACACGTTTGTATTCGAGCAGAGAGATGTAGACATCTGTCAGTATTTTCTATAGCAGCATTTATAGCTGCTGAATAAAACCACTGCAACTGAAGAGCCTTTGCAACTCTGCTTAAGCTCATTGTTCTTTGTTGTGCTTTACACTGAAATAGCACAAACTGTTTTCTTAAAGGGGCTGTATCATGGAAAACAACCACCCCTGTCATTTTTTCAAATAAAAGAGTTCGATGTAGTAAGCACTGCTTCAACACACCATTCACTCCCCAGCCCATATATGGAAACTGAGCCCTAAAAAAGGCCCTTTTTTGAGTTTATTATTTTTCTGGTGTCACAAAAAAAAGCAACAGAATAAATTAAATATTTTTTTGTTGATTTTCTAAGTGAAAATAAGCTACAGAGAAGACACTTCTGCACATTTTAATGCACAATTATTGTTTATTTGCTGAATTTAATAACCAGAAGCATTTTTTACATTTATATTTAGTTCCCTGTACAGTATATGTCCATCTGTTTTTAAAACAATTCTTTTTACATATACTCTTAAAAAGGATGATTATTCTGTATAGAACCATGGTCTCTCAAAGAACCATTTCCATGATTAAAGGGTTCTTTGCATGGTTAAATGGTTCTTCAGATTGATGGAGAATGTGTTGTATTGTTCTACATACAACCAAAAGAGTTTGTTACAGGCTAGACATTTTAACAGTAGAAGAACCCTTTTGGGTACTATATAGAACCCTTTTCAAAAAAAGATCCTATATAGAACTATCTACAGCACATTCTCCATCAATCTGAAGAACCCTTTAATCATGCGAATGGTTCTCTGAGTGTCCATGGTTCTATACAGAACCATTTTCTTCACTAAAGAGCCCTTGAAGAATCATCATTTTTAAGAGTGTACAGACTCTGAAATTGTTGATTGCTATTAACCCATGTGATTTAATAAGGTTACCATGTTACTACAATGTTATTAAACAGTATCTATGTGCTGTTACACTAAGTACTAAGTGACACTTTATATTGAGTGGATATTTCCTGTTTAGTTGTTATGTAGGTTCAGTCAAATTCCAGATAGGTAAAGCAGACATTACTTTTGAGGTAGTATAATATAATACAAATATCTTAATGAATTACATAAAAGGTACTATCAAAAATGTGTGCTCAAAAAGTCTTGTTGGAAAACAAACATGTCATACAAATGTAATTATCCTCACCCTATTACTCTTATGTAAAAATAGAAAATATGCTGTTATAACTATTAAGATGCACTTTACTGTATGTAGCTACACAAGCTGTACTACTGTAAATCATCTATAACGGTGAATACATCACCAGTTGTTACGATTTTATAGCATGTATTGTTAATGTGTAACTACACAGTTCTTAAAGACACAATATAAAGTTGGACTAAATAAAATACAAAAGAAGCATCTAGAATATGGGCATTTTAACAAATTGGCCGCTCTTTTTTGCACTTTTAAAGAGTAATGAAAGACTTTTTGTGTTCTATTTGCAGATTTTCACTTTTCTGGCATCTGACACAAGTTAAGCACTGCAAAATAGAAACAAAATGCTGGTATTGTAATTATTTTGCGGCATATTTAGAATGCGACACATCTCACAATAATGTGACATGGGGAAAGACTGGCCGGCAAAATAATATACATTTGTTGGATTATATAATATCTCAACCATAGCACACAATAAACCATCTGACTGGTATTGCAGCCTGATGTGATATGAGTATTGCAAATGCTAATATCTATTAATATTGATTACCAGGTGGTATGTTCTTCAAGTCTAACAAACAAAGCTGAAACAATGAATTGACACCACCTAAGGTTTACCTTTACCAAACACAGCTGAAATCACATCTAAACCACAGCAAACTGAACAAAGTACCACTTTTTCCCATCCCATACAGTAGTGAACTTGGCCACAAGAAACACTAAGCATTTTAAGTCTTCAGAGACAACAGAGAGCCGTTTTATCCTCTTTACGTCATCTCTCCGAAATCCTCCTTCAGCAAAGGAAATCTGTCCTGCATGAGAAACGCGGTACCTTGGCTAACAATAACAACGTTATTAGTCCTAAATACACACTCGCAAATGCTTAAGTCAACAGTCGCAAACAGGCTATGCTTATCTGGAAGGTTACAAAAGCTTTGCTTTCCTGCTCTGGTAATAATAGGTATTACATGTTGGCTAATGAAAAACATACATTCGTAGGACAGAGGTTCTTTTTTTTTTCCCATTTCTTTAATCAAACAAGCCAAAATCCATCAACAGATGTACCTGTCCCTTGCACATCCCCTTAATATTTCACAACTTTGAAAAAGCAAAATGACATGTACCTTGTTCTGTTACCTCACTAAATCAGCGATGATTGCTGCCACATGCATCATTTCCATACTTCAATTAATATTCAAATTGTATATAACATTCTGCATGCAAATGGCTAATATATTCAGGATTAGGTATATTGCGGTTTAAATCTATCTCTCTCCTGCGCTACCTAGCCTTCAGTTAATAAGCTCCGGCTTCTCTGCGAGCTTTTCCCTCCACTTATTAGAATACAGCATGCAGAAGGAAACGTGTCACACCTCCTCAATATTATTCCTCACAATTAATGTCGAGTCGAAAACACAAGGCCCAGTTAATTTGAACCGACACACACACACGCATACACACACACACATGCGCTAAAACAGAGCCGGTAAACAGGCCTTCCGACTCCCTCGGAACCAGTCAAGTGTTTCAAATCTAATTTGAATATATGAATGTTTGCTTTGTCTGTTTTCGCTAAAGCAACCAGGCTCTGTTGGAACAAATTCAGAGGGTGAGTTTGGTAATGGACTGAATGGTGCAAGGATGGTGAGGGCTAAAGCTGGGTCAGGGGTTGGCTGAGTTCATTGCTAGGTTCATATTATCTGATTTATGTTCCCCCACAGCAGATTGTACAGTCAACATTCTTCTTTGAGTGACCCGTATTGATCATGTGGACACACTTAGGGAAGTAACCACATGCAGGTCCGGCCTACTCAGAATGATCGGTCTGACTTAATCAACTGTTTTAATACAATAAACTGTGATTTTTGTTTTAGGTAAATGCTCTCTTTGCATTATGGCCAATCAACAATTAACCATTTACACAGCCAAAAAATAATTTTAAAACAGTCATTGTCAACTGTGGTCTGAGAATTTGGTGCTTCAGTGCTCTTATACTAGCCTACAAAAGGTAAAATGGGCTGTGACAAGACATCTATCTTAATGCATCCAGTCATTAAAGGTAAGACATAAATGGTCCATAAACATTTTTCATGCCCACCATAGCAGAAGGCTTTAGTCTCGGATGATTAGGTTTATGTTTTTAAGTTTCCTATGTTGTTTTTCTTTAACATCTCTGCTGTCCAATTTGAACTCATTTATGCTGTCTTAAGTGGACAAAAGTTGTGTGCTGTTTTTCAGTGTTGTTGATATGTAGCTGCCATTAGCCACTGCTGGCCTACGGTTGACACTGGAAGATTACCATTGTGATTTGAGCATGGCTAGTAAGGTTTGATGGAAAAAATGAAGCAAAACAATAAAAACAGTAGCAGTTTACAATAGGAACCCCTTATTAATGAAAACAAAGTGCAACAGTTGGCTGTTATTACTGATAAACATGAATATCTGATGAAGCTGAAAGGTATAATGCTGACAGATGGAGAACAAGTAAGATAAGTTAACAGACAGATCTGAGGTTTAGTAGTATAGATGAAGATGTGCTCACAATTTGACAGCAACAGTATATTATTGCCATTTTATGTGTTATACATGATTAATAACGACTCTTAAGGTGATTACTAATAACCATTGATAAATAAAACTATTCAAAAACCATTTATAAAAGGTTAGTCTTATTGTGAAGTGGTCCCAAAAAAGCATTACATTATGGGATCACAAAGCATCATTTATTACCTAGCCAGCTAATTCTAAGCTTAGCTCAACAATCACAATGGTGGGCAACTTGTACTTATGCAACTTATGATTTAGTTAGGGATTACAGATTGTAAACAGCTCTCATTCCCAATCAAAGATGTGTTTCTAGACAATCAGAGTTGACCTTCTGATGGAGAGACCTTTTTTTTAAGGTCACATTATCTTTTGTTTTTCTTCTTTTTATCGAATTACTATAAGTCATCAGGGATTAAATTGCTTTGTTGTACACATGCAGTTATGCCACTAAAAGAAGAATAACAAAGGAAGCACTTGGGTATCCCGGTAACACTTTACTGTACAATGTCGTTCATGAGGCTACATGACACCAAGATAAGCTTGTTGTGACGACTTTAGTTAACTTTGATCAAAATTGCCAAATGCAACTTTTACAGCGAATAAGACCTATTTGAATAAGCATTTTTTAAAATTTATGCAGGGTTATGTCAGTTGTCCTGGCAAGCTTATGTAGGTCTCATGTAGTCTTATGAACAGTACCCTACAGTAAAGTGTTACTAGTACCCTTTTGTGATGTTTGCAAGCAGCCAATAATGTGAAAAATATCATTTTTAGTAGAAGAACATATAAATCTGAAAAATATAAAGCAATTGCATCAGCAAAAAATATGAACCTAGCCGAAGTCTCAGATGAGGAACTACCTGTGCACAGCTCAGTTTGCCTCAGGCCTGGCTCTAAAGCATGCTAAAGCTGGGGGGATATCTTAGGCCCACAGTGGGTTTATAAAGTCTACTCTGGAAAGATGGGCTTTGCTAACCTGAGAGTAGCGCTCATAAATAAAAAAGGCTTACACCTGTACTGCCAAGTGTATGTGTGCATATTACTAGCCCCAGCAGGGTCCGAACTCTGTGTGTGGGTGTCTGCGTGTGTGTAACAGGCCCCAGCAGAGGCGCAACTGCCGAGACGTTAGCGCGAAGATGCAGACAGCAGTAAACGCGTGTGGTATAGAAGAGCCAGAGCTGGTAATGGATAGGTTTATTTTAGAGCCAACCATATGCTATCAATCTCTAAGAGGTATGGGAAACCCTTCTCTCTCTCTCTCTTTTCCTCTCCCTCCCTCTCCTCTCGCTCTCTCTCTCCCAGCCTCTCTTCCGAGCAGGAATCCGGCATCCTCGGGAGAATAAAACATCAACCTCTCGGCAGCTCCACTAACAATAATAAAAATGCCTGGGCTTAAAGGTGACATTCCCAATTTACGATTATTTGTGTCTATAAAGTGTATTCTTTGGCTCTTGACTCATTCGCACTGTCTGCCCCTGCAAGAACAATACATTAAAGAATGTCCCAGGCAAATGGAAATTCTATCCCTTTTATTAAAGTGAGCCGTCACTACCTGAGTGTTTTCATTCAGGCTGCCTGACCTCGGAGGACGCATTTATCCCCTCCTGTCGCTCTTCCTCTCGCTCAATTCAGGCCTAGAATTCCCCCGCGGCCCTGCAGAGCAGCAGGTGAAAAGAGAGAGAGAGAGAGAACGAGAAGATTCGGAGAGATCTGCAGGTAGGTGTGACCAACAGGCTAGATTGAAATCATTTGTCAGATGTAGTTACAGTACTGTGCTGTGAGAAAATGATATGTGAAGCCATTTATCTGGGTAGTTAGTGTTTATAAAATAAGTGGAAAAAATAAAAACTGGAGATAGTCGGACTCAAAACATCCATGCAAGACCTAAACCACCTAAACTGTCATCAGATAAAGCTTTCATCTTTGAGAGAGAGGAGAAAATCAAGCTGTGTCAGCTCTGAAGAAATCCACAGGTGTTTCTGTCCATCCTTCCACTGAGAGATCATGAGTCAGAAAGGATGTGTAGCTGTCAAGAAGCCTCACTGAGAAAAAGAACTGGACAGTAAATAAGAATATGTAAAAATTAAACAAAGAAGCTGCTCTCAAGTGCACTCAGAACAATGGACTGTCCACCCCAGAGTCCAGACTTTAACATCTGTGTAATTTTATACATGTATATATCTATTTTTTTTCTAAAATGAAATCCAGAAAGATTAAAACATTGAGAATGAAGTTATGATAAAATTAGATTTCATTTAAAATATAATAACATCTTGTTAAAATATTGACTAAGACTGAACATATGCTTGCCAAAAAGTTTGTAATACAGTGTATGAGTTATTATTGTGCATGAAAAAAAAGCTAATTGAACAAGTGAACTCCAACATTTGAAAATTAATATCTACCAGTGTTTAGCTTATCCATTTCCAAGCATGTAATACCAGCATATTAGTAACTTACATTTTTGTTTTACTGTATTTTTGTTTGTTTGTGTTTATTTAATACTTGAATTTAGGCTGCATTATAAATATGTCAATTTATTATATATAGAATCTTTTATGGTACAAACACACTTATTGCAGACATAAACAGTATTAAAAGATTTTCTTTTACACAGTTCTGTATTTTTACACAGCAAGGATAGTAATATTATTGTGAGGTAGACAGCAGAAAGTCTTTTTAGTTCATTTATACAGTATTTCAAGTTTGTGGACAACAAGAACTTTATTGTACAAATTATCTACTGTAAAATTGTTTGGCTGATAAAATCGACCTGAAGTTCTACTGAATTTTTAGCTTTCTCTAATTACTATCAGCCCTATTTTATAGTGATTTCTTTTCAACTTATTTGCTTCAAGATTTTACCACTTGTAAAGTGTCTAAATTCTTTTTACATCTATTAATACATTCTTTAAAACCTGAAGTTTTAAAGTCCTAACAACATTAAAAAAAAACATTTAAAACCATTTTACAACTAAACTGTTTCCATGAAACTGAAAACAGTCCAAACATGGCACAATATTTTAGCCAATTTTGATGAACTTTTCACATGTCACTTCCACATGTGGACCTTTTCACTGTCACTCTGTCTGTCCAGACCTTTTCTCATTTGGGCTAAAGGAAAAACAAAGATCCAGTGTCGGTATAAAAAGCATGGGTGAGAGAGAGAGAGAAAGAGAGAGAGAGAGAGAGAGAGAGAGAGAGGGGCGAACGCTGTCGGCGAATATTTTCCACACCCCCCCATAACCGAGCGGAGCCTCGCCGAGCCTATGCATTGGATCCAGTTGTGTGTTTGAGTGCTGGCAGGCGAAAGGCCTGGCTTAATGACGGAGCGGAGGGACGAGGCCCGTGTGATGTGGGCAGGGACCCGGTGTGGTCACGCTGGCCTGCGTACTTTTCCTTTCTTATTTTACTCCCTCGGTGGTGCACGGAGCCGTGTGGGAAGCCAGCGCTGCTCTAATCTACAACAAATGTCATTCGCTCAGGGCAGGAAACTCCCAGAGTTGCTCAGGCTGCAGGAGGCTATGGAGAAACGTGGGTCAGGACACTTTGTGGACTCTGTGGACAGCTGCTTTGTGGAATAAAAAAGAGGGTTGTGGTGGCCAATCAAATCTCTGTAGGGGGCGATGCCATCCCAAGCACCCACCGACATGCCACTGCCTACGTGTAGCTAGACATTTAATGGATTTCAGGAAGCCTGGTTCAAAAAGCTGAATTTTGATTTAATACTCGGGTCTTAAGTGTTTGTCAACAGGCTGAACAAGTTAAATCTGTAATTTTGTACTTGTGAAGGTACTCAGTCTACACCCTCATAAGCAAGTCAGTTTGAAATTGCTATTCATTACTTGTTACCTACAGTAGCTGCATTTAATACAGTGCAACATCTGTTTGCCAACATATCATCAATGAGTCATGTCCTGCAATGCCTGAAGAGGTTGGAAAACGCGGACTACGGAATCTGAGACACCTTCTCAGTACAGAACCTCTCCAGATCCTCCAGAATCCAAGGTCCTGTATTTTAGACTCTCCTCTTCAGTTCATCAGTTAAGCTCTCAGGTTGTCAGTGAGGTTTAGGTCAAGGGTCTGTGACCATGTCAAAAATTTATTCTGTGGTCATTGAACTATTTTTTTTTGGGATTTAGACGTATGTTTTGGATCACTGTCATGCTGGAAGATCCAACCACAATCCAGCTTTGTGGCAGAATCAGTCAGATTTAACCCCCTAACAAGCCATGGGCCCACCGGCCGGCCCAAAATTTTATTGTACACTTTAACCAAAGAATAACTCCATTAGTTTGCACTGAAGCCCCTGTAGTTTCTGAATAACGAGCCTCTGTATGAAATAAACGTGGAATATTAAAGGGTTAACATCTCTGCTACTGCATGGTGTCAATGATGCCATGTGTCCTAACGAGGTTCCCAGGGCCTTTGATGGAAAAACAGCTCCACAACATCACAGATCCTCCACCACACGTAACCGTGGAGATGTTTATTAATGATTAACTGCTTTTCTTTTCATGCCAAATTTACCTTGAGTGTTGCCAAAAAGCTCCAGTAGCATCAAAGTTCCAGTAGCATCTAGTATTTTTTTTCTCTAGAATTTTAAGAAGACCAAACAAATGCAACTTATACTTAATGAAATGTAATCTAATATTTACAAATATTGGAAATTAATATCATTTCAATTGGTATTTGGAATGTGTGGTAATAACTAGATCACAATAAGAATTCCTGGTCATGTGATGTCATAAACTATTTGCCCTTTCAAAGTGAAAGACCCTTTTTCCACAATTAAATAGGTAAACACAGTTTTTATATCACTGCTTTTTAGAAAAATTGAGATAAAGTAATTGTTGCCATATGGCAACACCATGCAGTAGAGGGTTAAAGGTAAAATACTGTATATTATGTAGACAAAGTTTCTTTTTCCTGCCTGGTTCCAGTCATTATTTTCTATGATCTGTCTCTGCAGTGCCTCTGGGAATGCGATTTAAAGAAAAGGAGAGAAATGTTTGCTCTCTGAATCATGTCATTTATGTTCAGAGCAAAGAATCCGACCACAGCAAAGAGCACAGCAAATAATAGACATGAGGAGACTGCCGTGTGTGTTAATGGTATTATCCTGTTATTCTGATTAGGCCGTGTGTGCTGAAAAGCAGCGGCCCCCTGGTCTAAACTCGGAATGCCTTTCTCAGACCCTTACAGTGACAGACTGACAGCTACGATCTAGCGCTGGAGATGAGCTTGTGTGGCAAACCGAGCTTTGTCTCCATGCAGGGCGCGTACGCTCAACTGACAAACTTTTATCTAGTCCGACTATTTTTACACGGCTAAGACAGAGCGTGTCAAGCGGAGGGTCTTGAGAAGGCCCGAGCCCATTAGATTGATGATTGTTCCGATCGCCATGACCAATCGAATGTGCCAGCGCTTCCTGCATGTCTGGATCTGGCAGCGACCGCTGGCAGGCGCAGAGAGCCGCCGGAAGATTTTATTTTGACAGCCTCTCGGGGAGGGGGTGATGGGGAAATGGCATTAAAGAGCACGCAGAGGGACGGCCGTTTAAACAACAACAAACTCCAGAAGGAGGATCGCCACCCTCAGTCTTTTCCCAGGCCTGGACAAACACTCTTTCAGGAAAACTGCAAACACAAACTTTTAAAAATATATATATTTTAAAAAAAATACAGCTAAATTGACTTAAATTCAAGTGCAATGTGTTGGTTAATTACATCCTATTCCTACAACTGTTTTTAGCAGTAAATGGTTACATGCACAACCATGAACACTCAAATAACCATGTAAATGTTTATATAATTCCTTGCATGGTTATTCTTTGTGATAGAAAACTTGTCATATGTGGTTCTTTACAGAATCCTTTGGATAAATGGGTCTGTATAGCACCTAAAATGGTCCTGCTGTAGTTACAAGTCATAGAACTTTTATTTGGTGCTATCTAGAACTAATTTTTGCTATGAATATATTCACACACATGGATAACATCAAATATACTACACCTTAAAAGTATGAAATCAATATTTTTACTAACATAAAATCAATTTAGTCGTAGGTAAACATGTACAACTGTTTGGTAACACTGTACAATGTTCTTCTTAAGCCTTATCAAGCCAATAGCTGGTAATTAACTGGCTGCTTATTACTGCTGTACGACTACTTCATTACACATATGACAAGGGTGTTGTAACACCCATGTAATACTTTTATCAAGTTTTATCAAAGTAGTAGCAAGGAATTCATTTTTATTACTGCTTTATTAAGTGTATTACAGGTGCATTATAACACTCTTCTCAAGCTTTTTTAAGCCTTGTCACGCCAGTAGCTAGAAATTAACTGGCTGCTTATTACTACTTTATTAAGCACATTACAAGGATTTTATAACGCCCTTTTTTTGCTTTTATTAAGTCTTATCCACCTAGTAGCTGGTAAGCACTTTATTTTAGCACTTTTATTTACTTTTATTACTTATTTACTTTTATTTTGTAGTTGACACGTCTAACATTTATTTTAATTAGATTGTCTTAAAAGCACTTGTTTTACTTTAATCCTTATCAATATCTGAAAAGTCAATCACAGTCACACAGTTTTTGACAAGTATCTGAACTTCTATTCTAAAGTGAACACTTAGATTTCTAGTTAACACTTGCTAAGAGGACATTCTGGTGCATTGCCATTATAAGAGAATGTATGACCTGCTAGATTAAGTCTCACTAGTCTCAGCAAAGCACTCCATATCTATTAATATTGTGCAAAAGATTATGATGCATAATAGACAAATAGTAGTGCACTGGAAACAGCTTAATTTACATAGTCATTCCTTAATAAAGTAGTTAAGACCAGCTAGATAATTACCAGTACTGGCATGAAAAGACTTAATAAGGACATTACAAGTGCATGAAAATGCCCCCATACTGATCCATTCTAATATGCTAAAGAAAAAAAATAGATAATAATCACATCAATAAAAGCGATAAAATCAATAATAAAATAAAAATTTAATTAATATCCAGAATACCTTTTATTTTAAATAAGCTAAAGGTACAAGGCAGATATTTTGATGAAAAATTATTGTATCTATTGTATCTAAAAATCTCTTTGTTGTCTATTTTTTTATAAAAAGTGCATTAAATGTAATTTTGATGTAAGCTATTATTGTATAATAATAGCAAAAAGCCTTACTATGCTGTTTCCAAACTTTTGATAGCGTATGGACTGTAACTGTGCTCACTTTTGTTTTGTTTTCATGTCCATTTTCTTCCAGGGAGGCATTCCAAGCCGTGTCACTTTTAGAAGCGAGAAAATGACCCAACGTCACCAAAAACAAAAGATTTATTGAATGAATATGTGTGAAAAAGCGGAGGACAAAGCGTTTCCCGACAGGCTTTTCCCCACTGAGAGAGCCTACAGCAGCACAGCAGCACCACTCCCAGCTAGACGCTTCCTTTCCACACACTAACACTCTGCTGCTTTAAAAGGACTGACCGCTCCGTCCATAAAGCCAATGGCAACAGGCTGTAGTACGAGAGATGGATACAAGGCGAAGGGTAACCTCAGCCTCACAGAGGACGCTGGAAGAGTCTTCGGCTTTCTGCATGCCAGCTGAAGACTGACCCCAGTGCCACAGGAAGTTCTCAGGAAACATCACATAGAAAGCACAATGCAAATATCAGAAAAATCAAAACAAAGAAATTGTAAAGCATAAGAAAACATTTTTCATATTAACACTCAATGCAACTTTTTGCACTTTTGTTCTGCTCCAACTTACGTTCCTTGCAAGGCAAAAAATACTCAGACATGATATTGCAGTAAAAAGAGGCAATTGGACTAGTTGGACTATTGTGCCCCTTCGGTCGTTGGCAACAATCTGCCCTCCCTCCTGGACCTGTACTTCTCGCGTGTCAGGAAAAGGGCATGGCAAATTACTGAGGACCTTCACACCCAGGACACGGTCTGTTTGAACTACTCCCATCCGGCAGGCGCTACTGAACACCTGCCGCCAAAACATCCAGGCACAAGAACAGTTTCTTTCCGTTAGCCATTAAGCAGTAAGTCATGTGCCTGAACACCCCAAACACCACAACTGTGTCAATAATAGTTATGTAATATTTACTCCCTGTGCAATACTTTAGCTGTGCAATATCTTTGGCCTTTGTTGTATTTATATTTAAGCCATGTGTTAGTTACAAATCATATCTATTGTCTTATTGCATTATTATGTTTTATTTTATATTGCAGTCCATTGTGTCCACAGTGCAAAAAAGGGTGGCATGCCCACTCCAGGTAAGAGGAAGGGACCTGCCCCAGGTGGAGGAGTCTTGGGGTCTTGTTCACGAGCGATGGGAAGAGGGATTGTGAGCCATAAGGCAAAGCTCTCTGTTTACTGGTCGGTCTACATCCCAGTCCTCACCTATGGTCATGACCTGTGGGTAATGACCGAAAGAATGAGATCGCAAATACAAACGGCGGAAAGGAGCTTGGTCTACTTGACAGGGTGAGGAGCTAAGTCTTCTGGGAGGAGCCCAGAGTAGAGTCGCTACCCCCTACATTGAGAGGAGCCAGTTAAGGTGGTTCAGGTATCTGATCAGGATGCCCACTGGATGCCTCCTGGTGGGGGTTTATCAGGCACGGCCTACTGTGACGAGACCCAGGGGTCGTCCTAGGACCCGCTGGAGGGATTATATCTACAAGTTGGCCTGGGAGTGGCTCAGGGTCCCCCAGAATGAGCTGGAGAGAGTTGTGGGGGACTGAGTCGTCTGGGATTCTGTGCTCTACCACGATCCTAGCCTGGATTAAGGGGTTACAGATGATAAATGAATGAATGAATGAATGAATAAATGAATGAAATCCTGCAAGCAAATTTGGCCAATAAAACTGAATCTGATTCGAATTAAGCTTTGCCTTTGTATTCTATAAGGTAACCTACACTCATAGGAATTGCATTAATTTCCTCGCTGAGCTGTTTTGGACCTATTGGTCGTTATTGTTTGATATGAGCCTATCAGACATAGTTAGGTGCTAGTGCTCTCAGTTTGCTTTATTTTCTGTGACATAAGGAAATCAATTCATCCCACCTCAATTTTTAATGTTTAGGGCTGGCTTTGCCAATGTGTTGCTTGAAACCTACATGAAACTAAATTGCATTGCAGTTGCATAATAATAAATGTCCTGCAACTCACTTGAAACTCAACCATAGCAGTTGCAACCATCTCAATATTATGAAGTTACATTAAGCAGTCAATCAGATCATCAGCACATCATGTTATAACGTCAGGACATTCCCTTTCACCAGATAAAACAGATGCCGATTTATTAGGCAGCTGGGAATTAAATAGTTCTCCCTCCCCGACTGACTTAACCCCTAAAATCTCAGGCTTATTGCATACTAAGGCTTATCATTCAGTAACTACAGAGACTCCAATGCAAACTAGCTGAACTATTCTTAGATTAAAGAAGTGTGTAATAAAACAGGCCTTGGCCATGTAAAGAGTTAAACTTACATATATACTCCCCCAAAACGTCTCTCAACCCACTCAACACATCTGTTGCATAAAATAACCATTACCAGCTTTCAGCTAGCAGTTCATTTTTATAGTTTAGCACTTTATACCACATTGACAAGTCTGCACAACTTTACGAAGATCTAGATATGGTTTGAGTGGGTTATTTTGGCAAAGTATTAATGATTTGGGTGACTATTGACTTCTAGTGTTTATTAGTAATGTTAGATTCAAAGTTTCAGCGCAAATCTAAAAAAAGCCAAATATTTATGAAGCATTAGTCATGTGTATTCATTGGTCTTGTTTCCTAATTATTTTTAAGGAATATGTGTGTATGTTGATGATGTGGGCTAGATTTCACCATCAAATGGACTAAGTTTGGGCTCATGCTAAGCTGTCTGTTTGATCCTACTGTGAGGCCCAAGTAAAAGTCCAGAAATACACTAAGAAATATTTATGAAAATTTAAGTAAAATGTCTCCCAAACAGCACCTGATTGAAAGTAAATAAAGTGTCTTGTTTCAATTGCAGTCAGGTACTTCAGCCAGATGCAATGTTCTGCTGATTTTTGGAAATAAATTATGATATCGTCTACAGAGAACCTACTTCTGCACATTTTAATGCACAATTAATGTTTATTTGCTAGTTTTAACTTTTTGGGAAAAAAATAAAACATAAAATGTGGCCTGGGCAAAAGCTATGGCATTTTATATTTCACATTTATTTTGTCCAATGCTTTAAACTCAGCAAATAAACAGAAATTTGTGCTCAAGTTAGCAGAAAAATTTCACATTTAAGTTTGTTCCCTGTAGAGGACGTGTTAACCTACTTTTACTTAGAAAATCAACAAAAACATATAATTTGACCAGGGTGTACAAACTTTTGCATATGACTGTGTAAGTAAAAATACACTGTAATCAATAGTAAACTATCTAAATCCAGGGCATTTTTTGGGTGTGCTACTTTTCGGTCATTGCTGAAATATTCACATCAGTCATATGAACTAACGTTTGCTGCTGAGCTGAAAAAAACCTACGTCTTTTTCTGTTAATTGCAGAAAAGTATTTATTTAAAAGACATGGCAAAGCCTTCAAACATTTGCATATAAATCCCTCCCAAAAAATTTCCAATTTCTTCTTAGCACTGGCCGTAATTCAGGCTCGCCATCGCTCTGAAATTACTACAATCATTTTAAAAGTAAATGCTCTATATGCATAATTAGTGACAAAGAAAAGAAATACAATTTTATTTACCTCATAGCTAATTTAAAACAGAAACATAGCTAATAAATAATGGATACCGTAGTGATTGTTCCGAGTCCCATTTGCATAATTATTGTTTTCTTAGAAGCATCTGTTGAAATTGTAATCCCGTCTTTGTTTGCCAGGCGGACGTATCGCACCTTCCCGTCTCTCTGACCGGCCGGGATTACACAAATGAAGAAATTAGGAAAAAAAAAGTGGTCTATACAAGAACACACAGCTCATTTATAATTGATAGAGTGGCTGCGGTGAGATATAATGAATGCATAGCAAACATAGTCTAATGATGCATTGACAATGCCATTCAATTTCTGCGCACGGCAAAGCCACAGAGCGGCCGGCTCACTTAGTAACGTCGGACTATTACTCAATTTGAAATCAAAGCTCCAGAGACCGGCAGAGAGGGAGGGGATGAAAAGACTGTAAGTGAGTGTTGCTTGTTGTCCAGTAGCGGTCGGCCACTTTATTTTCAAAGCAAACATTAAGCAGGTGACTTATCATAAAGCCACAGCTGACCTTTTAATGCTGCTGCCATTGATTGAGTCGAGTGGCAACCTACCCCCCCCCCTCCCCACCCCAACCCATTCCCTCTCTCTCTCCAGTCTGGAGGTGATAGATTATTTAATTAACTATTGACCTTTCTGCTGGCCCATTCATCGATAGAAATGCTTTTATGACAGCACTGCATTTAGAGGAAGGGATGCTGAGTTTTGATTTTTGGATTTACTGTTTGCATTTTTGTGCTCCCTCTCTCCCCCCTTGATGACTTTTGATTGATATTCATATAATGTGATGAAATTTGGCTCTGCTTTGCTACTGTACTACACAGGGACTACAGCAACACACAGAAATTACACAACCCTGTCTCCCTCCTCACTCCCCATATACAGAATAAAACAGGGTAAAGAACATAAGTAAATTACAAATTTGCACAAATAAGTATGTTTTAAATTGAATTACACATTATAAATTAGCTTTCTGGGTTTAGATGTTAGCACGTTAGCACGTTAGCACATTAAATATTTGCAGGGATATTTTTCCACACCTCAGAAGTTCAGTCTTAGAAGTTGGTTGTTTTTCTGATTGTCACAATTCAAACAATCCCAAACACAGTGATGTTGAGGTCTGGACTCTTGGGTGGTCACTCCATTGTTCTGAGAACACCAGAAACTTTTTTATTTGATAAGGTATTGAGTTGTCTTCTAACCGTGGAAGGATGGACAGAAAGATGGGGACAGTTTTGGTTTCTACCAGGCTGTGCCCAGATATTAGGAGCTCCATTTTCTCTGTATCTTTTAATTATTTTCTGAACTCTTATTTTGGAAACTCCTGTTTTGCTTGTTTTCCTTTGACTTATGTAAGTGTGTCAAGCCAGCTGACTGCTCTGTTTTATTATTCTGTGTTTTTAAGGTCACAGTTTTCAAGCTAAAACCACAAAACTTTATAAAATCATAGAGCCTATACAATTATTGTGCACTTGCAGTTTTCATACAGCATTTATGAACACATCATTATTTTTCCTTCGGAAATGAATGACGGAACATTGAGAAAATTCAAATCTATCTGTTGTAAATTAAGCATCTCTCATCTCTCATCTTCACTGTCTCTTATAGATATTACTCACATATGTACTGCCACATATATACACACATATTAGCAACCTCCTGGGACACAAACTTTTCCCTTCTAGTTATAATTATTATTATTGTCAATAGCAGTAGTATACATACATAAAGTACGTAATAAATATTTTTCTTCTTTACTTCTATCAAATAAACTTACATTTAACAACTGATTTCATCCTTGTAAAAAGTTGAAAATTGAGATACAATTTACAAGAAACTGTTCCACTTTTGAGGAAAAGTTTCCTGCCAGAGATGTGAGAAAAGTGGCTATAGCTGAGCTAAAGCTTAAAGCAGAGTTTGCGTTTTCATTTATATTATATTTTTAGCCTATACTAATACATCAGCACATACTGAGACAGATTTACAGCCAAGATGGTAAAATGAGCATAAACTGTTGTGGCTCCCAAGGTGGTTTGATTTTTGTTAAAAGGACAAAATGGCTCTTCTTAACATTTGGGTGAATGACCCATGTTCTAGGCTATAGCACCAAAAAGAGTTCTTCTATTGTTACTAGCTTAACACTGTAACAGTAGAAGAACTATTTTTGGTACAATATTAAACTATTTTCAGAAAGATTCTATGTAGAATCATACACTGTAAAAAAGTGGCTCATCAGATCTTCTCAAAAAAAAAAAATACTTCATGTGTTAACAAGCAATTGAACTAGTTTTAGTCCACTCACACTACCACATATATACACACATATTAGCAACCACCTGGGACACCATGGCAATGGCTGTGTCAGACTATCAAGGTTAATTCACAAACTTTTCCCTTCTAGTTATAATTATTATTATTGTCAATAGTAGTAGTATACATACATAAAGTACTTAATAAATATTTTGCTTCTTTACTTCTATCAAATAAACTTACTTAACAGGAGAATCGATCTCTTATTTAATAGCACTATCATTCCTGCTGAATGTGAGTGAAGTTATTGCAAGTTGTGTTGACAAAATGAGGTTAATTCTGCATTCTCAGTGGGTTGGTTTGAAAACTCCATTAGTTTCTCAATTCTGACATGCTCTATCTATAATAATGCCATCAATGAGGCAGAATGAACTATCAGTCTAAATTATAATAGTAGCTAAGCTAACTTATAGCTATATTACAGTCATGCCTGCTTAGTCTGCAGCGTTCATACTATGTCACATTTTGTTTAAAGGGTTCCACTTGTATGCAGTGCTCTAATTTTGCTATTGACATCATACGCACTAGCCAAAGCTGATTTGATGCGGCTTATTTTGGGTAAATAGCCACAGTTTCTGGTGGGTGAAGCAAATTTACGCATCGGTTATAAATATTTAGCTCCAGAAAAATTCAAAAAAATGATTTACCTGCCAGATTTAAGGATAAATGTTCTTTTAAATCCATTCTGTGTTTTGTGATGCAAGGCTTCTGAAATCTAAGCTATGGTCCCCACAATGTCATACTGGGCCTACTGGGCCTATGTTGGGGAATACCATGTCCTTAACTGACCAGAGCCTGGTGTCCTGTAATAGTGGTTGTACCAGTAAAAATGACAAAAATCAGATGTAGTTGCTGTTGTAGTAATAGCTTTGTGATTGGCTAATGATTTGTTTGACTTGTAGTCTGGAATGCTTCAGTGTTATCTGAGGTTGTTGTGTGCAGTGATGTGTAAATCTCTCTCTCTCTCTCTCTCTCTCTCTCTCTCTCTCTCTCTCTCTCTCTCATATGTTTCAGGCATATTTCACAGCAGTAGGTGAGCATTAGCCACCGTACAGGGCTGTGGGCTTGGATGTGCTTTCTGCTGCGGTGTGGGATCTGGTGATTTATTAAGCAGTTCATTTCAGTCTGATTACAGCTAAAACGCTCTCACCTGAATCAGCTCTGCAATATATCCACACCGCCACAGTCTCTGCCAGTGGGCAAAAAGAGAGAGAGAGAGACATGTGGCTCACTTCTTCATGGTGTTCGAGAGAGAGACAACGGTGTCTTACCTCACTGAGTGAAAGTGAATTAGCCTCAAGAGGCTCTCGTCTCTCCTGTCAGATCTGAGAAAGGGTGGAGTGAATGAAGACAATACTACACTGGAAAAGTAGACACCATTACTTACTTTAGTACAGTAACAAAGAAGAAATACTTCAAGTATTCGTCTTTTGGACGTTTAGATTTGCTACCTATACTTCTATTTTGCTCCTTTTTTAACCAAAAACATTATTTTACTCTACTGTGTTCCCATTGAGGCATCTTTTTACAGTTTACCCTGGCCCAATCCAAAAAATCCAATCAATCAGATTTATGGCCCTGGCCATTTCAGGGGTTAAAGTCATGAAAGTAGAGGGGAAGAATAAAGTAAGAAGAAAAACAATAGAAAGAAGAAACACAAGGTGTAATCTTATAAAAGAGAACCTGAACATGAAATTTGAACCCGAGCTAAGTCTGGGATGAGAAATGACATGTGAACCTGGCATCTTATTGAGTTCAGGCAAATATTTCAAGCTCTAATAGCTAAAAAAATTGAAGAACTGCTATAGATATTCTGGAGAATGCTTGCACTTTCATATTTCTAATATTTCCTGTAACGTTTGACATGCGTGTTTTTAAAAGTGAAGCCCTTCTTTACCGTAATGGATTTAAATGTATGATGTTTTACATTTGATACTTAAATACATCTCAAGTACAATGAGCTTTTACTGTTGTTCAAGTAGTTTTTAATGGATGTCTTTAACTTTTGTGTAAGAAATTGTTTAGTTGTATGCAAAGGTTAATACATCCAACACAGTGAACACACGTAAATATGGCATTTTTCTGCAAAATTAAGTGTACAATGCCTATATATTTGCTGAGTATAACAAGTATACACTCTTAAAAAAAAAAAAAAAATCAGGGTTTTATTAGTAAAGGCAATGGGATCTTCTAGGCTATAGCACCCAAAAGAGTTCTTCTACTGTTTCAAGGTTAATATTGTAACAATGGAAGAACTATGTTTGGTGCTATATAGAAGTATTTTCAAAAAGATTCTAAATAGAACCATATGCAACACATTCTGCATTGTACTGAAGAATAATTTTACTGAACAATGAACCATTTAAGCATGAAATTGTTCTATATAGAACTCTTAGTTCTTTATAGAACCATTCCCTTTACGAAAGAACCCTTGATGAACCATCTTTTTAAAGAGTGTAACATAAAGTCTGCTATGTATAAATACACACACACACACACATCTTCTAAACTGCTTATCCTTCTGGGTCACAGGGGGGAACGTATAAATATGAAAATATATTATTAGGGCAATAACTTTTGCATATACCACAATTTTAGCTTTATTTTACAACCCCAATTCCAGAATAGTTGGGACGCTGTGTAAAATGTAAATAAATGTAAATAAAAAACAGACTGCAATGATTTGCAAATTTCATAGACCCATATTTTATTCACAATAGAACAAAGAACACATATCAGATGTTGAAAGTGAGATATTTTACCATTTAATGAAAAACATTAACTCATTTAGAACTTGATGACAACAATGCATCTCAAAAAAGTTGGGACAGAGCCATGTCTACCATTGTGTAGCATCCCCTCTTCTTTTAACAACAGCCTTAAACATCTGGGAAGTGAGGAGACCAATAGCTGGAGTTTTGGGAGAGGAATGTTGTCCCATTCTTGTCCGATGTAGGATTCTAGCTGCTCAGCAGTCCTGGATCTTCTTTGCTGGATTTTTCTTTTCATGATGCGCCAAATATTTTTTATTGGTGAAAGGTCTGGACTGCAGGCAGGCCAGTTCAGCACCCGGGCTCTTCTGCAAAGCCATGCTGTTGAGATGAATGCAGTAAGTGGTTTAGTATCATTTTGCTGAAATATGCAAGGCCTTCCCTGTAAAAGACGTTGTCTGGATGTTGTTCTAAAACCTCTATATACTGTTCAGCATTGATAGTGCCTTTCCAGATGTGTAAGCTGCCCACACCATAGGCACTAATGCAACCCCATACCTTCAGAGATGCAGACTTTGAACTGTGTGCTGATAACAAGCTGGATGGTCCCTCTCCACTTAAGTCCGTAGGGCATGGCAAGAATTTCAAATTTTGATTCATCTAACCACAGAACAGTTTTCCATTTTGCCTCAATCCATTTTAAATGAGCTTTGGCCCAGAGAAGACGGCAGTGTTTCTGGATCGTGTTGGTATATGGCTTCTTCTCTGCATGATACAGCTTTAACTTGCATTTGTGGATTGCACGGTGAACTGTGTTCACAGCCAATGATTTCTGGATGTGTTCCTGAGCCCATGCAGTGATTTCCAGTACAGAATCATGCCTGTTTTAATGTAGAGCTGCCTGAGGGCCCAGAGCAACCAACATTGACTGTTTGCCTTGTCCCTTGCGTACAGAGATTTCTCCAGATTCTCTGAATCTTTTGATATTATGTATTGTAGATTGTGGGGCATTCAAAGTCTTCACAATTTCACGTTGAAGAACATTTTTCTGAAATTGTTCCACAATTTTTAGATTGGTGAACCTCTGCCCATCTTTGCTCCTGAGAGACTCTTCCTCTCTAAAATGCTCTTTTTATAGCCGGTCATGTGAGTTAGTTGCAAATTGCTCCTCCAGCTGTTTTTTATTAGTACCACTTACCTTTCCAGCCTTTTTTTGCCCCGTCCCAACTTTTTGGAGAAGCGCTGCTGCCATCAAATTCTAAATGAGTTAATGTTTTTCGTGAAATGGTAAAATGTTTCACTTTTAACATCTGATATGTGTTCTATGTTCTATTGTGAATAAAATGTGGGTCTATGAGATTTTCCAAACATGTAATTTGACCGGGAGTGGCCAAACTTTTGTATACTGCTGTATATTTACTTTTATTTACGTGTGGCATTTGGATACATTTTTCACCACTGCAGCACTGCTGCCCGCCAGGAGAAATAAATATTAATAGAAATGTTGGCTTGTGTCTTGTTCTTCTGCTCAGGTGGCTGGAGATTCCTCATGGAAGGTGTGGACTGGTTCCTGCTGGATTAACAGGGCTGACACTATAAGAATCTCATCTCCAGTGGGATGGCCAAATATTTTTTGTTGTTCTAAGGGTTTTGTGATATTTGTTTTTCCTCGTACGTGCAGAAGTCTAAAAGACAGGAGCAGATGCAAATTGGAGTTGCGTTTCTCCGCTGGCTGGCTGTCATCAATATTTATTGCTCATTGTTTAGAGATCTGCAGGTCTTTAGATTACTCAGACAGAGAATGCAGACACACACACACACACACACACACACACTGGTACGTGGCACGCTGCCATGCTTTAACAGGTTTACGTGTCTCTCTCTCTGGTCCTCTCTGTTCTGAAGGAAGTGACAGAGAAAGAAATCTGCTGCTGTAAATATTTAATAACTCTTCTGGGTTATTCATGATGTGACTGCCTCTATCCTAATACTGCCTCCTCTGTACCTGTCAGCACATCCTTGTACTCACACAGACACGAGAATCAGGACTTTCACTCTCTCCAGACTCTCTCTGCAGTCGCTGTGATTACGTGGCAGTGCAATATGGAGCTTTTAGGGACCAAATATGCACCTGTGTTATAATTTCCATTCCCTTTTCAGGCAATCAAGTCTGATTTTGTCATATTTGGTTTGTCACTTGTCCAGTTCTACAGTCTGAGAGAGGCTTTTGTTATTTATTTGCTTTTATTTTTCTTTAATGTATGCATTCATTTATTCATCTTTACTATAGACGTATATAGACTATAGACTGTAGACGTTTACTATCAGTATAGCAAGCCAATGTGTTGCATGGAACAGTGGTGTAGCCAGAACTTCAGGGGGGCTGGTTACAGGTTAGGGGGACAGCTAGCATACAATATGTCTCATATAACAGAGAATATTAAATACAACACATGTTTGTTGACCTTGCATTTAACTGCCTAGTTACTTAAAGAACTGACAGCATACAATGGCAGGTAAAGGCAAATTAACCATAATCCTGCCTTAACAGCACTAGACAATGGCTAAGGCCTGTGATGCCCTTATCATTTTCTGTACCATAATGTTGCTATGGAGAGTTTTTATTTATTTAAGGTGGAAAAAAGGCACGAGGATGTGCCTTTCGATTCATCTTGTATTATTAGAGTGAAAGACAAATTACATTAGAGGACTTTTTTCGCAAGCAGCCTTTCTGAGGGTCTTCCTATCTGGTTTCAAAGTGAGGTGGCTTAGACCCCCTTAGTTCCCCCAATAGCTAGGCCAATGATGTGAAAGGTATTGATACATTTACTTACACTATTAAAGTGACTTTGAATGAGAAATCATAACTCCCAAAGTGACGTATTTCTGAATGAAAGGGAGTATCAGGGAGGATCTTTGAGCTAGTCATATACAAACTTTGAACACCCTGAGTCAGATTACATTTTTTCTTAACCTATCCTCGCAAATATGACATTTTTTGCAAATTGTAGTGCATAGTTTGAATTTATTAGCTGAGTTTTGCATGTTGGGAAAAGAAACAGCAACACAAAACATAAACACAATTTTTGCACATAATTTTCTATTGATTACAATGTATTTTTATTTATATAGTTACATGTAAAAGTTTGAACACCCCGATCAAATTATATATTTTGTCCATTTTTTAAGTGAAATTAATGAACAAACTTAAATGTGATATTTTTCTGTAAGATTTAGTGCACATTTTTTATGTGTTTGTTGAGAAAAAAAAATAAACATAAATTATATAATGTGCCATAACTTTTGAACAGGCCATATTTTATGATTTTCCCCTAATATGTTAAATTTAGCAAATAAATACAACCCAAGCAATTGTGCAGAAATGTGTTCTCTGAAGAGGATATATGAACTTATATTCACTTTAGAAAATCAATAAAACTTGTAATTTAACCTTGGGTGCCCAAACTTTTGCATACAACTGTAGCTGAGCTAAAATTGCATATGACTGTAGCACATTTAGCATCAATCAGCATAGGAACTAAATAAAGTTTGCTAGGCCCTATTATTCTCTTTTTAACGTACTTTTGGTCTAAAACAAAATAGAAACCTTAAAAGTCAGTGGTCTGACCAATCAAAAAAGCAGTACAGAAAAGGAACTGCAATATAATAGTTTAAAAAGTGGATTACTTCCCTCACAAATGAACCAGAGAACAAATAAAAGTATTAGCAAATACTTCTGCTTAGATGACTAGACAACTAGACAAGATCGTTAACATGTCTATGTTAATAATGCATCTTGGACAACATATTTATATTGTCGTTTTTTTAAAAGTGATGGAGTTTCTAAACACAGTAAGCAACATCTAGAACAAATACACATGTAGGACTTGTAGAAACATGGAATGGTAAGGAATGGCATAATTCCATTCCATGCTAAGGAATCTGCAGTAGTTGGTGTTGTGTAGTGGGAAACATCATTGCCGTTCACATGGCAGAGCAGAGTGCGATTTCCTCGCAAACACACAATGCAATAACAGTGTAACAATTAGAGTCTATGTAGCGTTATAAGAGTGACATTACATCTGCCCACCTCTGTAAACTTGACTAAGTTGTAAGTCCTACATGTGTGTCTAGCAAATGCATAAATACAAGCATAATGTGATGTAATTCTTTGCTGGATGTTCAGCTGTTGAAGAAATGTTTCTACTGAAATATATAAAATCTGAGTGAAAAACTGAAGAAAAAAAAACTCTCTTAAGCATGCCAGTGGGTAACAGTTATGACAGCGGAAGCTCTCCGTGCTGTCAGGGGTCGAGGAGCAAGGAGACTGAAGCGAAATGGGAAAACGGCCCAACCAGCAATTACACACGAGGAAGGCCTGTGTGTGTGCGCGTGAATATGTGTGTATGTATGTGCGCTTTTGATGTGATTGCTCTGTTTCGTGCCTAGGGAGTGCCATTTCTGCCCTCGCCTCCGTCGCCTCATCTGCTGTGACATTGACGGACTCGGCTAATCAATCGGACGCGGAGCGGCCGCCGCTCACTCTCTGCTGTCACACGCTGGCTGACAGCCGCTCATAACTTTCCCTCCCTAACTTTCCCTCCCACATGACCGTGGAACTTTGGGCGGAGATGGACGATCCTTCCAGCTTTCAGCCAATCAAAAGTCTTTTCTGCTTATGTCAGATTCTTAGACCCATGTTTTTCATCCCCGTCCAAGAGTGCTGCCCGGTTTTCCCTGCTTATTCAGTACATGACCTAAAAGTGTCCAGACTTCCAAAAGGCATCAGGCACCCAGTACTGGACTGTGAACACATCTGGGATGAACTGGAATGCTGTCTGTGACTGAGAACTGGTCAGCTAACATCAGTGCCTGACCTGAATTATCTGCATTTCAGAGCTAGCTATAGAGAAAGAGTAAAGCGCTAAAATTTCACTTATCCTAGGGTTTCAGCCACATGTTTTTTCTGTTGTGGTCGCCATATGTGGGAACGAATGTCTGGCTTCGCTTCTCCGCACGAACATAACTAGAGGTGAAAGATGGGTAAAATTACTCGCCATACTTTGGAAGAGGAAAAAACTTTACCTCGACAGAGTTGATAAAATAGCCTGCGATCCTTATACAATTCCCCCCTTATACAGTCCCCCCCCCATTTAAAAGCACAGAAGCCCACCAGATTTTCACATCAGTTTGGGTAAAGGATGGATTTTCTCCTCTTTATGCAACACTACAGTGATCATAGGAAGGCTAAGGCAACATCAGCTAATTAACACAGATGTGAACAATGCTAGCCTTTAGATAACTGTTGTTAACGTTAAAAGTCGAGAGATAAACAGTCGTCCCCCTAACTGAGCTGCAAACAGCTGGGTATAACTTTACTTCTCTGTTTTTAGAGATTTAAATGACATTTCAATGGAGAAACATAAATGTTGAATATAAGACTGAATGTCGTGGGTCAGAAAACTACACCATCAATAGATGTGATTTTGTAAGTCTGCTAGTGCAGTTAGTGCAGAGTTCAGCTTCAGTCCTGCAACCCCTGCACAGCATAATTGTGGTATCCCTGGTTAAAATACCTCATATTATTAGCTAATTAATCCCTTCTTGAGCTGAATGAGGTGTGAACAGCAAAGAAAAACACTAAACTGTACAGTGCAGGGCCTCCAAGCCTGGAGTTTAAAACACTGAATTAAGGATCTGTGTTGTCTCTCGTCATTTCCGACTTCTGTTGCTTCTTGCTGGTGAATCATTCACAAAGCTCAGCATCGCACTAGCGCAGTCACTCGCTGTTTTGGTCCTCAAAATGGCGGCGACTATACAGTGTGACGCCACGCGAAACGCGAGAAGTAACACCTTGTGAGTGATCCAGATAACACAGGCAATGAAGGAATGTAGATTGCCTAAAGGCCTTTACACACTGAACGCAATCTATTTGTGTCAATGAAGATCTTCTATGCACTTGAAAACATCCTTCCCAAAAGCAGCTCAAACTGAGTTGTGGAGGTCCCTGTTGTGAGTGAAAAAGTTTGTAAAGTTTTAGTTCCTGAAATGAGAAACTTTACAAATAGTGTGATTCAGGGGGTGCATATAGATACTAAATAAAAGTGGTGCAAGTACTGACCCCTGTGGACCACTATAGTTAACAGTAGATGTGGCTGACATCTCTGTCACTACATAACAGGAAATGCAAGGACCGATCATACTTAACCATCAAAATCAAAAGCTAATTCTGTTTCAACTTTGACATAAGGCCCCAGTTATTGTAATGTGGAGTCTGATGGAGAAGGAAGTTCACCAAGTCCACCAAATGCCTAGTGGACACTACACACCACGACATGACAAAATCCCTTTGTCCACGGAGGTAAACATGATATAGTATACTTGCTCTCTATGTCATTATTGAGCCCTGAATTGAATTGCATGTGCGAGAGCCAGGAAAAGACTGACCTGTGTAGTGCTTTGGCTCCTCAGATCTGCAACTGAGGGCAATCTTGGGTGTTCCTTCCCAGGACTTTGTGTAGTAACAAAGCTTATAAGGTTGCCGAGAACTGAGAACCACCTGCTTGCTTGGGCCTGATAAAAACTCAGCCACTTGCTTATTTTGTAGCGTTTGAAGTAAAGCGGGTCTAGCAGAACACGAAAAACAGTTGCTTCCTGAGACCCAGGGGGTGCGGGAAAAGAGGTATATCGTTCACTTTCATCTGTTTTTCTCCATAAAAAAAGCCTAAAGAAGTCAAAAATTGAAAACCTTTTTCACAGGTGGATTCCTGGGCCTTCTTTTCAGGCTGCAAGCCAGAAGGGATCAGTAAATTATGGATTAAATGATGTTAGAACAAGACTAAAAAGGCTGGCGGCCAGGAAACAGCTATAAACACACAAAGAAGGTACGGGGGGGAAAAAGGTACGTACAGTATTTGCTGTATCTTTCCTGTATTTTGTGTATCGCTCTTCTTGTGAAATATTGATCATATCTTTCATATCGCACTAAGAGAAGACTTGGAAAACAGGTTTTTCTGCGAGTGGAGATGTTGACCTCAGCGTCGCGGTGTGTGTAACTGGGCGTCATGCAGTATGCATGTGCCCCTGTTTTGAACAACGTACAGCTCATACATTTTTAACAGTTCAAAATACTAGAGGGGCTGATAGCTCGCCTTGGCTCTAAAAATATACCTTTTAACTCCCTATTGTTGCACTCACTCTGAGTAAACAAACTAAGGCTGTGTGTATGTGACTTTGTGTGTGGGTGCTTGTATGTGCTGCTCTCATGCCCTGTAAAACCTCTCTCCCATGGTGTTGTTCACATCTGTTAAAGCGAATGATAAGCATGGTGTGTGTATAGTATGGAAGCAGCGTGAAGCTGAAGCTATAGGCCTGCGGACCTCAGAGGATGCTTCATATCCTGCGACGACTGTTTATTTTCATATATGCGCCTTATATGTGTTCTCATTACAAACAAACGCTGAGGCCTCACACACACTTGTTTCTATACATGGGACCTTATATATACACCATATGTATTATACAGTGAAGTATTCAGACACTTTTGTTTTTGTTATTTAAAATCCTTCCAGTGCATATATCTGCTTAAACTTCACAAATATAATGTCTGTGGATACTGTGCTTGTAAATATAAACAAAAAAGTATGTATTCACAAGCATATGTGACAATATGCTTAAAAAAACAAATTGATAGGGAAAAACAAATTAGGCTTCAAAGATGAATAACCTTACAGCTTCAAGATGTCTACAGTAAGACGTAATTAGCTTTTTGCAGCATTGTGGTTCAATTTTGGCCCATTTGTCTTGGCAAACCATCTTCAGTTACCCATGGTGATGAGGGTCCCACTGATGGACTCAAAAATCCTCCATAAATATTCAATGAGATTCAAGTCAGGACTTGGGCTAGGCCTTGCAAGCACCTTCTCCTTTTTGGAGATTAGTCTTGAATTATGTTGGCTTTATGTTTGGGGTCATTATCTTCTTAACTTCTTCCTTTTCCTGCCTGTTGGAATTACATTCTCCTCTAATATGTCCTAAAACATAGCTCCATTCATGTATATATATATATATATATCGTCAGATCAAAACCTTGTGCCTCCAAAAAACTAACTTTACAGGAGAAAGAAAAAACATACTTTACTTTTAATGTAAGTCAATGGAACCAGACATATCTTTACATCATTTTGGGACATTTCTTTTTGTCCATTTATCATGAACTTGACCCACGATGTAAAGAGTAACAGGCATTTTCAGAGTATGCCAAAAACTGAAAAATGACAAAAATGGAGATATGAGGTTTTTGTCCGACAGCAGCGATATATTGATTTGTATATTATATTTACTGTCGTGTAGTTGTGTACACATGCAGTTATTTGTTTGAGTGACTGCTGGCTTCTCTTTTACCTTTATTATCACCAATCTGAGAGAAATATTGCATTGCACACCTGTCCAGGGATGATTACTTGTTGTTCCATTTATTTTCCAATAGCTTGTTATCAAACTAATTGTACTGACAGGGGTGTTTAAGGTCTTTGCTGTGGCTCTGTAACTTTATTATTCGATTTTTCTTTGATAATATTCTCATTGAGAACTTTAGGAAGCTCCTTTACCTTCACCATGATTGCTACTTGTCAGGAAAGCCTTCTATAATAGCAACAGGTGCAATTTGCGCAAAAACATATTTTTCTATGTTCATGCATATGAATACAGACTTCTTGTTTATATTTAAGTCAAATTCAAGAGAGATTGTATGTGTAAATTTGAAGTGGATATATACATTGGAATTATATTCCATAACAAAAACAAAAGTGTCTGAATGCTTGTTTCCCTTCATTGCATATGTATATGTATTATTTCATTGCTATGATATTAAAATCTCACATTTCAAAGCCTAGAACATCATGTTTTTTGTTGTTTTTGAATGCTAGCTGCTCTTTAAAGAACTAGTCCTGAATTACTCAGAACTATATCCTGTTACTTTAGGTGTACTACATGATAAACAAGGCCATTAACACTTTCCCATACTCATGGTGTGTGTAAAAATGTCCAGTTGACCTTGACCTTGGACCAAGGTGGCAAGAGAAAAAGTTCTAAGTGGCTTTGAAAGTGGGCTCAGCACTGCAGCACAGATTGCAGGAGCTTTAGTCAGGTGTAAAGTTTACATTCAGTGATGGTGATGTTCATACACTACTCTGATAAACGGAACAGCAAATGTTCCTCAGATGACTCAGAATCTCTATTCAGAATGTTATTTTGAATGATCTCTGCTTTATTCTATGATGAAACATTTCTATTTTGACAGATTTCTTCCAGGATGACTGTGCCCCCACCCACAGGGCACAAGGGGCCCATGAATGGTTTGATGAGTATGATGACGTAAATCATATGCTATGGCTTTCCTAGTAACCAGGTCTTGTCCCAACTGAACACTTATGGGAGGTTTTGGACTAATTTGTTAGAGAGTGCTTTTGGAAGAATGGTGTTCCATGCCAAGCAGCACAGTGGCGCAGTGGGTAGTGCTGTCGCCTCACAGCAAGAAGGGCCTGGGTTCGGTTCTCAGCCAGGTGACCATTTCTGTGTGGGGTTTGTATGGTCTTCCTGTGTCTGTGTGGTTTTCCTCCCAATGATATACAGTCAGGCCAATTGAACATGTTGAATTGCCCCTAGGTGTGTGTGTGTGTGTGTGTGTGTGTGTATGTATCTATCTGTCTGCCCTGTGATGGACTGGTGACCTGTCCAGGGTGTATCCTGCCTTCTGCCCAATGACTTCTGGGATAGGCTCATGTGACCCAGAAAGATAAGCGGTTTAGAAAATCTGTGTGTGTTCCATCTATCCAGTACAGTTCCAGAGACTTGTAAAATCTAAGCCAAGGCAGGTAAAACTGTTCTGGCTTGTTGGGGCCGAGCACCTTACTAGGACACTGTGTCACCCATCTGTCCCTTAAGGTTAAAGACATTTTCTCTTTCTCCTGTAGAAGTTACCAGTTCAGGTATCCAAAGTTTTGTAACAACTGTCTATATACAAAAAGAAATTTGCTTGTGAAATGAAACTTGTAGACATTTTTAAGTCCTCACTTTGTAAGTAACTTTTCCGACAAAGTCAGGACATTTTTGTCCTGAAAAGGTATGAAAACCAACGCCTACACACTCACACACACACACTCGGATGACCATGCCAGGGCTGAGCTCTCCCTATTGCTGCGCTGTGGAAATTTATTGGGGAATATTTCAGGCGTGTTTGACGCGGCAGGCTGGGCTAAACTCCGGCCTGTTGTGTTTGCTGCAGCTTTAATCATCTTTGGCCCCGGCTCACTTCCTGTGAGAGAGCGAAGCGGCTCAGGAATGCCATTCTCTCGAAAGAAAACAGAGAGGATCCAAAGAGGAAGTGCTCCCCCTCAGATGCACACACACATACGCGCGCTTGCTCTCACGGTGCACAGAGGGGCTGGGAAACTTCAAACGGGCGTGAAGAGAAAAGGACAGAGTTTTCCCACATTTTGCAAGCACAGGGTCTTCAGAGACAGCAGCTAAAAATAGGCTTTGACATGGAGGGTGAGTATGCAGTATTACAGTTAAAATAGGCCTCAACCTGATCTAGGCCCCCCGGGGTCAAAGCATGACAGCCCATATACGTACATTTGTCTAAACCCTCTCACAAACCACACAAACACAAGACAGCGAGTGGCCTTTTCTGAGACCCCTCTAAATTTGTCTCCTGCTGTTTTAATACATCCGTAGTTTATGTCCACTTTAGCATCAGATGTTCCCAAAGCATTGCCAGTTTATTAGAAGCACCAACCTTGTACCTACTCATTGGCCATTTTATTGGAAACATCTATCATATAGTTTGTAAGTTTACGATTACTGACTTGTATTTGTATGTAATCAAGCACGGTGGCATTATTCAAGTTTTACTGCATACCAAGCGTCATTAAAATGATGTGTGGCCAAGTTCTTGCAAAGCAAAAAAAGTCTCTGGGCCAGTGGTCACTTGCATTAAACGTTTTAAATGAATTTTGGCCTTAAGTTTTCCCTTTTACCTTAAGCAAGCTGTGTAAAACCTGTTTAAGGAAATGTTTAAGTGGAAAGTAAAATAAAAATTTATACATGAGAGGTGAGTCCATCTACAATGCAGGACACAAACAAACCTGTCAATTAGGGTGGATTTCAGACCAATTTCAAATAAAACGTATCTTCTGAAGTAGCCTACTCTCATAAACATATAAAGATCAGAATAGTTTTTTTGTTTTTCAGTTTTTGACACAATTTGAAAATGCCTGTTGTCCTTTACATTGTGTGTAAATTTCATGAAGAAACAACCAAAAATTACTTGGAAAAAGCTCTGGTTCCATTGACTTAAATTAAAAGTAAAGTAGGTTTTTTCTTCTCCTGTAAAGTTACCACAGCTCAGAGGGCAATGCCAGACTTGATCCCATGCAATGTTTCATTTAATTTTGTCTTTGTCTTAGTTTAAGCCAGCTGTTCCTAACTTTCCTTCCATGTCTTTCAGATGGAACCATGTAGGCTCGTCCTTGTTGTGCGCAGTCAATGGAATATTGCTTTTGCCTGATTGGTCAGCACTGTCGGCTGCCACATGTAATTTGCATAAAGTTGAAGCCAGCTACACTTTTCTTGCTGAGCCGTGAGTCATGTTCGTGCAGCTCACTATCCCACAATTTCTTGTGCAATTATCGCTACTATCCATTGAAAATGAAAGGGGTGAAATTTCAGATGTGCAGTGAACACGTACTGTAAGTGTAACTTTCATTTAAGTTTTTGACAGAAGCCAAAGGTAAATTAAAATTTACAGCTTAAAATGTATCCCTTAAGCACTGAACTTTAAAAAAAACACTTAAGATGTTTTATACAAGTAGCCTCCAAAATATACCGCCCAACAATATTTACACTAACTCATTCCAAACAAGTAAGTTCAATGATTTATATCAACGATTTTTACAAATGCGCTAACAGGTCTAGCTTATGTTTAGTAGTTACACTAAGCTACATAAGCAGTTTTTGTGTTCAGTGAAAGAATAAAAAAATAGCATGAACCTACATTGATTCTAGGCTAAAAGATTTACTGAAGTATACACAGTAGAATTGTTCATTAATGTTAAGAGAATTTTCCACTCAAGGAAAAGATTTTTTAAAAGGGCTTTTTTATACAGGGTATCAGTCCTGCATCAAATTCCTGACTGTATACTGTATATTTACTTCAGCCAAGGCTGTTTCCTGTTCTAAATGGTAGAAGCAGTTGCTTAGGTGCCCCAAGCAGTTTTAGTATTTGGGTCAGTTATGATATTGGCAGAAAAAAATATTATAAAGATGTCATTTATGGCATTGCTTTGATTTTATTTGCATTTATTTAGTAGGATTTTTTATGTAGGAGTTCAAATATTCTGTATTCTTTGGATGTAGTTGCTTATTATTTCATAGTGTTTATTTTAACATTTATTCACTTGTTTCCTGATCAAAATGAATAAACTATTCAATAATTATTTTTTGATACAAAATAACATGATTGGGATGGTGGAAGCCCACAAGTACAATGTTGTTTAAGGGCTCCAAGTGTTCTGAAACAGCCCTGCATTGGTGTGTATTGAGAAGAACTGAGCTAAATTTTGTGTACTGAATTTTTTTTTTTTTACATATAACGTACAAAATATATAATTACAAGGCATGAAAACGTAGGGCTAATAAATTAATAGCTAGCTGTTTGGTCGTTTAACCCATGATCAACATTATACTTTTCCCCCCAAGACAAACTTTAGGTATCCCTGTTTTAATGTGTTAAATGAGGAGGCATGCTGATAGGTGGACAAAAAATAAAATATGTTCATATATATTATTATAAAACCTGTTTTTTGCTATTGGGAGTCTGAAAATCTCCCATTCTCCCTCGTACAATATGGGCTGCAACAACAGTCCAGGCCAGGCCTAAATCTGTCCGGGCTCCATTTCCCTGACAGCTCTGGACCAAAACATTCTCTGGCTCTTTCTTTTGCATTTATTTCGGCTCTACAAGCGGGTGTGTGATTCGCAGCGTCAGCCATGTCACCTCTGTTTTGGGCAAAGCGAAAGCACCAGTGCAGGATGACCCCCCCCAATCCCTCCACTCCCTACCCCTCACCCATCACCCCCAGGCATTGCAGCCCACAGGCTTGTCCTCGTTAGCATTGCAATTACGCCATGAGAATGTTTCCTTTGCACGCACTGTCCCCAGGATTACAGCATTTTACCCAGTAATGTTTTCCCATTGTGTCATAAAGGCCCTGCGTCCCTCACGGCCCTCTGTTACTGAGAACGTCTTGAAAACAACAAGCACGCTCATAAAAAAGAGAAAGAGCTCTCTAGCTGAGAAATTTAAAGGTAGGTCTAGCAAGATACACCTGTGCATTGTTTATTTTTTTCATACATATCTACAGTGCCTATGTTAATTTGACATAAACAATGGACAGTTTATTTTCTTACCTGTCCATTGTTAGCTTCCAGATTGTTGGCTCTGGTGACTGACTGACCAGAAGGTTTACAAAAACACAAAAAGTGAATTAGATTTACATTCTGAGAACCTGTTAATTAACATAGCACTGCGTTTTTATTGCTATTGAGTGTAGCTCTTATTGTATAATGCTGATGTGATCATGTAGGCCTAGAATTTCAATGAGTGTATCTGTCTGTCTGTCTATCTATCTATATACACTACATGGACAAAAGTACTGGGATACCTACAGGAGCTTTTATTAAGTCCCATTCTAAATGCATAGGCATGAATATGGAGTTGGTCCCCCCTTTGCATCTACAACAGCTTCTGCTCCTCTGGGAAGCTTTCTACAAGATTTTGGAGTGTGTCTGTGGGAATTTTTGTCTTGGTCTGCTGAAGCATTAAGATTTCCCTTCACTGGAACTAAGGGTTCTAGGCCAACCACTGAAAAACCACCCCATAGCATTATACCTCCTCCACCAAACGTGGCACAATGCAGTCAGGCAGGTAATGTTCTCCTGGCATTCACCAAACCCAGAATTGTCCATCATACCGCCAGATAGAGAAGGGTGATTCATCACTCCACAGAATACGTTTCCACTGTCCAGTGGAGGTGTGTTTTACACCACTTCATCCGGCACTGGTGATGTAAGGCTAGCATGCAACTGCTCGGCTGTGGAAACACTATGTTATGAAGCTCCAGTCACAGTTTTAGTGCTGATGTTAATGCCAGACGTGTTTTGGAACTCCGCAGTTATTGAGTCAGCAGAGTGTTGGCAACTTTTATGCACTATGTGCCTCAGCACTCGGCGACCCGCTCTGTAACTTTACGTGGTCTGACATTTCATGGCTGAGTTGCTGTGGTTCCTAAATGCTTCTACTTTTCAGTAATATCACTCACAGTTGATCATGGAACATCTAGGAGGAAGAAATTTCACAAACTGACTTTTTGCAACAGTGTCATCATATTATAGTACTATGGTCAGTATAATTCAGTGAGCTCTTTAGAACGACCCATTCCTTCACAAATGTGTGTAAAGGAAGGCGGCATGGCTAGGTGCTTGATTTTATATGCCTGTGGTAATGGGACTGAATGAAACACCTGAATTCAGTGATTAAGAGGTGTGTCCCAATACTTTTGTCCATATAGTGTGTCTATCCTTGCTCTGCTAAGTGGCGATTGGTGTCTCGTTTCTTGACTGCTGGAAGCTCTGTCATTAATGATTAATCTAAGTAAGCAAAAGCTGTCCACCATTTCTACATCTTCACCATCAATGGATAAGCGATCTTTCCTATGGCATAAACTTTCCTCATATTGAGCTGAAGTCCCATCTTCTCACTCCGTTCTTTAACTTTTCTTATAAAGCCCTTTAGGTTTCCTGATTTTCCGCTATGTGTCATGTCATCAGCGTATCGTATATAAGGTTGTTGATGTTTCATCCATCAGTACTGAATCCTCCATCACCTTCTTCCAGTTTTGCTTTTATCATTAAATATTCTCATTAAATTCATCATACAGGTTGAATAAGTATGGTGACAGTGGGCAGCCTTGTCTTGCTCCTTTGCAGATGTGGAGCCAGTGTGTTTGTTCTTTTTCTGATTGTTGATCAGCAAAGAGATTCTTCATTAGAACAGTGAGATGCTGTAAAAACATTACTATAGTCAATGAAATAATGGCTTTCCTTCTTGAAATATGCCTTTGTAATATTTTAATATCCCATCTTAATATTTTTGCTTTATGGACAATTCTCTTTTATTATCACTTGACTAACCCTATGGTTAGTTTACATCATTATTTCTGAATACTGTCTGAATTGCTGCTCATTTTTACTATATGTTACACATTACATGCCATGTGTAGCTCCCTAAGGTTATTATTCAAACTGACAAAAGATAACCGAGATCAATGTCAAATCCCAAGATAATATTTGCGATATCATTTAATGTTCAGTTTGATAAGTGTCAAATGATAGAGTTTTATTCAGCATGCTGAAAAATCCTCCTGTCTGTGCGTGTCAGCTGGATTTAGACGTGCTTGTTATGGTTTTGCCAGTGCTGGTGAGCTGCTTTATCCACACTTTGATATCTGTATCAGAGAGATGTTAATACACACACACACACACACACACACACACACACACACACACACACACATACACACACACACACACACACACACACACACATACACATACGGAGCTAAACAGTCATATTAGTGAACACAGCCTGTCTGACAGGTGTTCAAGACAGAGAGAGTGAGAGAGAAAAAAGAAAGACAGGAAAAGGCACGCACACACACACAGCATGCACGCAGACACACACAGCATGCACCTGAAGCTGTCAGTGTTTTGATAGGTGATCAAGGCCGCCGCTGCACCTCCAACAACCAGATGGTGTAACAAGGGGAGACAAGAAGACATGATTTTCTTTCTCTCTCTCTCTTTCTCTCTCTCTCTCTCCCCTCTATCCCTTACACTTTAAGTGCAGTCACGTATGACATGGCTGAATTATTCTACGCTGGGTCTTAACCCTTTAATCCAGTGCCAAATGTGTTTTAAAGGGACTTTTAAAGGGACACTCCGGACAAAAAGAACAGTCCCCACTTTATATTGCCACTAATAACTGTGTATTCACACATTAACAAAGCATTCTTCAGAATTAGAATCTTTACTTGACAAGTATCAGATATACAAGGAATTGTTTCTCTTGGTGCAGGTGTCAACAATGCCCAGTAAAATCAATATAGAAAAAGACATAATGGACATATATATTAACATAAAAGACAATGCACAAGCAATCTGCGAGTAAGAGTGTGTGCAACTGGAGATAAGTACAGCTACAATCAAATACTAAGGTACTTACATACAGAATGTAAAGCTAAAATAATTAAGCTGCTAAAATAAATATGAATCTAAATGTAAATATAAAAATATATATACTGCAACAGGTGCATTATGTGCACTGACTACAGTAGGTGAAAGTGGAAGAGGCACTTAAGGATTATGGCGTGGTACATACAGTGGTTATGTGCATTACATAGTGTGTATTTAAGTGCATGTATAGCAGTTTAACGCAGAGAGATGTGAAAAGGCTCCATGTCGAGGATGATGGCCTGAGGAAAGAAGCTGTGAAGGTGGCAGTTCGTCCAAGTCTTTAGGGTTCTCATTCCTGGTCTCCATTGAGATGGAAACTGTTGGAAGAAAGACTGACCAGGGAGTGAGGTCATGATTTTCATGATTTCATGAATTTTTTTGAGCTGTCGCTGGAAATACAAGCACTGCTGGGTCTTATTCATAACTGCAGTGCCGGGTCTGTCCCATTTGAGGTCCTGCTGAATGGTAGTGCCCAGAAATCCACAAGACTTTGCTCTGCTGACTGTGGAGCCAGGTATTTCCAGAGGAGTCAGTGGGTGGGTTTCTTTCTGAAATCAGTGGTCATCTCAAAGGTTTTGTGTGCATAACTCCAGGTGAAGCTTTGTTGTGCACTGGATGTTGCCCAGATTTAAACTAATATATCAACAAACTTTAAACTTGCATTATGCGTCACACAGGACAATATGTCATATTTGTATACTGTTTGTCAAATTTCACTGTATAATCCTAGAACAGATCTACAATATACCTGCTGAGTCATCTGTATTGTCTGTCCATTAGCTTAGCTAGTCATTTCTTTTTAGTTTTTTTATCACTTCCCTCCAACACTGCATTTCTAAACATAACTGCCATCATTTTTGTCCAGCTAGTAGGTCCAGCGTAACTTCTAAAAGACTTCAACACATTTGATTTCAGTCTAGCTTCAAGATAGGTTCTGGAAAACTACAAATGCTCTTCAAAAGGAGGCATGAGGAGGCTGGAGACACATCAGAAATGAGAGGAGTGAGACATGGCTCTGTACAGCTGGGTACATATCATCATTCAGAGCGGAAACAAACAATGCCCTCTGACAGAGCTGAGAAAAATGACCACAGACTTACAAATACATATACATAGAAGTGACTTTTATAAGTTCATATAGTATTTGCTGCTTGGATTATTAATTCAAATTGTATTCATTCAAGTAATAACTAGTATTACTGAATGACAGAGTTTGTGCTGAATCAGATGATATATAGCACTTGTAGATATAGTCTTGTATCACTACTTTACAGGTAAAAACATCCTGACATGTCTAAGTGGCCACTTCTGGAAATGTGCGGATTCACAGGGAGGACAGCATGCAGTAGAACACATGTCAGACTCCCGTTCTGGTGAGCCACAGCACTGAAAAGTTTAATTAGTTGCAATTTAATTTATGGATCTGATGCAACTCATCAGCTAATTAGCAAGGACTTCATAAGCTGAACTCAGGGAACAGGGAAAATGATAATCTCTGCAGAGCTGTGGCCCACCTTGAACTGAGTTTAACACTCTTACAGTTGAACATGTACAAAAGTAAAGATTCTGAGCTCTCAGAAGAGGGATGTATATAAAATGCAACATCTAACACAAAGGGTCCTCCAAAACAAAGAAACGGTCAATGATTTTATGCCCAGGCTTCATAAAAATTAATTTTACAACAACAACAGTCTTAAATTTCAGCGCTGTCCAGTGAAAACCATGTATCTCCATTTTTGTCGATTTTTAGTTTTCTACATCATTTCAACACACCAGCTGTCCTTTACATTGTGTATTCATGATGAATGGACCAATAGAAATGCTCTAAAGTCACTTGGAATAAAATCTCTTTACATTGACTTACATTGAAAGGTAGGAGTGTTTTTGTCTTCTTCTGTAAAGTTATTATTTTGGAGATACTTGTTTTCCTTTGGACAGCGACAATTTACATCCAGACCAACTTTTGCTATGACCAGGCATGAGCCCTGTTGGTGCAACTGCTGAACTAAAAAGAACAGGCCTCAAACACCTGTAGATTCTTGACCGTTTGTTGTTCTGCTCAGCCGGTGATTTCTGGCCCAGTGTTTGGATTGATCACACGTCGCAGATGGCCTCTCCCACGCAGTGTGACCCCAGACACAGTTGCAGAGTTATTTATGATTTTAAACCAATGGATTAATAAACTCGTACCAACGAGGAGGACTGTGTTCCGGAAAGGGCCGGGTTGAATGGAATTAATTTGACATGAAATATATTTCCTTCACGGGGGATGTTAATAGGATCATTAGAGCTTCATATATCCAAGTTTGAGTGGAATATATAATGTGTGTCTCAAAGTCACTGTAATATGGGGCATTGTTGAAACCTAAGGGCATTATGTGAAACTCGTACAAGCCCTGCTGCATTAAATGCAGTGTTTTTGGTCTTTGCATGTTCATATCTGCATCTATGTCCATGTATGCTGTCCATGTGTTGTTTCAAAATGATGTCAAGAAAATTTAGCATCTATGTTTGTTTGTAGTAATTTATATTAAAGACTATCTGTTTTCTTGAGTGGAAAATAATATTGCATATGTAAATTTTGGTGTCAGCATTAGATACAGTGATATCTTGAGAAAGATCCCACTCTTTTCCTTTGCTGGCTTTGATGTCAGCACTCAGAACTTCTTTGGGCTAAAAGAGTTTCAATATGTGCTTTTAACAGTAGTTTGGAAAAGGAAACTGTCAAATGATTATTCAGGTAAAGCCGGGGTTACGCTACATGACTTTTACCTCGATTTTAGCTCTGATTCTCAGTCTGGCTGAGTCTGGGCTAGTTGGCTCTAGTCTGCAGATTTTTGGGTCAGTCAGAGTCGACGGTTGGAGAGAGAATCAAGTCATGTGTGAGGGGCACAGACTCAGATTTTTGGCCTCATGATCACGTTTCAGATCAAAGGTCAAAGTTTATCAAACGTCAGATTTTTTCAACCCGACTCTGAGTGTAATCTAGTGTAAACTGGTCAACGACTCAATCTGAACAGACTCCTGCAACAGCCAATGAAAACTCCCCTCGCCCCTACTGCTCAGCCCTACCCCTCTGTTTTGCACGCTCATGCCTAGGTGTAGGGTGTCCTGATTTTTGTCGAAGTGTTGGGCTACATGGCACTCCAAACTGAGGTTTTTTAGAGCTAATGTCTAACGCTAAAAGCATGCTAATGTCTCAGTAGCTGCCTAGCTAAATGTCCTGTTCCACCTTAAATAGTGCAGCAGTTCTGATGCTTGAGGTACCAGAATGTACCTGCAGCACCATTTAAGGTGGAACAGAAAATTTTGAACGAGAAGCTGGCGAATATCTGACTTCAGCTTCAGATGACTGAAGAATCAGGGGTGGGCAATAATAAATAGGTGTCGCATCCCCCTCTTTGAAAGCATACGATGCCCTACATGTAACTAAAGCCCAGCAGTGAGGTTGCTGAACTTTACCCTCCTCTGCTGTCACTGCAGACTGGCAGGGTTGCCTACAGAGCAGTGCTAGTGGTCTGTTAATGAAGTAATGTTCTTCTTTATTTGAGGGTCCCATTTTGTAGGGAATATTTCAACCACTACCCTTTGTAACTCAGCTCCAAGGGGCAAGGTGACACTCAAAAACAAGAGGTAGGGGTAAAAATAAGAAATGGGATTGGGCTTTTGTACCAAGGAAAATACATTGGTAAACATGAAGCTGAGATTTGCAGAATATAGTAATTAACTGTTTTATGTTAACAAACATTTTGCAGATACTTAATTGAAAATTTCCAGGGAGAAAAGCCGAAGTCCCCAAAGTTTTGATGTGTTGCTGTTCAAAGAAAAACATGTATCTGTTTTTTTTTTTTTTACTTTTCTACTTAATTTGTGCACGGCAGCTGTTGTCTACATTGTGTGAAAGTTTCATGAAGGTTGGACTGATAGTAATGCTCCAAAAATACTTGGAATAAAATCTCTTCACATTAACTTATATTGAAAGTAATATATTGAATTATATTGAAAGTTTTGTGGTCTATTGTAAAGTTACTCTTTTGGAGATACTTGTTTTTCTTTGGACAATATGACTTCTGTTGGTTTCTCTATGTGTGTGAATGAGCTTCTCGGAGTCTGTGGGTGGTCTCTCAACAAAGTGGCATTTCTGTAATGAGAAGCCATTCCCATAATCTTGGGGAACACACAGAGAGGCAGAGAAAAGTGTGACTTCAGCTTCTATCTGTTCCTCTGTTGACACATATAGAGCTGATGTGCGCTTTGCACTGTATGACCTAAAATAGACATGTTTCATATTCAGCCCCTCTCTCTCTCTCTCACGCACGGCTCCCACTGTCACGGCCCTTACTTCAGACAGATGTATGGTGTGTGTTTTGACACTTCGTCCCGAAAGGCGCTACTCTGTGACACTGCCTCGCTCTCTCCTTCTCTCTGTCTCACTCACTCACTCCTTCTCCTTCTCTCTTTTCGTCCCTCGGCGCTAATCATTTGATTTTCTGCCTGAATATTTCCAAATTGAATTAAGCGGATGAGAGGTGTTAAGTGCACTGGTACCACCTTACAGCCTTTACACCTCCAGCACTGGAAGGGCACCTCTAACTCTCCCTCTCTCTCTTTCTCTCTCTCTATATATGTCTCTCTGTCGCTGCATCATCTTTTTTTCATCTCTCTTTCATTTTTACGCTCTTTCTTTTGAATTTCGGTACTCTGCAGAAAAAGTTTCTTAGCTCTATCTTTAGCATTTTCTCTCTATGCCTCCTCTCTCTCTCTCTCTCTCTCTCTCTCTCTCTCTTTCCTTCTTTCACTTTCTGCCTCTTTTTCTCTACCTCTTTCTCTGCTTCCATCTCTACTTCTCTATCTTCTTCATTCTCCTTCATTTATCGTTAATTCTCTCTATATTTCTCTGTCTTCCTTCTCTTCTTCCATTTCTCTTTCTTGCATTCTCTCCTTCCTCTCATTTTATTTTCATTTTCTTTTTTCTTTCTTTCTCTTTTACATTCTTTCTTTCACTATCTTACCATTTTCTTTGCTTCTGTCTCTTTTTCTCAGTCATTTTCTATCTTTTTTGTCGTTTATATTTCATTATTTCCCCCTTTCATTAAGTCGTCCTCCCTGCTTCTATTTTTTTCTTGTTCTTTCTTCATAATTTTCTTTTACACTTTCTTCCTCTTTTTGTCTTCTAATTCTTTTTTTTATTCATTTTCTCTTTGCGCCGTAACTCTCTATCTTTCTCTTTCACCCTTTTTCTCCATCTTGTTTATTCTTTCACTACCTCCTCTCTTTTTCTCTCAATCTCTTCTACATCCTCTGTCTCATTCTCAATCTTTCTGTTCTCTCTGTTCATCATTCTCTCTGCCCATTTTCTCTCTGTCTCTCTCTGTCTCACTCTCTCTCTCTCTCTCTGTCTCTCTCTCTCTCTATCTCTCTCTCTATCTTTCTCTTTCTCTGTCTTACTTTCTTTTCTTTCTTCATCATTCTCTCCGCCATCTTGTCTCTCTCTCTCTCTTTTTCCCTTTCTTCTTCGTCTTTCACTCTCACCCTGTTTTCTCCATCTTACTTGTTCTTTCTCTTACTTTTTCTCTTTCTTTGTCCTTCCGTCTTTCACATTCTTCTTTTTTCCATCTTTCTTTTTTTCCATTATTTTGGTATCTTCAGCATTCTCCCTGTCACTCTCTCTCTCGCTCTCTCTCTCTCTCTCTCTCTCTCTCTGATTATGGGGGCTGACAGAGGTGTGAGGTAATGTTGAGAAAGGTTCATTACTGCTGCTGTAAAGGTTATTCAGTCTCGGGTCTTGAGTGACATGCTAATGCCGCAGCCTCACCTTCAGGAAAAAAGAAGCGGCCGTGTGAAAGAATATTGGACATGTTTGAAAATTCCACTTAACGATGTGTGAGAAGAGGGTAATGCACATCTCTTCAAGAGCAGTGTCATGATCACACACACACACACACACACACACACACACACCCTATCCACACAGATTCGCCCGATACATCAGTCACTCTTTTATGTCTGCGCAGATTGGATTTTGCTTTTAACCTTTCAGGCTGTATTACAGTTTGGCTTTTATTAAAGAGTGGCTTTAGTTTGCACGCGCAAGCGGGGGTGTTGTGTGTGGCATCGGCATCACTGTGTGTCACTGCAAGGGTGTATGTGTTTGTGTGAGTAAGTAAAATGGCTGCAGACAGAGTGTGAATTTTGTGTTTGAGTCGAGAGGACGAGCAGTAAATCTGTCTGTCTAAACATCGCCTTGCTAACAGGCTGCTTTGCTAACAGGCTAACAGGCTGCTCAGCTGAAAGAGAGAGAAACCCCTTAGGGCTCTTACGTCAAACGCCTTAAAGCGCTAACGATCACACTGTGCCTTTCACATCCAAATGAATACAGTCCCGTAGATTGACTGATCATACTGATTATATGGCCCACATTGTAAAGAATTTCTGTCATTTCTACAACAGTGTACTGTCTTTAAGTCATACTGCATTGCTCCAAAGTCCAGTTCTGACACTTGTGTGCCCATTGTGGGCAGGGGGTAGTATGGGCACCAGTCTGTGTCTATGGAACCCCACACACAGCAGGGTGGGATGTGTGCCACATTCCTCCTGTAGGCTTAATTAAATACTTCCGTTTGTTCAAAACAGACAGTATAGCCTTTGTTGCCCTTAGTGCATTGATTAGCCTAGCCCAGCGGTCAGCAACCCAAATATTAAGAAGAGCCATTTTGTCCTTTCAACAGAAATCAAACCACCTTGGAAGCCACAACATTTTATGTCCATTTTACCATCTTGGCTGTGAATATGTCTTAGTATGAGCTGATGTTCCAGTATAGGCTAAAATAACTAGCTCAGCTATAGCCACTTTTCTCGCATCTCAGATTAAATGTATCAGTAAACCAGCTGGAGTGATTATAATTCCAAATAAGTCCATTCATCTCCAAATTATTAATGATCACTTTAAATATCTCTCTTTGCCTTTTCATTAGCTACTAGCTAGGTGAAATTTTTATCTTTGTTGCAATGGTGACCAGCAGTTAATGCGCTAACCTTTGCTGAGTTAGCATTCATAGGCTGCATTAACTTCAGCGTTTAAGACCATTTATTTCTAAAACTGTTGGAACGATCAGCAGAGCTTTATTCTACTGCAAAGGAGGATTATTTTATTTATACCTGATATTTGATTCTGCTGTGGAGCTGCAACAGGGGAGTAAGAGAGCCGCATGTACACAACACAAGTGTACATATCACCTGTGTGAAAAGGTAACAGGCCACACTGGAGAGCTTTTGAGCATGAACTGCCTGTTTAAGGTCCTGTCACAGCATTTCAATGGGGCTCAGGTCAGGACTTTGTCTAGGCCACTCTAAAACCTTGATTCAGCTTATTTGAGCCATTCAGAGGTTGAGTTGCTCTTCTAATTTGGATTGTTGTCTTGCTATATAACCCAATTGCGCTTGAGCTTCAGATCATAGGCTGATGACCTTAGATGTTCATCTGGACTCATGAATGAGTCGTCGCTGCGCTTTTTCAGGAATTTTAGTCAGTTGGGCACTTCTGGGAAGATTCACCGCTGTTCCAAGTTTGCTCCATTTGGAGATCATTTCTCTCACTGTGGTCTGCTCGAGGCCCAGAACATTAGAAATGGCTTTGTAACCCTTTCCAGACTGATTTATTTCAATAGCTTTCTTTCTCATCTCTGGCTGCTTGTTTAGACCGTTTAGCCTCCTTCACATTGCTGGAGAGACTCTGTTTAAGTGATGTTTGGATTCAACAGGGCTGCAATAATCAAAACTGGTTATTGATCCCAATCAACTAAACTTGGTTAATTGATTGATTGAGTAACTAAGAGGCAACTACATTTTCTCATGTAAAGCAATTTGGTGCTGATTAACATTTTTCCTTGAATGAATGAAAAGACCATTTAAAATAAGTATGTTGTTTGAAGATTTGAAACAATTGTGATAAATATGCAAGAACAGAATTATTGCAAAGGGCAAATACTTTTACACTGTAAGGACCAATCTACTGAATTAGATCAAATTGTGGTCGTTTTTGCAATTTTTTTTATTTGTGGAGTTGGAAAATTTAGATTTATTGTGGCTGTAATTTTCAAATAATAATAGTACACGCTGTCCCATGTTTTCATGTCACTACTAAAACAAAGTTTTAAGTCTATAGGCAGAGCCTTACTTTAGCCACGCCCCTGCATTTTAGAGCAGGAAGTAAGACTGCATCCCTGTCCCTCATGGCTACGTGGTGAGCAGTTAGATCCTATTGCTTTCACCTTAAAGTCAAAAATGCAGTGTGAAATCTTAAGAATAATCACTACCAGAACACATATTTTACAGTTTTACCATTAAGTAAAGTTAAGTAAATTAATTATTTTTTTTGTGTTTTAATAAAAAAATTATAGTGTATTACTGTTCAAAGCTTTGTTTGCTAGTCATGTACTCGTTAGAGTTATGCTCAAAATTGTCACTACCAAAACATTGGTAGAGTTTCAGTAGTGTTACGATTCTTTTGGTAATGTTCAATCATTTATTTGAATAAAACACACACACACACAGACACACACACACACACACACACACACACACATATATATATATATATATATATATATATATACCCATCAGGCATAACATTATGACCACCTCCTTGTTTCTACTCGTTGTCCATTTTATCAGCTCCACTTACTATATAGGTGCACTTTGTAGTTCTACAGTGCTGGTACGAGTGGATCAGACACATGTTATACCTGATCGGTGTGTGTGTGTGTGTGTGTGTATATATATATATATATATATATATATATATATATATATATATATATATATATATATATATATATATATATATATATATATAAATTTCATGTGTGTATCATTCACTCCTTGCATTGCTTAGCAAAATTGTATAATGATAGTCATTCCGACAAAGCATATATATAGATATGTGTGTGTGTGTATGTGTGCGTGTGTGTTTAACCTGTGTTTAACAGCAAGACCAGCACTTTTACTATCAAACTGACACAAATCACACCACTCACTTTCAGATGATATAACTTAAACAATGGGTCGCCCCCGTGCTCCCTCGCAAAACTTTCACATGAGAAATCTGCTCTCTTCCTCTCTGTGTGGGTGAAAGCCTCCGCACATCCCTTTCTCATTATACCTCAATAAATTCAGCTTTGGGTTGGCTATTTTTAACAGTCACTGCCACACACCCCCCTCAACATGGGCCGTGAGACATTTTTCTTCTCTTTTTTGTCCCTCGTTCACTCCTTGTTTTTTTCCTTTGTTCACTTGGGTAAGTTAAATCACTGTAATGTTTGCCCAGGAACCACTTGTTCAAACTTTGGTTGGTGTGGGATAAAAGTCATGAGCGTGTGCGTCCACAGAAAAGTGTATATCTGTATGAGAGTGTGTGCTGACACACAAATAGGCAGGATGGTCTGTGTAGGTTGGTGTCTCATCAAATGGACATGGCTAAATGGAATATGTGGACAGCAGATCTACTGTGCAATGGACAAACCTAATCTATGATTAAGAGCCTATTTACACTTAGCCACTTTTTTGGCTAACCTTGTAGTGAAAAAAGTGAACCGTAAATGCAACCAATGGAGATACATATTTGTTTGGTCAGACACTTCAGGATGTGGCTTGCCAACATGTTACTATAGGCGAGTGTTAATTAAGCAGTAGAACATGAGAGGCAACGTGTTATCACAAAAAACATCCCCGCTGTGATTTGGTCACAGGCACAAGCTGAAATGCTGTAAAGTTGGTTTATATTGGATATTCGACTTTCTTTCCTTGTTTTCTCATGAAATAAACATCCAACAATGATCACACCTACACTTACTCATTAAAGACAGAGAACAAACAGCAAATATATTTTAAAAATGTCTGTTGTAAAATTTACTGCACACAATGTTTCGTAAACACAGATCACCAGCGCTTTAGCCATTAAGGGACCATCTACATAGTGCATAACATATTTCCCATGAGAGTGGCTTCGTATAAGCCTACTACTAATCACAGTGAATCTCAGTGGAAGCCACTTGCTTTACCAGTGATTTGATGTGATTTTGCCTTCTTTTAGCTAAATACATAAATCTTCATCTACATTATGCACTTTTTAGACAATCCCTTAAAGGGCAACTCCACCAATTTTGCTAAATTTTTGTACAATTAAATTTAGGAATTAGAAAGTAAACACTGTCATTCAGAGTGGTTTAATGTGAAGTGTGGTGTTCTAGAGGAATTTACCAAGTCAGAATTGTTCACAGTGGTGGTGATAGGAACCAAACATCTGAAGAGTTTAACTCTTTTTAAAGCTCCCCCTCAAGAAGGTTTCTTACACAAAATAACCCAAATACACTGTCTGATGCCTGAGACATTGTTTCTCAGATAGTACTGATACTGTTTTTTTAAATACATTTATGGTGGAGAGGCAGAGACGCAGGAAGGTGTTTTAAGTTGGGGGTGCTAAAATTCTAAGCAGTCTGTGCTTGAAGTGAATGGTGACATCATGGAAAATGTCTTTTTCTTTATAATTTTTTTGATAATTCATATCAAAAAGAGCATGTCATGGCATAATTAAGCAATAGAACATGAGAGGGAGTGTGTCATCGTGAAATAACATTATGGCTGTGATTTGGTCGCTGTAGGTCATCACAGCCATGATGTTATTCGCGATAACACGTGACCTCGAGTGTTCTATCGCTTTTATACAACAGTTAAATAAATAAAGTAAGAAATGTGTTTTAATGTTGGCAGTTCCTTCCGCCAAATTATAGTTCCTTAACAAGTAGTTTGTTGCTACGTCAGAGTAAGGAACTCCGCCCACTCGCTGCACAGCCGGCAGTTCGTTCTCCAGCTCCACGCAGACCAACTGACAGTTTGGGAATTTAGTGTCGTCTCATCTTCAGAGTCTGACCAAATCGGCTGTCGGTCAAATGTGATCTTAACAGTATCCATTTTCTGTTTGTGGCAAAGTAAGAAGTAAAAACGTTCAAATGGCTTGAGCATCTCCTACAGATATCAAAGTCGTTGCTTAGCAACGGCGTCTCAGCGGACTGATACAGTGTTTGTGAAAAACCCGTGATGTTATGGCGAAATATCAGCGCGGTTAGAACGCTTCTCAACCAATCAGCATGCATGGCCAGAACTTACTGTTGTATAATTGTTTTTATTTTTATTGTTATTTAAGACAATGGCCTGTAATGGACCAGTGACCTGCCCAGGGTGTTTCCTGCCTTCTGCCCAATGAACGCTGGGATAGGCTCCACCAACCCCCATGACCTAGGAGGATAAGTGGCTTAGACAATAATAATGGACTGTACTCTTTAGAATTTAAAAAGCGTTAACTGCCAAACTCTGTCAAAACAAACTTGAAATGTTGTGTAAATGCCCTTCTTGCCCAGATGGGAAATCAAACCCCATTCTTAGACATCAAGGGCAGTGGTGTTATCCACTACACTATCCACTTAGATTACTTTTAGCCATGTTTTTAATTTCTGTTCTCTGACATCCTTTTAAATTCCAATTTGAACTGAAAGGTGGTTTAAACATTTTGCAGATCCGAGTGCTGAGAAGTGTTGACTTCACAACAAAGGGAAAAATGTGTGGAATTTTTCCCATGGCAAGACTTTTCCATTGTTCCTGAAAATGGCAGGATGTAAACAGTGCTCTGTTTCGTATGTTTAAGGGAAATTCAGAGTTTTCAAAACTTCTGCATTTTCAATGGTTAAGTTGTAAACAAAGCCATTCAGGCTAGTTTGGTGTGAAATGCTTCATTCTAGAGAAACTTACAGAGTCAGAACGGTTCACAGTGGTGGTGATAGGAACCAGACATTTGAAGTATTTAATGCTGATGCCTGTGACATTGTTTCGTGTTAGTTTTGCATCAACACCTTTTTTTAAGGAACAAAAATGTACCATTCATGACAAAGAGGTACATACAGACCACTGTAAGATAATAGTACCCAAGTAGTACCCAAAGAAAACTTTCTTTCAGTTGTTACTTTCTAACAGTTGTTACTTTTAGATTTATATTTTCATTATTTATTTATTTGATACTTATGTGGAGTGAATGGAAAAGTGCACTCACTTATTGCTCTGGTTAATGCTAAATAAACTTGCACTCAAATTTTCCCTTGAACGCAGCTTCTCCCAATGCTGTGTGGCTAATACTAGTTTCACTTAGTGTAAATAGACCCTTCCTTAAAGGTTACCCCTAGAATCATACGTCTGAGTCAAGATCAACTAAAGAACCTTTTTTTAAAAGTGAACAACACAGAACTCCATTAGCAGAGACGTTTCATTAAGATGACAAAGCTAAAGCTGCACACACCAGCTCCTGTCACGAATCAAGACGGATTTCTGTCTAACTTAGGTACATTTGTATGGGCAGGTGTAAATAGAATATACATAAATCATATCAGAACATTGTCTGTATAGTGATACGTAACCTGGCTAAGTGTACATTTGTCCTGTGTGTTGGTTAAGGCTGGAAACTCAGCGCTGCGCTGCAACTCCAGCCTGGCCTACATGCAGGGCAGAGTCGCTCTCTAAGAGAAATGAAACCCAGCTCAGGCTCAGGAAACTTGCCATCTCCTGATTGAAAGGTGACGACCCAAGCAGTGTTTCCAATACATAAGCGGTTAGCGGAGGAAAGAAGCCTCTCTGAGGCGTGTTCTGTTAAATCTAACACTTAAATAATGTTCCTCTGGCAGCTTCAGGCTCCATCGCCCAGCTCAGGCGTCATGGCGCCACCTCAACTACTCGTCTGTGGTCAGGCATTCCCTCCACCCCACTCCTCCGCTCCCCCTCTTCTTCTTCTGTCATTCTCTTATTCCACTGCGCAAGGCATTTGTTCTGGTGAGGTAGTGCGATCTCTCTCTCTCTCTCTCTCTCTCTCTCTCTCTCTCTCTTTCTCTCACACTCTCCCTCCCTCTCTCTCTCTGTATCTCTTTCTCTCTCTGTTTTCCATTCTTTCTTTCTCACTTTTTCTTGCACTTTCTTTCTCTTTATTCTTTATCTCTCTTTCTCTTTATTCTTTATCTCTCTCTTTCTTTCTTTGTTTCTTTCTTTCTTTCTTTTTCTTTTTCTTTCTTTGAAGCACTCTGTCACCTCCCTCTCTCTTTTTCTCTCTCTTTCTCTCTCAAACTTTCTCCTCATTCTTTATATCTCTCACTGTCTCTTTTGCATTATTTCATTGTCTTTTTCTTTCTTCTTTCCTTCTTTATTTCTTTCTTTGAAGCAATATTTATTGCCATCTCTCTCTCCTTATTCTTTATCTATCCGATTGTATTTTCTTTCTTTCTTTCTTTCTTTCTTTCTTTCTTTCTTTCTTTAAAGCAATCTTTGTCATCTCCCTCTCTCTTTCTCTCTCTCAAACTTTCTCTCTCCTCATTCTTTATCTATCTCACTCTCTTTCCCATTCTTCCATTGTCTTTTCTTTCTTTCTTTCTTTCTTTCTTTCTCTGAAGTACTCTCTTTATTATCATCTGTTTCTCTCCTTCTATATGTCTCTTTGTTTTCCATTCTTCCTTCTTACACTTCCTTGCACCCTTTCCTCTAATACTCTCCTTATTCTTTCTTTCTTTCTTTCTTTCTTTCTTTCTTTCTTTCTTTCTTTTTTTCTTTCTCTGTATTTCTGCTTTCCGCCTCTGAAGCACTCTTTATTCTCATCTTTCTCTCCTCTTTCTGTTTTCCATTCTTTCACTCTCTCTATCGCTCTTTCTTTGTCTGATGCACACTCTTTATGCATACACTCTAACGCATCTCTTTATTTTCATTTTCTTCATCTGTCTCTGTTTTTAATTCATTCTTTCTTTCCTTCTCTCTCTCTCTCTCTCTCTCTCTCTCTCTCTCTCTCTTAATAATCCCCTCTCTCTCTCAGAGAAATCTCACTCTATTAAGGTTACAATTAGCCTGTGTGAGATGGTGGTTGTGAGAGAGGGGATCAGTCGAGGCTGTTCAGAAGATCAAACGCTGTTGAGGGTGAACACAGTGCCAGTGCGGCTCTGATGAATAATTTACTGCAGTAACAGGCCCGTATTCGGGTTCTCCTTAACAAGCCCGTGTTAGTGTGTTCCTAATACAACTGTGTACCAAACAGGCCAGCGCTAGCATGATCTTAACAGCGCTGTTAACGGAAAAGTTCTTGCGTACTCTTAACAGTGCTGTTGGAGTCTACAGAGCCTGTTAAAATATGGGAACAGATTTTAGACTAAACATGGAGAAGCAGTTTTTAGCTACTATGCTGCGACCAACTGACAGAGAGCATTAGATTTAGACTTTAGATTACTTTTAACCATGTTTTTAATTTCTGTTCTCCTTTTAAATTTCTATTTGAAATGAAAGCTGGTTTAAATACAAAGGGATAAGGAAACTGGTTAAGTTGTAAACAAAGCCATTCAGGCTGGTTTGATGTGAAATGTTTCATTCTAGAGAAACTTACAGAGTCAGAACTGTTCACGGTGGTGATAGGAACCAGGTTTTGTAGTTTTGCATCAACACCTTTTTTTTAAGTAACAAAAATGTACCATTCATGACAAAGAGGTACATACGGACCACTATATACACATACGTATGCCCATTATATATGGCCTATACACTGAAACTAAGCTGGTGTAATGAAAACCGTTGCATTTACATACATCCGCCTATTCAGTTTATTGCAGTTTAGCTCCATGAACGCTGAAGTTATAAGGAGTGTTTCACCTTTGATTGTTTTTTGAATAAGCCACAATGTGCAGGGCAGCCAATCAAAAAAAAGGTAATTTGCAGTTCAGTTGCAGTTCTGCAATTCAGTCTTAAAGGCACAACAACAAAACACAGCCTATTTAATTCTAAGGCAGAAAACATGGCTGGAAAATAGTCATGTAAAATGTTTTTTGGTATATAAAACAAAACAAATTAAAAAATGAAACACCAAAAAAGTAAAATGTGGGTGCCGTACAATGATCTCAAAACTTTCCTAACCGAGCTCTGTTTCTAGGCTGCTGTGTTTCGCCTCTATGGGGCTCTACTCTTGTCCTCCTGTATTGGATCGTGGCCTGGAAACACACTAAATAAACGTGGGTCACGCCCGAGCCCACGCCCTCTAAAGACTGTCAGAAGATTTGTGTGTTTTGATCTGGTCTGTTTGTGAGTTGTAGCTGCGTCACATCATTAAAACAATTCCTTCAGATTTTCCCGATGACTCTGTGTTCACTGTAACTTTCACTGCGGCGTCCAAGTCTGGTTAAGATCTGTGTCATGGGTTCTGGGAGGCTGGCGTATATTTCTTTGGTGGGAAGTTCCATTGACTCAGTTCCATGAACAATTTTGATGGATTTGTTTTACTCTGAGAATATTCAATAACTTTATTTGTCATATTTGTGAGGAAAGTAGCCTTTTCCTCAGTTCCATTTAGTCCTCATATAGTTGCTGATTGCATTTATTTTGTGTTTAATTTCCTTTTTTTTCTGTTAGCTCAGCACTTGGACTGAAAACTTAAAACCTACGGTGCCAAAAAAGGTTCTTTATCTTCTTAGAAGGGCACTAATTTTCAGGAGATGGTTCTTTGGAGAACCATGTTTGTTTGTGAGATGTGTGAGTGTGAAGAACCTTCTAAAAGTTCTAGTTAACCTTCACATAATGTAAAGGTTCCAGGAAGAATATTTAAAATGGTCTGCTTTGCCTTTAAGAAGAGATTTGTTTCCCTATTGGTGATCTATGGATCAACTGTCCAACCCTCAAGCACATTCTCATTGCCACTCTGCTGAAACTCCCTGCCACCCTGGGAAAATTTGATGCAATTGCGTGATGTTATGACCATTTCATGAAACTTGTTTCATGAAGTTGAGACGCTTGCAACTGTTGCAGGTGAGTTTTGAATGAGTTGCAGGATGCTTTATGTTATGCAACTCAAGTGCAATTTAGTTTCATATAGGTTTCGAGCAACTAAAGTTGCATGAAAGCCTCACTGTGTAGAACCACCCCTAAAGACAACATGAAGTAGGGCTGTTAAGACTACTAAACCCACCATCATTCCTCATGTGTTTCACTCATATTGTTTTTCCTCGTAAACCACCTTGTCTACAATGTTTTCAGTGTACATGTAAGTATATGTGTTTTGTCTTCAGAGATTTCTCGTGCTAGTTGTTATTGCTGTCCTTAGAGTTTTCTTTCTCTCTCTCTCTCTTTCTCAGTGCTCAGTCAACTCTGTAACCACAGAGCTCAGTGACGTCATGGCTGGCCCGTGCTTACTGGGCAGCTCCTTAGTTAAATCAGCCTGCTGACACATAACGTGCTTATTTGTGGTTCTGAAATATCGAGCTTTAATGTGTTTACAGTGGAAGAGTGGAGTCATTCCCCTGATACTCTCTCTGTCTCTTTCTCTCTCTCTCTCTCTCTTTCTCAAACATTTCTAAGAGATCTGCCTGAATCTGACGGCTCTTCAAACAGGCCTGATCATTTGGGTAATTTCACTCACTCAACAAATTGAGCACACACACATATTTATATGTTGTGAATTGTGTGGATGAAAACAAAATGCAAGGAGAGCAAACAGCCATTGAAGGTAAAATATTTATAAGTCATTCCCTGAGAATAACAGGGAATGGCTACAAACAAAAGCAGATCTCTCTCTGACCACTTAAAGCAGTTTGGCTTGGTGAGTCAAATGCTGATAAGCCTTCATGAAGGGAAAACACATTTTTCTGAAAGTTTCTGGAAACTGTAGAAAACAGCTCCACAGTTACCTTGTGGCTGTAACAGCAGAACTAAACCGTCTCTCTGAAACTCATGAAATCTGTAATCTGTTAGAAACCGCCGCTCTGCTGCTGGCATTTCATCAAACACAAAGCATATGCATATTTCGGGGGCCTGGAAAGATAAATGATGTAATATTTTTGGGGAGTTGGTGTAATGTATGGATTGAGGCAGGCTGCATTTGCAGAGTGGCTTTATTAGAGGAAATCCAACAATCAGAGTCATCACAGGAAGAGGTCAGAACACAGGCAAACAGGTACACATGAGGCACATCCGTTATTCTAATACCAGGAGAGAAAGCAAAGGTTTAAACACAGGAACATATGGACAATGAATGGCTCAGCACTCAGGTAAGGACACACAGACTTTACCACTAGCAGGCCAAACAAAGGGCTTTATGTGTGACTTCAATGAGCTGTGTTGTTATGTTGTTTGGTCAACTGTCAAAAACTGCAGCATCGGCCATCACAAGGAAATATTAAAGAATAAACAAGCAAACAAACAATGTATAATGGTATTCAGTTTTATTCAATTCAACTGTAAAAACACTGCAAAGTTCTAAATATCATTCTCTTTTGTACTGGATATTTTTCCATGGAACGCAAACAGTCAGTGTGAGCTGCTGTTGCGTTTCCATGTCAGCGGGTTTATAGATTGGTTCTGAACGCGATGTAGTCGTATGGAAATGACGTACACATTAGTATGTTGTTACTAGTTAAGACACAACTTAAGAATCTTTGGTGCAAGTGAATTTGGTAAAAGGATAGTTTGCAAGTAACTAGTATTATTTAAATACTTAGTAAAAACTTGATGCACAAACTTCAGTATAAACTGGTGCAACTGAGTCTTAGTGACCTCAAAATGCTTCCAACTTTTCAAGCAATTCTCCAAACAGCTAAATTTACTTCTATATTTTCTATATCAGCACTCAGGTAAGGACACACAGACTTTAGCACTAGCAGGCCAAACAAAGGGCTTTATGTGTGACTTCAATGAGCTGTGTTGTTATGGAAGGCTGGAATGAGCCATTTCAGGTAGGGCTAATCCAAAAAAGATTCCGGGGGGGAGAGACCCCATGACAAGTGATTATGGATTATGGACGGGAGGCATGGTGGTGCAGTGGGTAGCGCTATCACCTCACACCAAGCAGGGCCTGGATTCGATTCCCCAGCCAGGCAACCCAGTCCTCTCTGTGTGGAGTTTGCATGTTCTCCCAGTGTGGGTTTCCTCCAGGTGGTGTGTTTTCCTTTCCTTCCTTCCACCATCCAAAGGCATGCAGTCAGGTGAACTGAAGACACTAAATTGCTCCTAGATATGAGTGTGTGCATATGAACAAGTATGTCTGTCTGTCTGCCGGGCAATTGGTGACCTGCCCATAGCGTTTCCTGCATTCCACCCAATGAACACTGGGATAGGCTTCAGCACCCCCTGCAACCCAGGAGGATAAGTGGCTTACAAAATGAAAAAAAAATAAATAAAAATAAAATAAAATAAATATATATATATATATATATATATATATATATATATATATATATATATATATATATATATATATCAGATGTTGTATTTTGCTACAGTAGAATCCATGATTGTAGTCTTCTTGCTCAAATACAGCTTTTAAATGGCTTCCTGGATAAGCCAAAGAGTAGCAATCTAACAAAAGCAACAGCAAAGTGGAAAACTCCACTGCAACACCGATCCATGAGCTGTATGAACAAGCACGAAAACATACAAACATGGAGGACTCACACAATATATAAACATTAGCTGGTGAATTTTGCATTCACATGATATAAATAATGTTATTGAATTAATATTACCCGACTGTTTTGGTTTAGAAACCTTGACTTTAGTTTCAGTTCCAAACATGAAGCCAACATCCATAACTTCAGGTCAGTGAGATGCAGCAGCTGCCAAAAAGTCTGAACAGATGCCTCTCTTGTGCTGTTGTTTGGTCAACTGTCAAAAACTGCAGCATCGGCCATCACAAGGAAATATTAAAGAATAAACAAGCAAACAAACAATGTATAATGGTATTCAGTTTTATTCAATTCAACTGTAAAAACACTGCAAAGTTCTAAATATCATTCTCTTTTGTACTGGATATTTTTCCATGGAACGCAAACAGTCAGTGTGAGCTGCTGTTGCGTTTCCATGTCAGCGGGTTTATAGATTGGTTCTGAACGCGATGTAGTCATATGGAAATGACGTACACATTAGTATGTTGTTACTAGTTAAGACACAACTTAAGAATCTTTGGTGCAAGTGAATTTGGTAAAAGGATAGTTTGCAAGTAACTAGTATTATTTAAATACTTAGTTTAGTAAAACTTGATGCACAAACCTCAGTATAAACTGGTGCAACTGAGTCTTAGTGACCTCAAAATGCTTCCAACTTTTCAAGCAATTCTCCAACCAGCTAAATTTACTTCTATATTTTAAGTGTGAAAGAGCTAATAAACCCCAAAGACCTTTTTTACCCATCTTTATCAAGGGTGCCAATAATTATGGAACTGACTGTATATACACACACACAGACACATGTATGCACATGCATGTGTCCCTTGATCCTCCATTTATGCATTCGTTGCTTTTGTAAGTGAAGAAATGAATTTGTCTGTTAAAGTATTCATAGTGCTCCTTCTCCCAAACAGCACAATTTCAGTTTTTATTGTGTTTAATATAAAGGCAGCAATTATTTGATTTCAGAGTTATGAAAATGTGCATCTTATGAACAATTTTGGGTTTAATTGGCGTCGTTTGTCATGGTGCCGGAAAGGTACTTACCTCTCTGGAGTTGCCCTACTCATAAAACATTGATTTATACTCCTGAACGGAAATTAACATTTAATTTTGTTTTATCCTCCTGTAATTAGAATGCATGTTTCATACCTACACACACAGCACAACATAACCCATGGGGGAAAGATATTAATATAAAAAAAGGTTTTATCAACATAATCTACTGATGTGTTTTAAAGCAGTCTGAGTTTATTTCCTAAATTAGTGCAATTCATAAGATTTATAGTGTTTGAAAACTTGGCTAATTGAATCTGCATCATGAGAAACACTGAAAAATGATATATGAGGGGAAAATGGTGTATTGCAGCAAATATGGAGGGAACAATGGCTCCCACCAGCACTGCTCTATTCACAGGGTCTGTTCAGAGGAAGGTAGTCATTTATTCCTGAGAGGCCTGCAGGGCAGTCAGGTTTGGATTTTGTCTTTCCTGATATTATGAGCCCAGGTCACGTCTGAGTTGTTTGTGATTTTGTTACTTAACCTGCCATGATTTGGTACTTAATTCATGTTTTTGGTACACTGTCATTATTTTGGTACTAATATGATTTCAGTGTTCAATGTCTCATTATTTTGGTACTCAATTTCATGGTTTTGGGATTCAGTTTCTCATTATTTTGATGGTTGATTTCATAATTTTGGTATTTACTTTCTTAATTTTGGTAATGATTTTATGATTTTGGTATTCAGTTTTTTGAAGTTTGGTGTTTAAATTCATGATTTTGATATTTAACTTGTGAAGATTTTAATGTTACATTTTATGATTTGGCATTCAATGGCCAATGATTTTGGTAGTTTCTTGATTTGGTAAACTTTCCATGATTTTGGTACTCAGTATTATGATTTTCGTACTTAGTTTCCCATGATTTTGGTACTCAATATCATGATTTTGGAACTCAGCTTTGTGATTTTGGTCCTAGATTTTCCCTGATTTTAGTACTCCGTTTCGCATGATTTTGGTATTTAGTCATATGATTTTGATCCTAAATTTCCCATGATTTTGGCAGTCAATTTGTTTTTTAATGGTGGAAAATTTCCCATTATTTTTGATTCTTGATTTCAAGATTGTGACACTCGAGTTCCCTTTACTATAAAACTTAATTTTCATTGACTTTGACCCTCATTTTCCCATGATTTTGGTATTTAATTTATCACTGTTTTAGGACTCCATTTCTCAACGTTTTACTACTCAATATTCTTTGATTTTTCCATTTAATCTGAATGATTTTATTATTTAGTTTTGTGCTTTCAATGCCCAGTTTTATGATTTGGTCCTCTAATGTCCATGCAAGGTTTTTACTTGCCTTTCTCTGGTCTGGGTTTATGTTTTGTGTGTGTGTGTGTGAGTGTGTGTGTGTGTGTGTGTGTGTGTGTGTGTGTGTCAGGACACTGTTATATCTCAGTGAGAGGTGAGTTAGCAGCGAGGCGTGTACTCTGCCCTAATGGCCAGGTTTGGAGGTCCGTCTCCCAGACATCTGAGCCCTGACAGATCAGAAGAAGGTACAGCAGATCAGACAGAGAGAGCGAGAGAGAGAGAGAGAGCGGGTGGAGTGAGAAGGTGGGAGAGCGAACCCAATCTTACTGGGTAAGTCTATGATCATCCGATACAGTAGGACTCAAACGCCGGCGGTTTAAACTAATGAACTCTCCCCGTACTGTGCTGATCAAATAGACGGGGTGATTATAGGAGCACCTTGTTTGTTTGTTTTGTGTGTGTATGTGTGTCTATGCGTGTGTGAGGAACTGTCTCTGTCTCTATCTGACGTGCTGATGTAATTACTCTGAGCAGCTTGTCCGTTAATGTGTCCCACTGCGCATCACGCCGCAGAACACACACACACACAAACATGGTTCTGATACCCTCATCCCCCCCACAAACACACACGCACATTTCAGTGGGATTATCAGTGATGATGACGAATCACCACACATCTGGACTGCTCTCCGTGGACCCGCAACTAAAAGACAGGGACATCATGCGCTGTCGCTCATTCTGGCCTTGCAGGAGGTGACTGAGAATGGAAGCTTTCAACTGACACTGTCTGTCAAAAGTTTGGGGAAACGTTCACTGATGCAAATTTACAGCAGAAACACAGGATTAAACTGCTATATTCCTTATTCACAGCATAGTTCAAGCTGTTTATATTTTGATTGACACTTTAGCTTTGTGCATTCTAGCTGTAGAGATCTCCATCATAGCCATATCATAAAAATAAAATAATCTTTCCATTTTCTACTATGCAATACATGAATACAACCAACGCTGAGCTATCATAATTTTTTTGCTGCAGTCAAACCTGCAAGTAAAATGTTGCATTGTTTCTGATTGAGCTATAGATGTGAATCATCATCAAGAAGCAATAAAATTGGTCACCATCTTTCAAAATAAATAAACCTCTGGACATTCCTATAAACATATTATACATATGGCACATTTCATACTCAAGAACAGATCAAAGTGCCTAATAAGAAATAATACAATTAAGACTCAATTAACATATATAGGGAAAATAGTAGAGGCCCGAGTATAGATCCCTGAGGAACACCCCACTTAATATCATGTTTTTTCAGAGACATACTCATCCACTGTAACAAAAGAACTGTCTTGTATTAATAACTGAATAACATTTTTAGAGTCCAATGGGTCACGACTATCACATATATCTACAGATATGTAGCTTATGTAGTAAACGTATCAGCAGTACCATTAAAGCGCTCCAGTGACCACACTTACTCACAATACTGTTTACCACGTCGAGTCACTTGTGCTATTATATGTGAATCATCTTTCCCAGACACAGTCCCTGTCATTTCAGCTCGGTGACAAACAGCAGGCCCATCCCAAACAGGCCGTCTGGAAAGGAATGCGAATGTGGCTTCCCTCGTCTGCTGTGGAATCCCCGAGGAGGAAATCCGAGCGCTCCCGGCCTGGTGGGAATACACGAGATTCCGCTGGGGATTTGGGGTGTGATACAGCTGTCCTGCTCCACATTCCCTACAGGGTACTACACGTCCCACCACACTCATTTAGAGGTGTACAAAACAAAGATACACACAGAGGCATCCTGGCACACACCCAGTGCAACATTCAGAATGTCTCTGTCTTTATCTCCAATGTCAGAATCAGGCTTCACTGGCCGAGTATGTTTGTTCGAAGTATGTAAGTACTTCGACTTACACAATAGTGACCACATAGACGTCCATTCTGTGCATATTATTTATATTCTAACATGCATACTCAGCATCACACAGACACACTGAAACTTTCCCGTAGAATCATTGTTTAAAATTACCTTCAATTACAGGTACTAAACTGTCACTGGGGTGGTACCACTATTGTCACCATTGTGATCCCCATCTTCTGTACCCGTTGTTAGGGAACACAGTATCTTTTAGTTCTGACAGTGTAAAGATGCTGTAAACATTATTTTCGCTACTATTTATTATCAATAAAATTAGCAGTAGTAGAAAAAGTAGCAGTCATAGCAGTAGTAATAGTAGTAGAAGTAGCAGTAGTAGTAGAAGAAGTAGCAATAATAGTAGTAATAGAAGTAGCAGTAGTAGTAGTAGTGTTAGTAGAAGTATCAGTAATAGTAGCAGTAGTAGTAGTAGCAGTATTATTAGCAGTAGCTGTAGTAGTAGTAATAGTAGTAGTAGTAGTAGAAGCAGCAGCAGTAGTAGTAGAAGTAATAAGAGTAGCAGTAATAGTAGTAGTATTAGTAGAAATAGCAATAATAGCAGTAGTAGTAGAATTAGCAGTGGTGGTAGTAGTAGAAGTAGCAGTAATAGTAGTACTAGCAGTATTAGTAGAAGCAGCAATAATAGTAGTAGTAGCAGTATTATTAGAAGTAGCAGTAGTAGTAGCAGTATTATTAGAAGTAGCAATAACAGCAGTAGTAGTGGAAGTAACGGTAATAGTAGTAGATGTAGGAGTAGTAATAATAGAACTAGTAGTAGTAGTAGTAGTAGTAGTAACAGTATTATTAGAAGTAGCAGTAATAGTAGTAGTATCAGTAGAAGTAGCGATAATAGCAGTAGTAGAAGAAGTAGCAGTAATAGTAGTAGTAGTAAAGTAGTAGTAGTAATAATAGAACTAGTAGTAGTAGTAGAAGAAGTAATAGTAGTAGTAGCAGTAATAGTAGTAGTGGTGGTTTGTGATGACATAAGCACTGATAATAAACAGAGAATGTGTTTAAATGAATGTGCAAAAAGGTAGTCATAATTTTTCATACTCAGCCCCTTTCGGAGAAGACCACCTAGTTAGTGCCCCCCCAGTTAACCTGAGTTTACGACCCCGACTATTGAAGCACTTTTTGAATGTTCTATTTAAAAAAAACAAAAGCATACACACCGCAGACAAGTTAAAACTAGGAAGGTTAAGCCACTGAATATTAAGCTCATCCTTTCATTATTAAACTCTACTTTTATGAATTGTTCCTCATGTATCATTTTAAAGCGCCTGCTCCTGTTTGACGCATGTACTGCAGGTGTCCAGCTGTATTCAGCGCTTGTAAAGACCTCGCTGTGGCAGGTATGATAAAGAAGTGCTTAAGTGGTGTGGGAAGAGCCTGTCTCAGCTCACATTCATCAGGCCAATCATTACCAGCTTTTAATGATATAATGACACTATAATCATAGCTACAGCTAAAGCATGCAGTCTGGGCCTCTTCAGAGAGAGAGAGAGAGAGAGAGAGAGAGAGAGAGAGAGAGAGAGACAAGGAGTTACAGTAACTATTCTAAGACTCGCTCACACCCCCCCACACAGACTGTTTGACGCCAGATGGCTCATTCTAATAAATATTCAACCTTAACACGGTTCCCATGTAACTTTTTCTTTTTCCCTCTCCCCACCCCCCACCCCCCAACTCTTCTCTCTCTCTCTCTCTCTCTCTCTCTCGTTCTGTCTCCCTCTCGCTCATTCGCTTTTTTCCTTGTCTTTTTACTGAACGGTTGCCAGGGACCCCCTCTTAGCTTTGGCCCAATAGAATGATTAGAGTAGAGCAAACAGGAGGGAGGGGGGGGTGGATAAGACAGAGAGAGAGAGTGGGAGAGAGAGAGAGAGAGAGAGAGGGAGAGAGAGAGGGAGATGGATGCAGGAATCATGTCAACAGGCTTGAGGCTGTTCACATAAAGTGCTGTTATTCTCTGGATTTTCTCGGGTCACTTTGATTGACTTAGACAAAGACCATCCCACTCTTTCCTGTCTTCCTCCCTCTCTCCCTCCCTCTGTCACTCTCTCTCTCTCTCGCTGTCTGTCACTTCCTCTCTCCCTCTAACTCTCTGTAACTCCCTCTCTCCCTCTCTCTCTCTCTGCAGCTCCCTCCCTCTCTATCGTTTGTTCTTGCTCTCTCTTCTCTCACAGTTTTTTCCTCTCTCTTTTTCTCTCTGAAGGGGTTAAATGGATCCCTATTCTTCTCTGTGCTGTGAGATATTGTGTTCTCTGGTTGATGAGACTGACTTCTGTGTGGAGAGCGATGCTGTCTCTCAGTCTGACAGCGGGTTTAGACGCTCCTGACCGGCCCACTGATGTGTTGCCTCAGCCTGTTAGTGTGATTAATTTGATGACCGCTCTCATATCCTGGCTCCTTCTTTCACACGACACTCCGACACGGAGCATGCTCCATCCTTCCACACACACATGTACGCACACACAGGGGAGGCCTGTCCACTCTCCTGAAAGAAGGCTGGCTTCTGAAGGGTTTAAAAGTGTTATCCTTTAATATGTAAGCAGTTAGATTTATTTCATTGTTTGACAATAAACTGTGATCATAAAACTCACATGCAGATTTTTTCTTGTTGTAGGTGAATAGAAAAATGACAAATAATAAAACTGCACACATTGTATTTGTTTATACAAGGAGGCCTCAGTAAAACCAAAATCTTATTAATGTTCAAGCCATGTTTCGGTCACATTAGCTGAAATACAACTGATGCCCATGCCACTGGATAATCAGGATGATTTCCTGACCATTTTATCCCTCACAACAGTCACAAAGTGTTTAAACTTCAGACAGGTCACCTATACAGTGTGAGGTATGTAACATCCTGTCTTTACCTCTCTGATCTACTCTCTGTCCAATTGTGATCTTGAGTTCAAATTTTTAAATTTTTACAGATGTTATTTCCTTGGTTTTTATTATTACTATTTTACTTATTTATTTATTTTACAACCCTTCCCCCCAATTAAAAACGCACTGTTCATTCTCCAGTTCATACAGCCCATTTATGGAAACAAAACTGCTGTTTAAATTCATTGTTTTTGCAAAGTTACAAAACCCTAAACATATGCCCATCAATTCAGCCTACAGCAGTTTGGACCCGCCCATCCACGTCGAAGTTCTAAGGAGTGTTTCAGCTCTGACTACTTCTGGAATGAGGCACAATACAGGACAGTGGCTGTGTTTACATGCAAAGATTTTTGCCAATCCGATTGAAAACATTCCAATTATAGATTAGGACTGAGGTACCATGACAACGAGCATCACGTGAGTGAGATGAGTTTTCAGCTGGTGCATTTGTGTTTTTCATTGCTTTGAAATTATGGCAGAAAAACGTACTTCACACATATTAAGGAAGCGGCGAGAGGAAGTCGTCATATTCTGAGACACAGAAGCTGGACGCCTGTCCCACCGCCGTCTTTTAAAGTTCAGTAAAGTGCAGACCAGTTTTTGCTCCTGCCATGTTGCGAACGAACTTACACGTTCCGATTGGGAATGTAATCAGATACAGTCATTTACATGGCTATTATTCCTCTATATAATGGATTATTTACTGGATTACCCAGCTCGTTCAATTGGGTAGAAATTGTATTCTAGTCTAGTCTATTCCGATTGAGGTGTATACATGGACGTATTCTATTCTGACTGAACTATTAGTCAGATTATTAACAGATTATTAGGCTGCATGTAAACGTGAATAATCAGAACAGAGGTCATTTACATATTTCAATATTTCAAAAAAAGCACAGTTATAAAAAGAGCCTGTTTAATTCTAAGGGATAAAGAGAGGTTGGAAAATGGTGAACATTGCTTTTGGTACATAAACCCACACCTTTTGAGGTCTTGAATGCACCTCAAGGAAAAAATGTAATACTGAAAAATATATACTTAATGTACCTTTTAAAGTGTCCAGTTGTGTTTGTCACAAATGCTACAAGTATCCAGCTGCAGTTGGACTTTGTTAGGCCTCAGAGCGATAGGTATGAAGACGTTTTTAAGTGGTGTGGTTATAGCAGCCACTGCTTCTGCCACTTCAGACCGCATTTATAAGGTCAGTTGGCGCCACTTTTTAAATATATGAAGAGCCAAATATGAAGACACTAACTAGCAGTGAGTGAACTGCAAAATTATGGGATAAAGGGGAAACTTTTTTTGTATTTTTTTTTTTACTTCAAAGTAGAATTTCTCTGATTCTTTCAAAACAGAAAGTCTGTATAATTAAATGCGTAAGATGTGAAAAAGTCATTCAGAGTGGTTTGGTCTGAAATGAAAGTTATTACACAAGATGGTTACGAATACACTGAAGTCTGAAGCCTGAGGCGTTTTTTACGATAGTTTTGCGAAAAGTTTTGGTATAAAATGTACTTTTAAAAATACAGGATTGGTGGTGTGGTACCCTTAGTGTGTTGTAAGGCAAACCACCCCCCCCATCAAAAAAAAATGTAATTTCTCTAGAATGAAGCATTTCACAGCAAACCACTCTGACTGAGTTTGTTCACATCTCGATCACTGAATTATACAGAAAATGTTGAAGAATCAATGTAACTCATCAGTGTAAGATGATTCAGGACCAGCTCTTCTAATACCCAAGCCTCAATGTAAGCTATAAAAGACTACAGAGCTCAGATCAGATCAGTGCACAAAGAAATGAGCTCCGGATGTGGAGCGTGTGAGAATGAGCTTCTCTCTTCTTGTCATTTTGATCTGACCTGAGAGGACTGAGGAAGAGCATGTGGGTCTAGATGGTGAACTTTCAGTCCTGTTCTCAAATATTTTCTCAGACCACCAACACTTGTGGTTTGGTTTGGGCTGTACTGTGTGAAAGTGTGCGTGTGTGTGTGTGTGTGTGTGTGTATATGTGTGTGTGTGCTGAGTGTATGTGTGTGTTTCTAAAGCCCTGGTTGTTTTTACAAATGGGCTACAAGGGGAGCTTTGCTACTCCTCAGGAACATGTTTATCTTAATTAGGAGGGGCAACATACTTCTAATAGCGGAGACACGGCTGTTCTCTCCCTCTCTCTCTCTCTCTCTCTCTCTCTCTCTCTCTCTGTCTCTCGCTCTCTCCTTGATCAAAGACTGTGGGATGGAGCCAAACTAAACTAAACTCTCTCTCCCTGCTGTCTGCCAGAGTCCAGGTGATCAGACAGCTGAACCTACACACTCCCACACTCCTCTGCGCTTTTTCTCTCTCTCTCTCTATCTCTCTCTCTCTCTCAGCACTTTGCCAGGGAAAAGTAATGGCAGGCAGGAGAATAATGCAGAGTTAAAAGGAGATTTGTCAGGCCTAATATTACATCGCTGTCATTATCCTCTAGGAGAATGGTATGACCGCTCTGACAGCACTCACTTTACCCGTGCTCTCTCACCTGCATACATGCTCACACAGGGGTTTGTTTTTACTATTGCTGTCAAACAAATATAATGATTAATCTCAATCAATCACCTTTTTCTGTTATTAATCTCAATTAATTGCATTTGTTTTGTTTGTCCAAAATTTTTCATTTAAAATCTCCCTGTCAAAGTACATGTTTTGTAGATTTTCTAATCAAAATTAAGTGAACACATCCTGTACAGAGAACACTTAAGCTCATTTTAATGGACAATTTCTAATTATAGCATATCTATATATAACATATAGGGGAAAAATTGCTTTTAATAGTTCAATAACATTGTTTTTATCATGTAATCACAGAGTTCACATATGATTGGACATATAATTTCCATCGGGTGAAGGTAGGTTCCAGTTTAATCATTGATGTCCAGTGAGATCAACAGTGGCTGCATGTTCCAACCAGTGAACATGCAGCCACTGTACACTCACTGAGCACATTATCAGATACACCTGTCTTGTATCTACACTTATTGTCCATTTTATCAGCTCCACTTATTATATAGGTGCACTTTGTATTTCCACAATTATAGACTGTATTCCTTGCATAATTTGTTATCCCACCTTTACCCTGTTCTTTAATGGTCAGGACCCTCATGGACCCTCACAGAGCAGGTACTATTTGGGTGGTGGATCATTCTCAGCTCTGCAGTGACACTGACGTGGTGGTGGTGCGTTAGTGTGTTGGGCTAGTACGAGTGGATCAGAGACAGCAGTGCTGCTATATGTATCATATACATGACCCCATATGTATTTTAGAAATTGTAGTGTTCAGTGCTATTAAAGAGATACAGCTTTTGCACAAGTTGTGGTGCTTTATTTCCAGCTGTTGTCAGCCACAGCGAATAAAGTTCTTCCTCTAACAGCTCACTTTCTGCCTCATTCACATCTAATTCTTCTTGATCTTCCTGCACACACACACACTCCCTGAGGTGGTCCCTAGCCCCAGCGTCTCAAATAAGAGTCCTTAGCAAAATAAACTAGAATTAACAAACATTTCTTGAACATGCTAGAATATTTTCTATATAGTATAATGTACATTCGCACACTCTGATGCAACAATCAGCTTTCGTTCAACCCATTCTTTGAATTTGCTAAAACATGTTGACATTAGAGACATGCTTTGTGATAATCAATGTAAATTAAATGTGCCTTTAGTCTTCGCCAGCCAGGTGCAGCAAACAGCATGGCCTTGTTTACAATTCGAGCAGTTATGCACTGAATGTATTTTAGAATACACACCTGTGACGTCTTTCACTCGTTTCACTTTCTCAGCCATTCTGGGCACTTAAAACAAGCTTGCCTTTTGTCCTGTTGATATTTATGTTATGTGCTATGCAAAGTGCAAAGTTAGCCTGGTTAACCTTATGCAGATCTATGAGAGCCGCCAGCTCAGACTTTGCATTGCAATTAGTGAGTCATATTAATGCTGCCTTAGTAGCTCTCATTAATATGACTATATGCAGCCACAGTAGGCTTCTCACGACTGTCTCTGAATAAAAGCATCCAGCGCATAATAGAATTGTAAGTTATGCAGTGTCACCGCTTTATTAAAACATGCAAAAACTGGCCAATTAAAAAAATGCACATCCATGATCTGATCTTGTTTGCATGTTTGCAACTTAACCTGCTAATTCTCCACAGCATTTTGATGATGACGTGGAGCTGAAGCTGTGTAACAGTTACATTCTAGAACTACAGCTATGCACAAGCTGATAGAACTCACTCTGTACACTGGTGGAGATGGTGAACTTACTTGTGAAAGGAAATAAATGGAAAATAAAATCTTTCTTTAGGATCAAATTTTAATAAATAAAAGAAATGTTGATTGATTACACATAAGAATTAGTCATCATTATTTTATCGCAGTTAATTATTTTAGCTGTGTGGCAATCACAGTAAGTGCTTACAGTAATAATAATAATAATGTCCCATGTGTATTATGTATGAGTAAGTACCTATGTGTAATAATAATAAGGTCAAGTGCGTTTTACATATAAGTGCAAACGTTCCCCTGTTTTGTTTAGTTTGAGTGCCCCTTTTGTTTATTTACTTAAAATAAGCATGCGTACATTAACACATTCTCTACAGAGAACAAACGTCTGCACATTCTAATGTACACTTACTGTTTATTTGCTGAATCTAAGTGGGGAAAAAAACTCACATCCAAAGGTATTTTTTTCAAATACATTAAACTCTAAATAGAAATTTTATCAGCTCCACTTATCACACAATTTTTTGACACTGTGTCCATTATTGTCCACTCTATTAGACACTCCCACCTTGTAGATGTAAAGTCAGAGATGATAGCTCATCTGTTGCTGCACAGTTTGTGTTGGTCATCCTCTAGTCCTTCATCAGTGGTCACAGGATGATGTTTCCTGGATATTTTTGGTTGGTGGACTATTCTCAGTCCAGCAGTGACACTGAGGACAGAATATGATGATTATCTGTGATTATAGCCGTCTTGTTCAAATACAGCTTTTAAACAGCTTTTGAAGCTACTGTCTCTGACTTTACATCTACAAGGTGGACCAAGAAGGTAGGAGTGTCTAATGGAGTGGACAGTGAGTGGACACAGTGTTTAAAAACTCCAGCAGCACTGCTGTGTCTGATCCACTCAGACCAGCACAACACACACTAACACGCCACCACCACATCAGTGTTACTGCAGTGCTGAGAATAATCCACCACCCAAATAGTACCTGCTCTGTGGTGGTCCTGTGGGGGACCTGACCACTGAAGAACAGGGTGCAGAGAAACAGATGGACTACAGTCTGTAATTGTAGAACTACAAAGTGCATCTATATGGTAAGTGGGCTGATAATGTGTGTGTGTGTGTGTGTGTGTGTGTGTGTGTACATATGTATATATACATACAAAGCCTTTTGTTGTTCCTATCAGTAAGTACTGCTTTTCTGTACTTTTCCCACAAAACATTTTTGTCCTGAAAATGCATGAAACCCACCCACCCAACTCGCTCTCTCCTCTCTGTCTGGCCCAAAGATGAACTGCTTTTATTAACGAATACCACCCCGCCCCATTCCCTCCAATTCACATGTTCATATTGCAATATTGGAAAATTAGTCTGCAAACAGATTTGACAAATATGACTGCTTTTCTTCGTGAGATTTTTCTCCCTCTCTTTTTTTGGCACTTTTCTGGTGATGTGAAAATGATGCCATTAAAATGAGGATGGCAGGTTTTATAGAGAGAGCACACTGAAAGCAGGATGGGGAAAAAGCGAGGGATAACAGGGAGGAGAAAGAAGGATGCTGTGGAGTCTGTCGTGTTTGCTCGTGAAGAGATAGACAAGTTTAGATGGGTGCTATTAGCCTCAGCACTGCATAATGACATCATAATCACTTTAAATCACAATTCTGCTGCTGAGGTGTGTGTGTGTGTGTGTGTGTGTGTGTGTGTGTGTGTGTGTGTGTGTGTGTGTGTGTATGCGTGTGTGTGTGTGTGTGTGTGCGCGCTACTTTATGCCAAACCTTCACTAATTCATTCTATCAGGAATGATTTTTAATCTCAGTTGGGCCTCACATACACCCGTCGGTGTGTTTTCAGCTTGTAATGAGTATATGCGGCGCCTTATGCTGATGCTAAGCTAAGAATGCTAAACTCTCTCTTATCACTCAGCTGATAATCAAAACTGGTGGGAGAACATAATTATAACGTAGAGAGAGAGAGAGAGAGAGAGAGAGAGAGAGACTAACAGCTAAGCCTGCTAAGAATTTTAGCTGCACTTAAAGTAGCTGGATGTACTGAACACTGGAATTATCTGTGTTGGTAAGAAAAATATACCTGCTATGTTAAGCTATGTGCTAATCCTTTGAGTGTTGAAGCATGAGCTTCAACACTCAGCCTCATGTTCATCAAATTTTCCTCCTTGGCATGAAGAACAGATTTAAATGATTTGGCACTTTTTTCCTGCAAACTGTTGTTAAAAATACTTATTTAAACTCTTTTGGTTCTAAATGTGTTTTAAACAGCTTAAATGTTTAAAACATGTTTGGCCCCAAATAGTTTTACAAAATGGGTAGAATTTGGTATTTTTCTCAAAAAGTCTGTCAAAGGTTTTTTTTCAGTTTTGCATTTTTTCAAAAGAAACTGGCAAGAATTTAAAATGTTCTCTTTAATAAGTGCGTCATTCTATGGAAACATTCATTTTTGTGTCCCTAGCGTTTATAGATATACTAAACTTGGAAAACACGTTAGGGTTACATTTTTTATGTTTTTAAATAAAACAATAAGTTATTTTAACAGTTACACATTTTTGAGCATCAATTTAGCAATATTGGTTTTAAATCAATTATATAGAATTCCAAGCATGTCCTCATAGTCATGTGTAAAGGGTGAGTGACATATTTTGACATGAAAAGCATTCAATCTATTTCCTATGAAGCTTTTAGTCGAAGTCACTGGTGTGACCGACTTTATTCTTGGGTATTTGTGAAAAAAATAGAATATAAATAGAATAAATTACATTTTTTAGTGGATATTCAATGAATGACATCACATGATTTGATGCTCTGTAGCAGCTATTTTGTAAACACTTTGTCACTGGTGTTACTGTCTCTGGTGTTACCTTTCTTATGCGTAACACCAATGATGATCAGCAGCACCATTGACTCCTATTGATAGATAAAAAAGTGGACATTTCTGTAGAATGACCCAAATATAACACACTTAAAGTCAACCTGAAACCTGTGCTGAGGTTACAGTATTTATTAATTACCACCCACACCAATCATCGAGCAGAACTGCTAACCTCGCTCAGAGACCCTCCCTATCACTGTGTTTCACTTGCAATATAATGCAATATAATATCCCAATTGAGTTTGACACCTTAAAATCCCAGGCTTATTACATACTAAGGCTTAGTATTCAGTAAGTACAGGGACTTCAATGCAAACTATCTGAGCTAATCTTTGGTTATAGAAGTGTGTAATAAAACTTTGGACCTGCTGGTGGACCCTGGCCATTTTAAGGATCTCCGTAAACTTTTGTTGGGCAGTGTACCTGTCCAGCTTCTCCGCATACAAACAGATTAGTCATCTGTACCTCTGTGTAAACTCCTTCCACTTGAGTAGAGAGCCAGTTAGCAAGGTTAGCATTGTCGTTGCATTGGTTTTACTGCTGAAAAAGCAGTGTCCCCACTGAGTGAGTTCAGTCTGCTCTCATAACACAAACCTAAAACCTGTCACGGCCTATCAGCCTCACCAACCTGAGCACAGAGAGAGAGAGAAAGAGAGAGAGAGAGAGAGAGAGAGAGAGAGAGAGAGAGAGAGAGAGAGCGCACAGGAAAAAGCAGACTCTCTTTGGATTAAAAAACAACCTTTTATTAAGCTGTCTGCAGGCTTAGATCTGTAGTCAGTCTATATTGAAGCTGTCTGTTAGTGTCACTAGCAAAACTGTCTATACTAGATAAAAGTGTACATCTTTTCTGCATGAATAAATTATGTTGCCAGTTAAAAGTTTGACCAGACCTGAATGTATGTTCTTCATAATCTTAAAGACTTTGCAGTTGCTATAGTATCCCAGGTGGTTGCTAGGATATTACTAGGCAATTGCTATGGTATCCCAGCTGGTTGCAAGGGGGTTGCTAGGTGGTTGCTTGTGTTTGCTATGGTATACTACATGGTTAATAGGCTGTTACTAATGGATTTCTATCATTGCTTTGTAAGCTGGATGCACAAACTTTTGCACTCCATTCATTCCTATGAAAAAAAAAAATCTTCCGATCGTATCAAACATTCCAAAGTTGGAACAATGTCGATAGAGGAATAATAATAATAATAATAATAATAATAATAATAATAATAATAAAAAGAAGAATAATAAGAATAATAATAAGAATAAGAAGAAGAAGAAGAAGAAGAAGAAGAAGAACAACAACAACAACAACAACAACAACAACAAAAGAAGAAGAAGAGAAAGTGAAAAACTGAGCCAGAATTACTGCCAGAGTACAAAAATGAAACATTCTTTTTAGGCTTTAAGACAATAACAAATAATCAGTTTAATGCATCTGTATGAATATATATCCATTGCAAAGAATTTCATGAAATTCTAAAACTAAAATTTAGAGTTTAGAAAAATTAGAGAAGCCCAATTATTTTATGACCCTGAATACTGCGCTTCTCGTTTAAAGTTAATTAGTGAACTACCTGTCTCTGTTAATGCATTTCAGCCAGTCTAAATAGTCCTTTTGGATATAAAGCAAATATTTCTGACTGAAGTAATCAATGAGTTGTTTCATACTTTTGATATCCTTCTTCAATATTCAAAATGTTATTACATCACCTTCTACTTCAGGTTTCTTCACTTCTTCAGGTCACTTTCTCCTTCTTTTATGAAGTCAACAGGCCTCATTCACCAATATCTTCCTGCATCTTAAATTTGTTCTTGGGAAAGGTCTTAAGAAAAAGTCTATGTCAGATTCATGACAGGGTCCTCAACTGCAGAATTACTCACAACTTAGTGCTCTTGAGTGTGTGTAGATTCTGCTCTTACCTAAGAACAAATTCCAAATACGAAAACACAGGTTAATGTCAGAATATATATATATATATATATATATACATATATATATATATATATATATATATATATATATATAAAAACTGCATAAGTGGACTAGAAATTTCTTCTTAAGAACGGTTGATGAATGAGGCCCTGTGCTCCTCAGTTATGAGTTTATTTCCAGAAACTAGACCATGCAGCAGAACAGAGAACAGCTGTCCAGGTAGTAGAAAAGCGAATCCACTATGACTACTTATTTAAGCACCCTGGAGTTGAGAATGAATACACTGTGCGTTTTAAAGAGCCATTAAGAGAACAACTCTTTGTTTTATTTTAGCACATCTCACGATCTGACTGTTGTATTGTGAGAGAGATGAGAAATAGAGAGAGAGAGAGGAGGTGTAGAACGACAGGAGTAGACTCCATCACATCCATCCACTGCATTTAGCCGCAGGGGGTCCGTTTTAGCTCTGGATGTTGACAGCTCCTTTTGCCTGGACTTAATCACTTCTCCTCTATCTATTACTGCTCTTTAATCCACAAACCACAATGCCAAATGGAGAGTGGTGGCAGAGCTCTACAGATTAGCTGTGCTAAACTACTTCCTGCGCCAGCGCATAGTGTGTTTTAGTACTGTGCAAAAGTCAGAGACCACCCTTCAGAGAATGGTTTAGTGAAAAATCTCATTTATGCGCTGTTCCACTTACTCCAGATGTAGTCGATCGGCTGCTAACAAACACTAGAACTCAATAGTCACCCAAATTTCAGCAATAAGCTGTTTTTGTTTGTTTGTTTGTTTTTTGTTTTAATTTTTGTTTATGTCATGTAATTACAGGCTTTTAGTCAAGTGAGGTTTTTTACATATAGCAGCACTGCTGTCTCTGATCCACTCAGACCAGTGCAACACACACTATCACACCACCACCACATCAGTGTTACTGCAGTGCTGAGAATGATCCACCACCCAAATAGTACCTGCTCTGTGAGGGTCCATGGGGGTCCTGACCACTGAAGAACAGGGTAAAAGGGGGCTAACAAAGTATGCAGAGAAACAGATGGACTACAGTCTGTAACTGTAGAACTACAAAGTGCACCTATATAGTAAGTGGAGCTGATAAAATAGACAATGAGTGTAGAAACAAGGAGGTGGTCACAATGTTATGCTTGATTGGTGTGTATATATATATATATATATATACACACACATACCAGGTCTTCAGTAAGGTTGTGCAGACTTATCGATCTGGTTTAGGACACAGTATAGCTCACTGGAAATCTTCAATGTGTAGCTGAACGCTGTGGGCGGCTACTTTAGACAACAGGCTCTGTATTCACAAACCACATTAGGAGTACTATTGCTGATCTAGAATCAATATTTATGACAAAGACTGTCATTAATCCACAGGAATCTCATCAAAGATCTTTGCATTTTTACACAACCAGGGGTCACCATGTCTGCCAGACAAATATAGCCATCATATTTACTATCCCAAACCACTATTGAACCTACAGTGAACCTAGGAGTGTCTTCTGAGTTTTTATATGGAATACTGATGATGGTAAAATAGCAGAAAATCTGAAAATTCCTTGGGGACTGCTTTGCTTTACAACACCTTGCATTTGCTCATCTGCCAAGAATGGATAGAAATAAATGAATTAAAATACATTTTAAGCCAAAATGTGGTCACAAAACTATCATAAAACAATGTGTCAGACATCAGGCAGTATATATCTAATCACTTCATGTGATAACTCTCTGTGATGTAGCTTTCAGAGGCTTTAAACTCTTCAGTCATCTGGTTCCCATAACCACCACTATGAACAATTGTGACTTATATGTCTCTAAAACAGAGCATTTCACATCAAACCACTCTGAATGATGTTATTTACATCTCAACCATTTACTTATGTAGAATTTTTAAAGAATCTGTGGAGTTCCCAAACAGTAAATCCCATGTTTAAGTTTGTTCTTATGTACTTAGAAAAGTGCTAAACTGTAATTTGATCAGGGGTGTTTAAACTTTTTTATATAAAGCTCTACAGCAATATGGCCCTGTTCATTTGTGTTGAAGTTATAAGTAACCTTTCAGCTTAGACTGTTTTTGAAAGAGGTACAATAGAGGACAGCCAATCAGAACAGAGCTCATTTACATATCATCAATAAAACATCAGATTTCCAAAGTAGTAACTTTTCAGAGGAAAGAAAAAAACATTGTTAACGTTTAATTGAAGTCGATGGAAGGAGAGTTTTGTCCAGTTGACATTTTCAGATTATGTAGATTATGGCAATAAACAATAAACATGGAGATATAAGGTTTGGTCTTTTTTTTACGTTTTACAAACATGTTCATATACAGATTTTGGAATTTTGTCCATATGCAACCATTCGATTCATTTGTCCAGCTGTGCACTGAATTAAAAAGTAAAAAGGGCTCATTTTAAAGAAAATCTAGCCTATCTAGCCTCAGACTAAGCCCAACAACTAACTGTATCTCAGTCCGTATCCCTGTGGACTCGGAGCGTCATATTTCCATATCTGTGTTGTCAGTGAAATGTTTTTGCGTTCGTACTCATGTATAAAACAGTTTTAATTACCGGGGAGGGCTGTACATGAAACACAGACTGAAGTCCTCCCCTCCTTTCATCAGCCGCTAAAGGGTCCCTCCCCCATCTCGTCCCCCACCTTAATGACAAGGTGGCTCTTTGATGAGGGCATTAATTGTTAATGGTTTTGGCAGGGTTTCCCCCCTTTGCGGTCCGGGTGGTCTGGGCCCGGGAGCTTCCTGTCTTTTTAGATGGGCTTCCTGAAGGCACCAGAAATGCAATCTTTCTTCCCCTCTAACAGCCGTCTAGCGCGAACAGGCGGCTCCACTCCAGCCAGGACGGCTGGCGTAAATTGGCTCTAATGCGTGTGTCCATGGGTTCAAATGAGCATCAAATGGATCGTTATGAAAGGGGGAGCATGTGTGTGATGTGTAAAGTAGCGTTCAGCTTGAAGTTGACGTCTCTGTAGAATGAAGACAGGTATGAAGGTGTTTTCATGTCTTAACTCGAGCTGACGTCTCCGACTCCATTAGCATACACAGCGCTTCACCTTGCAGATTAGCCTAGCGAGTGGGAGGGAAAAGGGCTAGTTCATGTTAATTCACCTTAGCAGCTTTGCTTTGTGTTAGAAGCACTAAGAGCCATGGGCCACGCATGCAAATTGAATGAACTGGGCATCTGTCCAGGTCACTGCAGTCCTTTGCAGCCTGAATGCTATTATAATACCCCTCATTTAAAACGGACCCTTAAAACATTAACACGATAACGATTTTAATGTACATTTGATTCACATGTACACTAGTCGATTTACATGTACACTAAATACTCTACAATTCCAAGTTTGAAGTTGCTGTTCAAAAGTTTGGAAACATTATTTTTAATAATGTAAAGCCAATTTGGTTTTAGATAAAAGTAGAAAATGAATTCAGTATGATAGCCTTGTGCAGTTTCATTGCTTTCAAGTCATTAGTAAGACACTAGAAAGCTGTAAACATTTCTTAGATGTGTCCAGAATAATCAGCAGAGCCGTAGAAGACTCTAAAATGATTAAAAGCTGTATAACATTCAGAATTAAGCTGTTAGAAATATGAAAACAAATATCCCGTATATAGCCCGAATGTCTAGAATTCATCATATTTTAATAGTGAAGCTGTAAATAGATATTATTTATAAATTAATAATGTCACAGAATTCTTATACTTCTGAGAATATTGAATAAACATTTATTATTACATCCACATTGAATATGTTATTATTATTTATAAAATAACAGAAATCATCAACATCGCAAGCGATTCCAAATTTTTGAATGGTGGTCTATTAACATATGATGCAAAATTATGCACTTACATTCTGTGTTGACAGCTTTGAGTCTACACTTATAAAAAATATGACCTACTCACAAATATGAATGTGGTACTATCTAATGCAAAAGTTTGAACACCCCTGGTCAAACTGCATGTTTAGTTGATTTTCTAAGTGAAAATAAGTTAAAGTCCTCGACAGAGAAAACTCTTAAATACGGACTTATTCTGGAAATTTTAGTGCACACTTTCTTTTTATTTGTATTTTTATGTTCTGTTTTGACAGCTTTGAGTCTGACCTGGATGGGGTCCTTTTTCTGTTTGTTTTAATGTCAAAAATGGCAAAATTATTCTGCAAAACAAGACTATATTAATAACAACAGCTTTTCATCCAATTTAAATCAAAACATCCAAACTTATCTAATTATGCAAATGTGTTTAAATGACTTTTAAACAATTAAAGACAATGTAAAAAGAAGTATTTTGGTGTATATAGCTTAGGTTACCTAACTTAATGGTAAAAGATATTTGTATAATAATATTAAGAAGATACTCAGAAATAAAACAAATCAAAAACATGTGTAACAGTGTGCTACACCTGCTCTGGATATTAATGTTTCTGCTAAATATGTAAATGTAATATTGACAGACATCCAGGCACCCCTGACCAGATTACATATTTTGCCAATTTCTGAAGTGCAAAGAAGTGAACACAATCTCTCCAGAAACTTAAGTAATAGACATAAATAAATTGTAATTATGGTATGTGCAAAAGTTTGGACATCTTTCTAGTTGTAAGTCTCAAATATTATTTAACTTATTAGGCCTTAATTGGTTCATTAGGGCTGGTTAGTGAGGCAGGTCAGGAGTTGTCATTAGGAACTATCAGAGTGTAATAAATTCTCTGACTCTTCAAACCTCGTGCTAGCATTTAACTACTGTGGGCTCATCTAAGCAGCTGGCTAATGATCTAAAAATGAAGCTAACTGATGGGTAGAAAGCAGAGGAAGGCTATCAAAAGATTTTAAAGACAAGTTCACAATTTTCACTGTCTGGAGTGTCTGTTAAGGGGGGAAATCAAGGCAAGAACACAAGATCTGGAAGACCAAGAAAGCTCTCAGATAGTGTTGGCCTGTAAGGCAAAGCAAAACCCCCATATGACACCAAATGAGCTGAAGCAGAGTGTTGTTAACAGAGGAGAATTTTGAAGTTAGGTGTTCAAAATTTTTGCGATGGACAATGTTTGACTAAAATGAAGGATTTTTAAAATGTGTTTCCAATAAAGTGGCCGAGGAATGTATTATTGATGTTTTGACCCCTTAGTTCCTGCATTCTTTGCATTCTTTGCAGCTCTTCACTACTCTATAATATATCCTGGTTCTGTTTTCTACCCACACATTGAAATTCATTGTTTCAGGCGCCAGTCCTCAATGCTAACCTTTGATTTAAAGAGCAGGTCAAATGTGGGCCAGGAATGCACAGCTAATAAGAACGGAAATAGCACTAGACTTGTTAGAATGGTTATCCAGTTACGGTTGAAAAACAAAGCTCACGTATACACACACATGCACACTTCTAGGGAAGAGGAATCACTCACGTAATTGTTCTTGTCATTTGCGCAGCAATTTTACTCCTGAATGCCTCGTTTTAGGCAGGAATTAATAAAAATTGCATGCGCTTCAGGTGCTGTGCATTTCACTCCTTCTCTCTCTCTCTCTCTCTCTCTCTCTCTCTCTCTCCCTCTCCTCGCCTGCAGCCCTCTCACTCTCTCTTATTATCAGTTCATAATTCCTTCACATTCAGGCAAATTAGAGGAGGCTGTGTGTGTGTGAGTCTGTTGAGTCCAGTGTAACGCTGAGGGGCATGGGTCCTAAACGGCAAGAATCGGACGCACAGTGCAGTGGACGCATGACAGTGTGTCCAGTAGAAAGCAGCTCAGTGCGTCTGATCCCTTTTTAATTTAATTAGCCCGAGAAGTAGCGCGCTCCTCCGCCAAGAATGAGTTCTTCTGATGCAGAAAGACCCCTGTGCTACAGCGAGGGGGTGGGGGGCAAAGAGGAGGTCATGAAGTAATAAATGAAGAAACTGAATAGTGGATATTATAGCTAACACTGCTCCACTATGCAGGACATCTTGGATTTTGTGTCTTGCGAACAATTTAAGGTTGACTTCTCTAAGAGTACGAATGTTGCGTTCAACTAAAGCTTATAGACTTGACCAGGACTCGCACCTCAGTGACTCGAGACTCAACTCAGGCTTGCACCTCAGAGGCTTGAGACTTGACTAGGACTCACATCCCAGAGACCTGAGGCTTATCTTGAAGTTGCACCTTAGAGGCTCGAGACTTGACGTGGCCACGCACCTCAGTAACTTGTGACTCGACTTGGACATAAAGACTGTGGACTCAAGTTGGACATAAAAACTCTGGACTCAACTCGGACTCGCACCCCAGAGACTCAGAACTAGACTCAGAGTCACACCCAGACTCAATTCGAACTCGCACCTCAAAGACTTGATGCGGATTTGCACCTCAGAGGCTTGAGACTTGACTCAGACTCGTACAATGGAGAATCAGGACTCAAGCCGGACTCGCACTTCAGAGACTCTCGACTCAGCCTCACGCCTTAGCGACTTGGCTTGAACTTGCACATTCACAGACACAAGACTAGACTCAGAGACACACTTCAGGGATTCAAGACTTGACTCGGCCTGGCACCTCAGACTTGATTCACACTCCTACCACAGAAGCTCAACTCGAGACTTAAGACTCAAGACTTGACTTAGACTTGCACCTCAGACTCAAGACTCAACACGGACTTGCACTTCAGAGACTCAAGACTCGATTTAGACTCATACCTCATAGACTTGAGACTCGACTCTGACTCACACCTCAGAGACCCAAGACTTGACTTGGACTCATGCCTCAGAGACTAAACTTGTGCTCGCACCTCAGAGACTCGAGGCTTGACTCGGGCTCCACACCTCATAGACTTGAGACTTGACTCTGACTCGCACCTCAGAGACCCAAGACTTGACTTGGACTCATGCCTCAGAGACTAAACTTGTACTCGCACCTCAGAGACTCGAGGCTTGACTCGGGCTCCACACCTCATAGACTTGAGACTTGACTCTGACTCGCACCTCAGAGACTCAAGGCTTGACTTGGACTCTCACCTCATAGACTTGAGACTTGACTCATGCTTCAGAGACTCAAGACTCGACTTGACTCACACTTCAGAGACTTGAGACTCAAGTTGGACTCTCACCTAAAAGACTCAAGACTCGACTCAGACTCACACCTCAGTCCTTATCTAATTTTAGCTATTTTAGTATTTATTATATGCTTAACTGCATTTAATCATTTTTAATTGGTACAAATAAATAAACTAATTTCTTTTAAGCTCACAAATGGCTTAATTTGTATCTCTGTAAGCAACTCATTCCCCAAATGAAGGGTCTTAATTCAATTACAAGTCTCTCCAACTTGTTCCAGCAGTCCAGGAAAGCATTAAAGAGATAGAACCTCATCTTTTAGTAAAATTATTGCAGATTTTTTTAAATGAATGTGTTTCAAATTCCCTCAATCTGGTTACACCAACCCTACCAGTTGGGCTTGATCGTGACCAACAACAAGGTGGTCAGGCATGTACACTGTCAGAAAAGAAATGTTCTCAGAACAGCCCTCAGAACTTCAACTTCTGTCTTCACGGCAAATCCACAGCCTCTCCACCACACCCACACTAAGACTTCCTCAAATTCCTACGTCATGTGCTGAATACTCAGAGTCCAAAATATTGTGGATTACTGTCTGGGAATTCTAAAGGTCCAGTGAGTTTAGTCTGAAGCACTTCTGTCTGTGAACACAAGCTCAATAAAGATGCCAAAAAGTGTTCTTTGGAACAATGCCAAAGAAGAACCACTTTTGATTCCACAAAGAACTTTCTTTAAAGAACCATCATTGTCAGTGTGTGAGTGTGAAGAACCTTTTTAAGCACCCATATCATGGCCAACCAACGTTTCTTTTGGTTTTCTTGAAATAAGATTTTGATGTAGTAAATAAACTTCATTTCAAAATACACCATTCACTACCTAGTACATGTAGTTCATGCCGGGAAACTAAACTGCAAACAGCAGCCGCTTTTGAACTCATTGTCATATATCCATCTATTCCTCCTACAGCTTTTCAGCCCTGCCAATTCATGCCAAAGTCAGGAGGAGGGTCAGCCTGGACTGCTTTTTAAATGAGGCACCCCATATGGAAGAAAAATATATGTACTTATATTTGCAAATGTATGTGCTAAATATATTTAACTGCCATTTTTAAATATCTAATTTGTCAGTATATTAAATTTGTGCACATGTTGATGAAATATACACCGATCAGGCATAACATTATGACCGCCTCCTTGTTTCTATGCTCATTGTCCATTTTATCAGCTCCACTTACTATATAGGTGCACTTTGTATTTCTACAATTACAGACTGTAGTCCATCTGTTTCTCTGCATACTTTGTTAGCCCCCTTTTATCCTGTTCTTCAGTGGTCAGGACCCCCATGGACCCTCACAGAGCAGGTACTATTTGGGTGGTGGATCATTCTCAGCACTGCAGTAACACTGACGTGGTGGTGGTGTATTAGTGTGTGTTGTGCTGGTATGAGTGGATCAGACACAGCAGTGACACTGTGTCCACTCATTGTCCACTCCAGTCCACCTTGTAGATATAAAGTCAGAGACGATAGCTCATCTGCTGCTGCACAGTTTGTGTTGGTCATCCTCTAGTCTTTCATCAGTGGTCACAGGATGCTGCCCAGAGGACACTGTTGGCTGGATATTTTTGCTTGGTGGACTATTCTCAGTCCAGCAGCGACACTGAGGTGTTTAAAAACTCCAGCAGCACTGCTGTGTCTGATCCACTCATACCAGCACAACACACACTAACACACAACCACCACATCAGTGTTACTGCAGTGCTGAGAATAGTACCTGCTCTGTGAGGGTCCATGGGGTTCTGACCACTGAAGAACAGGGTAAAAGGGGGCTAACAAAGTATGCAGAGAAACAGATGGACTACAGTCTATGGTGTGCCCAAACCTTTGCACATCATTGTTTATCAGTCTTAATGGCACCCACTGTTAAAAAAGGACAAATGGGTTGGAAAATAGTCAAGTTAAAATGAATTTTGACTGATTCTGACACATAAAACCACACAAAGTCCAGAATATTTTTGTTATTTTACAGTTTAAAGATCTTCCACATTAAAGCTTTTTTCCTAAAGCCGGACATCCAAGCCAGGAACCATTCCTGAGCCTTTCATTTTAAGAGTAAAGGAGATTTCGGATAGGGAGCAACACTCACGCATTCGTTTTGCACATTGGTCTTCTGTAAATCTATTTCACTGTCCCTCCTGTGGCCTGGTTGGCAGACAGAACGTCTTCACCAGCAGAGATGATGAAATATGTAGTTAAGCTAAACTCCTGTAGTCGTAATCACGGTGATGAGTGTTAAAGGATGGGCGAACAAAAAGTTCTACTCGCTTTAGATTTAATTAGGAAGCAAACTCAGAGATAAGTGAACATGGAGAGGGAGATAGTGATCATTTCTGAGCATGTACTCCTTTGATAATCTTTCATCTCCCTCTCTTTCACCCTCTCCCTCTCTCACACTCTCTTGATTAGGTTAATCTGAAGAGGATTCACTATATTCATTAGAGAGCCACTTCTTATTAGCTGTTAGGACACTTACAATTGTCCACTGAGAGCGGAGGGAAGAAAGGAGGAAAGAAAGCAAAGGGTTTCAGTCAAGTTTGAGACAGGAGAAAGAGTTAGCTTAGCGTCTACATTCTCCATACGCTTCTGAGTTTAGTCGCAGGGAGCAGGAGAAACTTCATCACTGCGTGCTTCTACTGGTGCAAACTGAAAAAAGGGGGGATTTTACGCTTTTTAAATATATTTCTGCGTAATTCAATTGTTGAGATTTGTAAACAAAGTCATTTAGAGTGGTTTGATCTGAAACTGCATTGTACAGAAGCTTACCAACTTACATTTCTTTACAATGGTGGTGATAGGAACCAGACGTCACAATGTCTTCAATGCAAATATAGCCATTTTATTTATAATCCAACATGAACAGTGAACCTACACAGGTCTTTTAATATGTGTTCTTATATGTAATGTCCCTATATGTAATGTTGATAATGACAAAATAGTGTTAAATCTGAAAAAAAAGAATGCCTTGCAAGTATTTCTCTGCCATTTACCAAATACTACAGGGAGATTCACTCGAAAGAGGCCCCGGATATTCTGTTGTAACTCCCGTTAGGATGAAGCAATCTGAAGCAAAAAATACGCGACATACCTTGCTGTATGTATAATCGCTTGCATTACATGCGATGCTGGAAGTGATCTCAGTTTTCTGCCAGACACATTTCAACGCAGCGCTTCATGTTCCTGAATGTATCGGCAAGCATTAGAGAGGTTAAACGTCTCGATGGCTGTCCGGCACCTACCTCATCGCTCCGACGCAGGGGCATCGGGGCGTTTTCGAAGCTCTATATACTGAGGAACACATTGCACATGGTTTTGTTCAGATAGCTTCTTCCTAGCGAGAATTATTACAGAACATTCGGGGCCTCTTTCGAGTGAATCTCCCTGTATATCGCTGCCATCGGAGGAAAACCTCGTATCTTCATTTTTGACATTTTTCAGTTTTTTTAAATAATTTGAAAATACCTGTTACTGTTTACATTGTATGTAAATTTCATGATGAATGGACTAAAAGACATGACCTAAAATAACTTGGAAAAAAGTCTGGTTCCATTGACTTACATTAAAAGTAAAGCAGGTTTTTTCCTTCTCCTGTAAAGTTACCATTTTGGAGATACAAGATTTTCTTCTTACAACAGCAATTTATGGAAAAGGTAAGGTGAACTGAACAGATATTTAACCTACAGTAGACCATTAAAATAAAGTATTGCCCATTTATTTCCTGGATTAAGAAAAATATTTTATTTGTTCAGGCAAGTTGCTTTAACAAATTTAGTGGGTCAAAACTGTCACTCTTAAAACAAAAATAGTTCCTCAGCAGTTCTTTAGTAAAGCCAGTAATTGTATATAGAACTGTGACAACTCAAATGACCATTTCAATGCTTAAAAATAGGTCTATAAAGCACCACATAGGCTCTGCGATAGAAGTCCTAGAACCTTTTTTGGAACTATATACAACCATTTTATCTAAGAGTAGGCACTAACTCTAAACAAAACAGACTTCAACTGTAAATATGTAGACAGAGTCTATCGAGAGTCAGAATTGTAGACAGCAGTGGTGAAGGGAACCAGACGTCTAAAATGAGTAATGCCTCTAAAAGCTCCCTCCCAGAATGTTATTACATGAAATGGTTATAAATACACTGTCTGAGAAATTGTTTGATGAAGGCTTTGAGAAGATTTTGATCTAAAACATATTTTAAAAACACATTTGTGGCGAGAGGTACATGTAGGTTGTTGTAAGGCAAACTGGTCCCAAAAGAAAGCTTTTTTTCAGATATATCACTATTTTATACATTTATATATCTCATTATCAACATACAGACACGTGAAGGTCCACCGGTTGTTTGGAATAGTAAAAGAAATGGCTACATTTGCATTGTAGACATTGTGTCCCCTGGTTCCTATCACCACCACTGTAAGGAAATCAGTACGTTTCCCTATAATGCACCATTTCATATCAATCCATAGCCAATTCGTAGCCAAGGGGTGGCCAGAGGTGGCCAGTGCCACCCTAACATGACACATCACTTTTATATCTTTTCAAAACCGTAATGCTGTTTTATTTAGTATTTTTTCTAGCAGTGCACCACCCCAATAACACAGCTGTCCCATTCTAGCTACATCCCTAATGAATCCACTCTGCATGATTTGTTTACATCTCAATTGATTGACCTTCAGGCTGTTTTATGAGATCTTTTGTTGACCTTCAGAATAAGGTGTGGCCAGCAAAGACTCCCTGGGTTGCTTAGCATGTATTAGATCTCTTAAATATGGTCCTAATCCTAACCTTAAACCTAACACTGTTGATAATCACTAGATAAAAATGTAAACATCTGGAGACGAGGTGCTGAGGGACCTTCAAAACAAAGTATGACCACTGAATGTTTGCTCACATTTGCTCTTCTAACTGTGACAAGAAAACTTTTAGGCTACAATCTGTCAAACATCATCTAAGCCTGTTCCATATGTCTTCTTGAGTCCTGCAGCACCAGGTAAACTTGGTTCCTGGAATCACGGCTTTCAGCCCCCAAAACCGGCATCAGGAAAGCCATTCCCGCCTCTGCGTTTTTTAATCTCGTCTAAAAATAACGGCCTACATTAGTAATAGGTTCAGAACCTTGTCATATCAGGTTATGTCTGCGTTGGATACATGTACAACTTTCTCCATGATCCATTTGGGTGAGTGCATCCCTTATGCATTATAGATGATGCAACCTAAGGCTCAGGTTTGTGAGAAGCGGTGCGCTTGTTTTCTCGCCGTGCGTTCCGTGTTTTATCTTCCCCGAGGCGGGCTCCTCTTTTCCTCGACGTGTCCCTTTTTTGTCGACGCTTGTAGGTGCTTTTTTTTTTCCTGCAGCCACGCTGAGGTAAGAGCAGGCGCGAGGAGGGCAACATATTGAATAATTTAACGCTCGCCCGTTTGAACAGGTACGAAAATAATCCTGGGCGAAAGGGAGAGTGGATACCTCTCTCTCTTTTTACCTCTCTCTCTCTCTATCTCTCTCTCTCTCTCTGTAGAGGCTCTCAGCACAGATCAGAGTGTGGGCTATGAAATATTAAAGGTTATTGGTGAGTGTGAGAGCAGTGAGAGCGGTGGTCCTGCGAGAGCGAGTGAACAGGTAGATGTTGAGCAGCGCTGAAGCAGACAGGTCTAGATTATTTATACCGCTACGTCTCTGTAAACACAGCGAGCAGGGAGCTTCAGTGCCTGTCTGGCTACCGCACGCTCTTGTATCAGCGCTCATATTTCATACTGTACATCTCTTTCCAGCTCTCACACATACTCCCCCTCCAACTAGGATATCTCCACTTGCCTTCCGCTGAGACGTACATAAATATCCAAGGGATATCATGCTTTTCATGTAGTAAACATTGCACATAACGCCCAATTCAGTCAATTTAACATACAGAAACCGTTAGACTCATGACTTGCAATGCCTTGCTGGTAAGGGTGCTTCAATCGAGTGTTTTTGCACCCCTGATTTCGATCAGAGTCATTTGATATTGAGTATCTGATACCAAGTCTAACCCATTAATTAACAATAAAAGTCTGTTTTCTAAATAATGGTAAAATCTGTAAAATTACAGTAGTTTAATTTCTTAGAAATACAGCCTTTTTTCCTGGAATTCAGCAGTTTCACTACTTCATGCAGTTATTCTGACATGCACTATTTTACCATAATTATAACAGTAACAACCATTAATAAATGCATATGTATGTGAAAATAAAGATAATCATTTGTTTTTGTGAATTTACATTCAATTTCTGTAAATTAATGGCAGAGTTAAAATACAGTATTTGTAGTCTATTCACGTGGATTTAACCTTTTGTTCAAAAAACAGATATCAACCATTAAATTTACAGTACTTTGACAGTTAAAATCCTTTTTACACTGTTTAATATAAACATGGATGTAAAACTAATTCAAGGCATACTAGACATACTGCAGTTGGTGTACTATATTGGGTGATCATGCTGCCCTTCATGTGTCAGATTGGCATTTGATTCCATGGGCAATCACATCATGCTACACGAGTGAGAGTCCTTGGGCAAGACTCCTAATGCTGCATTCACCTACCTCATAATTAAACTGTAAGTCACTCTGTTAAGAGCTAAATGCCTACATGTAAATGTTCTAGGCTGCCAATTACTTTAGAACACTGCAGCAAAATCACTTTATCTTTAAAATGTTTATAAATGTAGTATATTTCTAATTTTGTGTCTGACATGCATGAAGTCGCCTACTTCTATGAACGCACTGCTACTGTTATCACTAAATGTGTAATTGCTGCTTGGAAAATGTACCAAGCCTTTTGTGCCAGCTTTAGGTGCAAATTGGATGCATTTGATGTATGAAACTGGTGAATGAGCCTAAATGTGCTGTGGTAAAACATAACATGCACTTCTCTTCCTCATGCATGCATGTTTAAGGGAGGGATGCGCAAAACGTGTGATAATTGTGAAAAAACTGGGGGCGATATTGGAAGTTTGGCTGGTAATATATTCTCCAAAGTTTGAGCAATTCACGGCAGTTTTGCATCGGTTTTCCTCCACCTTTTAAACCAAGCGTGAATTTTTGTTAGAGACATGTTGCAAGATTTCCTTTAATAATATAGCAGCCAAAGCGGTTCGGTGGAGGCATAAGCCTCAAACACATACTGAAAGAACATTTAACAACAGAAAAACACTATTTGAAATCTCTGGATCAGATGTACATCATGGGAGAGAATGTGACGCAAAATATGTGGTGATGTGGCCGCAGTACATGTGCCTAGTCCTTGTTATAGATTCACAGACTCTACATTAGAGTAGGCAGCTAGACCACTAGCTTAACCTCAGTCAACAACATGCCTCACTGCTGCGAGTTGTAGATAATATCTGTTTTTGCAGAAGAGTGGGGTAAACAGAACACAGTAGAGTAGCAATACAATGTACCTAATCTATCTGACATCAGATCAGCACATTCCTATTGACAGGTTTCCTTTTATAATAACAAATTAAACTGCATTGATTTCTTCTAATCATCCACATGATCCACGGTTAGAACAGCAACAAGGCCTTCCCCACTCACCCAGACCCTCTTCCTCTTCTAGACTGGATCTCCATCACCCATCCCCAGCCTCTGTGCTGAGATGGTGTAGCTAATGTGGCCACAAAGACATGGGGGGTTAGACCTGAGCCGCAGGGCGAAAGGACTAGCAGTCGAGCAGGAAGGAAGGCTTAAAGAGAGTGACTGTACATTGCTCAGGCCTCAGGTGCTGGCTTAATTAAGGCCAAGCTGAGGATTGGCTGGTCTCAAATGCAGGCAGCCTCCACTCAGCCACACTAATGACATTAACCCGGCCGTGTGCGACGCCCCTAGCTCCAGCGTTTGATTGGTAATTATCAGCCTTTGACTCAGTGAGGGCCCTCAACCTGCCCGCCAGCTTGTCACCTGAGGTCACGGAGTGCACCACCGCCAGCCATGACACTTTGCATTCGTTTATCAACCAGATAGTATCGCAATATGATTCAAAAACTGTTACAGGCCTTAAGAGTGTAGTATGTGGTAACTTTGTGTAGTTATTTATTAGTTACTTACTGCTTTTTTTTTCCCCCAAATTAAAATCAGTAGGCTATAAATGATTGGCAGTTGATATTTGGTAGCTGTCATTTTGAAACCTTATAACTTTTCATTTGAAAACTGAAACCACCAGTTGCCCTCTATGCTATGTAAACATTTCATAATGAATAAGCCAAAAGAATTGGTTCAAAATTATTTTTGCTACATTAACATACATTGAAGGTAAAAGGATGTACAAGAGTTATAAGGATATATTGTTATAAGCTGTCCATCTCTCTGTGGCTAACTTCTTAACTGTGATCATATTTCGCCAAAAAAAGAGAGAAAACAGATCATTCTGAAAAATACTACTAGTTTCTTGCGGCAAATCAATGAAATAACAAGCATTTTTGGTAGATTGTCTCATTCTCTTTCTCTGCCTTATCCACCACATGCCTGAACCTACCACAGGAGCACACTGGCTGAGATATGAAGTAGAATGTAGAGAACTTTGGGATAGGTTGATCCTCCCACTCGCTCATATCATGGATCGAGTAGCAACAGTGAATGGTGTAATAGAAGGCAATCAAGTTCTGGATCCGTTTCATGAGCGTGTTCGTGTGTGTGCGCATCGGTACTGTATTCAGATGAAATCTGGCTGCAGTACAAACCTCCCCATTATCTCTCATTGGGAGCTGGCAGTAAGGATGGTTTCAGTGGGGGAGGCTTGAGTCAGGAATCAACCTGTCTGGGCCAAAAGCCAGACTGATAGAGAAGAGCTTTAAAGAGCTTGACATCATTTCAGCGGTGTAATTACTCAGAGCGTCTACTGCCGTCAAAAAGGCCTGGGAATTGCCTTCTTTAAAGGGATACTTAGACGGTAGCTGTTAGAGGGTGCGTTTGCCTCCTTTTATGAAAAAAAAAGGTGCCTTACTTGACTATTTAAAGTTAAGCCAAGTTCTGATGTGCTACTCAAACCGCACGGGTGGAGATATAAAAGCTCTGAGAAATTTACCTCAAGGAAGGTAGAGAATTTTTTGTTGCCAAACGGTGGACATCAGGTCAGGATCTACACAGAGTATGAGGTAATAAATATTGTTTTGGCTGATTTGTTACCTGAATTCTTGAATATGTAGGTAGTGGTGTCTCTGAAAATGGTCATTTTTCAGGAGAAGAAACAAACATTCATTTAGTGAGCTTTTATTTTAAGTCATTTTGGACTTTCATTTGGATATTTCTATATGAAATAGTCATCCTGGAAGAGACTCAAGATCAAGTGGCCCCAAACCATGCTCGCAAATGCCGTCACAGCATATCACAGCCCTGGTGCCCCTCACTGTAGGTTCAAGTGTTTAGGCCTGTACCTTTCTTGGTAACACTTCCTTTGAATCCTGTATTCAATGCATTATAATTGCATTTATAAGGCATTATGTCGTATACACAGTGTCTTATAAAACTAGGCATGAGGTTATATAATGGTCTTAACTAGTTATAATTACATGCATAACACTTAATAAAGCAAGAATATATGACTTTATAATATCAGGTTCCATAAAACATTACAATATCTGTTCATAAGAATATTGTATGTCGCTTCTGTCAGATCAAAACCTTGTGTTATATAATATTAACTTTACAGGAGAAAGAAAAAAAAATACTTTACTTTTAATGTAAGTCAATGGAACCAGGCATTTTTTTCCACGTCATGTCGGGCCGTTTCTATTGGTCCATTCATCGTGAAATTTACACCCAATATAAAGGACAACAACCACTTCAAAATTATGTCAAAAACTAAAAAATGACAAAATATGGAGATATGAGGTTTTGTTCTGACAGCAGTGATATACTAGTGTTATAGAGCATTATGCCATTACAGGCTTTAAGTGAAGTGAGATAATTAAATGTAACTGTTAATATGGGACATAAAACTTCATTTGTGTTCAATAGTACAGAATTTATTGGACAAACAAAAAAACAAGCTGTTTCTCACATCCTGTTTTCAACATTTTGAGAGAAAAACTCTCTATGAAGTGAGCAGAGCTAGCTTATAGCCATTGCTAATGTTAGCGATATTCCTAAAAAAGGCAGCTGTTATTTACTGTTGTACCTACTGGCTAACATAAAGCAGCTCCCAGTGCTGCTAAACCATTTAGCTTTGGTTAGTCTAGCACCTGTAGCCAGCTAGACTAACATTACTGTTTCTAGTTAGCTAAAAGTAATGAAACTTAATCAAATTCACACTACATATAAAAGTTATGTTCTTTTTTTAAATATACGTATATTTTTAAAAATAATTTGAAGCAGTGCCAGATCCACCAAAATAGGCCCCTGTTTTCTTGCTCCATACAGAATCTTCTGTATGCAGTGTCTTGTTCACATTGTCAGTTGGGTTGGTTTGGTGTGTCAGGTGGAGATTCACAAACATTCTGACAATCCCGCTTTGAAAGTAGCTAAAAAGTAGTGCACTACTTTTCAAAAAGTAGCTAAAAAGTAGCCACTACTTTTTCTGGAAAAGTAGCTAAATTGTAGCTAGCTACATTTTGGGAAAGGAGCTACAAAGTAGCTAACTACTAATTTTTCAGTAGCCATCCCAACCCTGGTAATATGTAAACATTGTTAAGGTCACTTAACAATCCATATACAGGCCATATATGGAACTAAGAGCAAAAAACAGCCTATTTTAACTTCATTGTTTCTGTGATGTCATGATAACCAACTCTCTGACATATATTCAGCTGTTCAGTTGACAGGACTTTAGCCCCGCCCATTCATACTGAAGTTCTAAGAAGTGTTTCACCTCTGAGAGCTTTTTGAATTAGGCAGAAAACTCGGCAGCCAATCAGAACAGAGGTAACTGATCATGTATCAGTCTTAAAGGCACAGTAACAAAAACAGCCTGTTTAATTCTTATCCTAAGGAATAAAGAGGCGTTGTAAATTGATCATGTGAAAAAGATTTATGACCCTTTTTGGTACATAAAACCACACGAATTGTAGAAATGGACCTGAAGGGAAAAATAAAATTCAAAGAAAAATGTAGGATATGGGCTCTTTAATTGATCAGTTGTCTGGAAGCCTCTGCCTTTGTTTTTTTTTTGTTTTTTTTATATATTTTTTTTAATTTTACCCGATTTTCTCCCCAATTTAGTCGTCTCCAATTCCACCCGCTAGTTAGGACTCCCCCAATCACACGATGCTATCAACGCTAGGAGGGTGAAGGCTAACACAGGCTTCCTCCGAGACCTGTGAAGCCAACCACCGCTTCTTTTCGAACTGCCGCTCACGCAACGTCACTGGACAGCCGAACGTGCTCGGAGGAAAGCGCCAACCGCCAGATCTGTTACGTCAGCTAACAGACGCCTGCGCTGACTAGCATCGCGCTGAGTGATGGGGGGAGAAGGAGGGGCCATCCCACCCACCCAGAGAGAGCGAGGCCAATTGTGCTCTCTCGGACTCCCGGCTATGGATGGCTGTAGCATCACCAGGGATCGAACTCGCGATCTCCTGATGATAGGGCCAACGCTTAGACGGTTGCGCCACTCGGGAGCCCAGCCTCTGCCTTTGTTATTTTTCTTATCTCAGTTATTCAGGTTTTCTTTTAATTTGTCATCTGTCTGTATATTGCATTGTGTGGTCAATGACAATAACAACAATTAAAAACATGTTTTTCTACATCATTGGAACCCAGCAGCTGCCCTTTACATTGTGTGACCAAATAAAAATAATTATAAAAATACTAAACAAAAATCCATTACTTTAACTTCCATTAAAAGAACATTTGTGTCTTTTCCTATAAGGTTACCATTTTGGAGATCCCTGTTTTATTTTTGGACAGCACCAAATTGTTCTACATCTCTGCACATTATTAATCTAAATCACATATAATAACAGTGTGAGGTTGTCAGTAAAGAACACAGAGTATTCTGCACTTTGGCCTGTAACTGTTCATACAGTTGCAGTTTTTGGGCTTCGGCCCCTCCCCTTCATCTCTGCTGTTGTTGTGAAATCCCATCGACACACAGGTGTGAGCGCTCACTCATTTTCCTCCGTCTCTCCTCCAGTACGATGCTGACCACAGCGTGACATGCGGCGGTCAAGGTTACCCAACCTCAGCTTCCTGTTAATCATTCTTGCTGAGTCATCACACCTCCGGAGAGTCTCCCTTTCAATCTCTTTCCTTTCTCTCTCTCTAAACACTGCCCCTCTTGCTCTTATGAAACATTCACTTGCTCTCCTACTCTCTCTTGGCTTCTCCGTAAGGTGGATCCCTGTATTTCTCCAGAGAATAGAATGATATCACGGGTAAAAATGGTCTTTGTTGCGACTGCGTCATAGATAAACTGACCTTACTTTAACCATGACACATTTCAATGATTAGGTGTGTCCTTTTCCGTGCAGTTATTTCAGTAGTCATCAAGGCCATGTTAGATGTGTGTGTGTGTGTGTGTGTGTGTGTTCACTCATGTGTGCAAATGTGAACCGTTCCTAACGTAATAGCTTCAGGCTCTTAATTGTGGCGATTGGCTTGGACTGAGGGTGCCTCTCGGCTTTTTATCAAGGATAAGGCTCATAAAGGAGGTCGATGATGACATTTATTTTCCACACTTAACACTTCGCTCAGGCCGAATTAGAGACGCTGGTCATAAGACTCGCATGTTTCATATGTGTTCTCTCTCTCCCTGACACATTAGCTTTATTCAGAACACACTGTGTTGATGCTCATTTGTGCAGGAATGCCTTCCTGACTAATCACTGTGATGCGCATGTATTTGAAGCTTTTATTAACTCTTAAAAGTCAGAGTTATTTTTTTTTTCATAGTTAGCATCATTGAGCTCTACAAGATTGGCAGTTTGTAGATCTGGTTTGTATTTTAAGAGACTGTAAGTAAAGCGGTAAGTGGGGATCCCTATTACTTGGCGCCCATAATGAGGATGTACGCAATATGACGATGTACGTAGCGAATAAAGTAAATATGAATGTTTATATTCTTCATTTTCCTGGAGGTTTTATACACTCATTGTCCATTTTATCAGCTCCACTTACTATATAGGTGCACTTTGTAGTTCTACAATTACAGACTGTAGTCCATCTGTTTCTCTGCATACTTTGTTAGCCCCCTTTCACCCTGTTCTTCAATGGTCAGGACTCCCACAGGACCACCACAGCGCAAGTATTATTGGGGTGGTGGATTATTCTCAGCACTGCAGTAACACTGATGTGGTGGTGGCGTTAACACGTGTTGTGCTGGCATGAGTGGATCAAATTAAAAAAACTCTTGTACTGTTGAACACAAATCTGGTACAGATTGAAAAGCTGAAAATTCGTCATGTGTAATTAAGTAAATAAAATAAAATTACACTATGCTTTTATCACCAGTGCTACCTGCAACTTCTAAGGCTGGCTTCACACAATGGAACTTAAATTAAACTAAACTGCACTTGAGTTGCACAACGTAAAGCATCCTGCAACTCACTTGAAACTTAGTGGCAACAACTGCAAGAGTGAAACAAGAGTGAAACAAGTTACAGCCTATGAAAATGTCTATAATGCATCATATGACCATGTCAAACCACATATATTCAAATGTTGAATTCACCTGATTAGTGCACAAGAACATAAAAGAGAATGAATGGAAATTATGGCAGAAAAATGTATATGAAGATGATAAAAATGCTGCGAACATGTAAATTTCACCTCATGGATGACATGGCGAAAGCATGAGCTGTTAATTTGGCTAACTAGTTGACAAACTGAATGTGTTGCATGCAACTTTGGTTTGTATGTTTTGTGTGACTCTCAGTTATGTTGTAGGCAACTCCCAACATGCAGCTAGTTGCATGAAAGTTTCACCATCGCTAGCATAAGGATTCATTTAGTTACGAAGAATCCACAGAATTACCTCACTGCATATGAAACCATGCCTTTCAAGTAACTTTCCCATTGTTGCAGACTTGCCTTTTTCCCTTTTCTCTCCTGCTGCAGATTGACTTCAGCCAGTCTGCTCTGTAAGGCTCAGTAGTGGTGCTGCTGCTCTTGCTGGTATTCTGCGTTAAAAGGCCGGGATTGATCCGCACCTGTAGAGAACGGTCCAATAATTGTGCCTGTGAAAGGCTCCTCTGGTATTTTTAGGGTGGACTCCCCCTGTGCCCTGTCTCCTGTCTCACAGGGCCCAAAAGGGTGGCCCGTGGAAGCCTGATTGAGTCCGTGCTGAGAGAGAGGCTTGTGGGAGAGAGGTTTCTCCCCATGCTGCCGGACCTGATGCTCACCCGCAGTCTGCGGACCACTGTCAATCTGAGACACTCAAACAAGCGCACACACTTTCAAGCGTATGCAAGCGAATTGCAGAGGTTTTTCGCAAACTAGTTCAAGCTAACACATGGTATAAAAAGCCTGTTTTGCTCTCTACAAAGACACCTCCAAAAAGAGCAAACAGAATCAGATCCATTCACGGTCCACAGTCAAACTGCATTTCCACACCACCACCTTGCTCTTTGAAGAGCTAAGAATCACCTCAGAATCACAGTTGCCTGTTTGAAACGTCAGTTCTTGCCTCGTCCTGGAAGGTGAAAGCAGGATGAAAGGGCAGAAAAATCAGGCTTGAAATGAGAGCAAAGCGTTTAGCACAACTTTACTGCGACTGGAACAGTTGTAGAGCCACAGCAAAGCGAAGGTTGCCTTATCCCCCCCTCAGCAACCTTGTAAACAGAACCCAACAAACGCACCTCACTTACGTACTAAGCTAATCCCGCTAACCTGCAAAATCTGAGCGCGTTCTTTCTTCAGAAACGTAAACATGCGCTGTTGCCAATCGCTTTAGCTCATAAAGCCATCAGACGGATGACTAAAGCCTCCCACAGGCCTCACAGACGCACACCGTAACCCCCCCACTTCCGTCTCCCCCCCCTGTGAAATTCTACCACGGCGGAACAGGAAAGGCGCACTAGCGTGTTGCTTTGGCGGGGAAGCAGGAGAGCTGTTTCTTAGCAACAGGGCCAGGGATATTCAAACAATTTCATTAAAGTGTGACACCTCTTAGCAGGTGGGCGCGTGCTGGGGGAGATAAACGTCGAGCGGGAAGATCGCCTAGTGCCGTTTCGCTAACATCACAATTGATAACATCAATTCAGGGATGTGTTTACAAGGGCCTCGGAAATGAATCGCGTGCGTTAAGAGTCACCTCGCTTAGGAAAAGAAAAAAATAATAAAAAAACCGCCCGCGCCTGTCTTTACACCGGGCTGAAAAAGCCTCTCAGGTAGCTAGCTGCCTGTTATCCAACCTATTTACATTTAAATACCTGCAGACTCTTAACATTTAAATCCGTCTGATGTAGCGCCAAAGCCTTCTGTGCAGGAAAAGGGGATGATTTCTGGTCTCTATGGTTCATTTCGTACCTGGTGTAAACTGTGGATGTAAACAAATTGTGAGGAAAAAAGAAGAAATTGTGACTTTCTGTTGTCAATATGCTCTTCAGAACGGGGTTAATTTGGTACCTGGTGTAAACCGTGGGCGTAAAGAGATTGCTGGAATAAAAGAACGTCTAACTCTGTCTTCTCAATATGCTCTTTCAGAAGAGGCGGTGTCTGGCAGGCAGGCTTTGTTTACAGTAAAAATGATTAACTTGTGGTGGAAAATCACTGAGCTCAGGTGCAGAAGGTGAGATGAGACATGTCAAGGCTGGTCACTCATCAATCTGGATCTGTGCACCTGAGGCACCTGGGCCATGTTGAGCCATCGTCTAATATGTGACCAAATTCGGAGAAAGTTTGTGCTTTTAATAAAGCATATGTAGGTAAAGTGTCACAAAACCAGGTGTTGCAATCCATCCATCTGTTTTGCTTCAGCAACAAAGCTATCACAAAACTGTCCAGCTGAAGCAAAAGCACATTTTTTTCAAAACTTCATTGATATCTGATAAATAAAGGTGCGAAAGGTTTGCTTGAAGGAACATAATGACCACTTGTGGTTCCCTGAAGAGCCTTTCAGGAGGTGAACCTTTAAAGAAACTTATCAATGAGTTTAATTTTTAAATAAACACCAAGTAATGTACAGGTTATGTGCTGTCTTTTCCAGAACCATGTGTCCAAGCAAGGTCCAACCCAGATCATATTCTGGGTTTTAACATTCACTCACTTATTAGTCTTATGAAGACTTATGTCATTTTTTTTTAATAATGGGTGAACCTCCATACCCAGGCCATCAGAGCTAGTCAGGCATTAAACAGGTACCATGCACACATTGACAGGCCAAGTTAGAAAGCTTGCATGGACCCTTTCCTTTAGCAGGATAAGTTAGACAGGTAGGATGTATTCATTTACAGGTGATCAGCCAGGTGTGTAAATCACTGACTCATCTGGTGGTCAGATGGTGACAGATGCAGACCATACCATCCAAGGCAGGATTTTGTATAGAGATTTAAGTGTTTTTTTTTTTTGTTTTTTTTTTATCTGTCCCAAGGACATGCAGTCGTACACAACATTCAGACTCTGCCCAGTCTTCAGCACCAAGTTTTGAAGTTGAAAACAGTTATGGCTGGACACTGTCAAGCCTGACTGCAGCCTGGCCAAGTTCTGTCCAAACCTGACAGTAGCTTGACAAATTCTGTCCAAAACAAACTTCATCCAAAATAAATAAAAAAAAAACAAAAAAACACTATTCAAGACTACATGTATCCTGTAAAGGTGCGTCTGAACCCTGATGTAGCCTGACAAATTTCTGTGTGAATCTGGCAAAATTCTGTCTGAACCTGACTGTAACCTGGCAGATTCTGTCTAAACTCTGAATGAACAAAATTCTGTCCAAACTCGGCTGAAGCGTGATAAAATTCTGTCTGAACCCAACGCTATCCCAACAACATTTTGTCCTAACCCAACTATAGCCTGACAAAATTCTGTCCAAACCTGTCAGTACCCAGAAAAAAAATGTCCAAACCCAACTGTAGCACAAAAATTTCTGTTCCAACTCAACTCAAAATTCCATTCAAACCCACCTGTAGCCTGAAAATTTGTTCATAATTTTTAAACCCAAATGTAGCTCGAAAAAATTCTCTCTGAACCCATCAAAATTCTTTGTTGAACTTGAATGTAGCCTGACAAATTTCTATCTGAACATGGCAAAATTCTGTCCGTCCCCGACTGTAACCTGATAAAATTCTCTCTGACCCCAATTTTAACCCAACAAAATTCTGTCCGAGCCAAACTATAATCTGACAACAGTTCTGTTAGAGACCAATAAAATTTTATTCACACCCACCTGCAGCCTGAAAATTCTATCCAAAACAGACTAACCTGACAAATTCTGTCGGGACTTGTTTGCAGCCTGTCCAGTTCTGTCTGAAACCATGTGTAGCCAAACAAAATTCTGCCTGATCTCAACCGCAGCCCACAAAATACCATCAGCTTCAAGGTGTCGTGGTGGACAAATATAAACTAATCAAAGGCTTGAAATTATTTTATGGCATTTAAATTGACAATTTTAGCCAAAATGTTGGACTTGATAATTGACTTGTTTGATGATTCATGTTCTATTATCTAATGGCTTTCCTAACTTATTAAACGTGCCTTGATTTTAAGGGTAATTATTTGCAGAAAGTGTGAATTCAGCGCACAAGGAGTGTCTTTTTAGTAGGAGTGAGCTTACTTTGAATATACAATAGCCAATAGCAGATACTGTTGGGACTGTGATGTGTGTGTGTATCTTTGTGTGTGTGTGCGTAATTGGCAGGCATTAGTGTGGTAGACAGGTGGCTCATTGGAAAGCGCTCTCTGGTTGATAATAATGAGTATTGCAGAGAAGCCATCCGTCCCCAGCCTCTATGCATTTACTCTATTTGTGTGTATGTGAGTGTATATGTGTGTATGTGTGTGTTTCCTGAGTAACAACCGCTGCTCCTCCTGTTCCAACGCGGACTAGAATAGAAGGCGTCCCATGCTCCAGTGGGGCGAAGCCGCAGACACATGCAGCGCGGTGCGCGGCACAGATTGCAGGGATAGGCTCCTCCACCTTGAATGAAAACCAGTAGCTTCTGCCAACGAGAAGAGGATTTTTTTTTGCCATGCACACGCTCTTCCGGTGCAAGAGAGGGAGAAAAGGCAGCTCATTTTCTGGAGTGTTGCACGCTTAGCAGATGAGAGCGGAAGCCGACCTGTTGGAGAAGTATGGCGGCGGAACCCGTCTCAGCTGCCTTCTGTTGGAGTTTAGGAATTTGAATAAAGCAATCCCTGCACAATAAAAATGAATGGAAACTACAAATACACACGCATTTGTTATTGTACAGTGACAGGATGTGGGGTTGTACATATGTGCCATGTGTATTATATATTGTTGCTGTCATTTACACTACTGTTATAGCTGTATAAACATTTCATGATGAATGGAACAATAGTAATAGTCCAAAATTACATTAATGTATATTTAAGTTTTTAAAAAGTTTTTTTTTCATTATCATTTCAGAGATAAACATTTAAGTGAGACCAGTAACAATGTTGTAGCATCAGTAGAAGACGCAGAATGCACATGCTCTTTTATTTTGAACAGGCACTTCATCTGGCAGCAAGAAATGCCCAGCCCAATGGTACCTCAACACAAAACTGTTTAATAAGAGATTTCTGGGCTCAAATCAAACCTCAGCAACCAAACGGAGGGTTTTGCCCATTCACTTTTATATAAATGAAATGTGTAGTGTCTGTAAAAAGTACTTTGCAAACTCAAGAGTATTTTCTTACATTTTGTTGGTAATAAAATTGTAGATTAAGTCTGTTTTATCTGGGTTTATCTGATTATCATTTGTTTAAAAAATGTATGAAAAAGAGTCCATACACTGCTAGAAATAAAGGTTCTGTGCAGGAACATTTGTCGTTCATCAAGGTATAAACAATGTCAGTGTACCTTAAAGGTACAACAGTTGTGTACCTTAAATAAGTTTTTCTAGGTGAAAAGTTTGTATTTGTACCTTTTCATAACCTAATGTTTTAAAACAGAACAATAAAATAAAAGGCATGGAGCTGAGACAAGGTGTGTGGAGTCAATACAACTTAGAAAACATAATTTCAGTGGATTATGTACAATTATGTTCCCTGACTAAAGGTACTGAGATGTACCCTTGAAGGTCCCACCCCAGTGACAAGAGGAGTACTGCTCCAGTGACAGTTTACTACCTTTTTTCTCACAATATATAAATCAGTGGTGAACTATGAGATTTGGAAACAGTGAAGCAAACATGGCAGCTCTACTTTAAACAGATTGGACATTTGAAGCTTGTAAAAGACGTGACATTTTATTAGAAGCTTGTAACAGGCATTATGAATATAGTTTTATAGCTTATCCTTTCTTGGTACGAAGCTGCTGCTGCTGTTTTCCATTTTATCAAATGACTAGAACCTAGCAGTTAAGCTTACGCTCATGTTCACAGTCAGTGATGTATCTAGAACTTCTAGGAGGCCTAGAGTGAGTTTTTTTCGCTCATGAAATTGGTCCAACGCATTGTAAATTAAAATATGGTTTGTTGAATTCGCAGAAATCATTATGGTCTTTGCTGAAGGCCTAAAAGGCCTGAAAGATTCCCCTTTGACTTACACACAATCACACATACTCACACAGGTTTTCACATAGCTGCATGTTATTGATAATAAGAGGGTCACACCTGGTACAAAAAGTGTTTCAATTTAGGTGTTAGATAAGACTTTTACTGCTCTGAAAAAGCTGGAACTCTTTTCTCCCTTTTCCTGACATGCTGCCTGAAAGGCGTCTGCAGAAACCCTGTTTAATTCTGCATGCACACTTTACCGTAAGACTAATACAAGGCCTTTCAGGGGTGCATTCAGTGAATCAAGGAGGGAAGCGGTGTGATATTGGAACACGTCCTTTCAATCGAGGTACGTTTATGGAAGAGATTTTATCAAAAGGTGCTTCGCTTCAGACTTGGAGCTGCTGAATGGAGCTGAATGGGACAGAAATACAACTCTCCTAGTTACTGTGTGTGTGTGTGTGTGTGTACGTGTGTGTGTGTGTGTGTGTGTGTGTGTGTTTGAGACACAGAAAGATCACGCTTAAACACAAAAAGCTCATGACTGACAGAAACTCATATTTTTTTCAATTCTTCCATCCTCAATTCAACCATCCTCTAGTCTTGTGAAAAAGACAAGAAAGAGATCAATGCAGAATATGGAGAGAGAGAGAGAGAGAGAGCGAGAGAGAGAGAGAGAGAGAGAGAGAGAGAGAGAGAGAGAGAGGACAAAGAAGAAAGCAGAGAAAGAAGAGAGAAATAGAGTAGGGGAGAGAAGGGAGAAATGGAGAATGAGAGAGAGAGAGAGAGGAGAAAGTGTGTCCGAGAGAGGAGAGAAAGAGAGAAATAAGCAAGAATAGGAAGAGAGGGAAGACAGCTGGTAAGTGAAAAAAGAGAGAGAGGAGAGACACGCAAGACAGAAAGAAGACCGGGTGAATGAGTGAGAGAAATGAAAAGACAGAATGGAGAGAAGAGTGAAAGAGTGAATAAATAAGACAGGGGAGAGAACAAGAGAGAAAGGAGAGAGTGAGTTAGAGTGAGAAGAAAGAAGAAGAACATAGAGGAGAGGTAGTGAATACATAAGGTAGGAAGAAGGAGAACAAGAGAGAAAGGAGAAAGTGAATGAGAGAGAAAGAGAGAGAGAAAGAAGTGAGAGTAGGAAGAGAAGAGAGAGTGAGTGAATGAGAGAACTGAACTGAAAGGAATGAGAGAGATGAGAGAGGAAAGAGAGATAGAGACAAAAGAGAGAGAAGTGATAGAAAAGGGGAAAAAGGAAAGAATGAGAGAAAGAGAATAAGAGAGAGAGGGTGACAAAAGAGAGAGAAGAAGAGAGAGAGAGAGAGAGAGAGAGAGATAGAGAGAAAGAAGTGAGTAAGTAGGAAAAGAGAAAGTGAGTGAGGGAGTGATTGAATGAGAGAGAATTGAATTGAATGGAATGAGAGAGAAGGAAAAAGAAAGAGAGAGTGGGGGAGAGAGAGTAAGAAAGAGAGAAAGAGACAAAATAGAAGGGAGAGAAAAGGGAAGAGAAAGAGAACAAGAGAGAAGGTGACAAAAGAGAGAGAACAAGAAAGAGAGGGCGAGGGACAGAAAGAATGAAAGAGAGAAAGAGAAAGAGAGAGAGAGAGAGAGAAAGAAGAGAAAGAGCGAGAAAGTAAGAAAGAGACAAAAGAGTGTCTGAAAGAGAGAAAACGGAGACAAAAAGGGAAAGAAGAAAGAATGAGAGAAAGAGATAAAAGCGAGAGAGATGGGAGAAAGAAAGAGAAAGAGAGAGAGGGACAAAAGAGAGAGAACAAGAAAGATAAAGAGAGAGAGAGAGGGAGAGAGAGAGAGAACATGAGAGAATTAAATTGTCGTCACTGTCGTGTGTATTGATTGACTGCATGAGAAGAAAGAAGAAGCGATTTAAATGTCCTGAGAGGGAGGAGAGAGGCGTTCAGAATTTCATAGCGTGAATGAAATATTTTTGAAGCGGGCGTGCCGGGGCATTTTAGCGGCCATTTCTGCTATTGCATTACATTAATCAAAGCACTTCCTGACCACTCATCTGAGGACAGTGTCACTGCAGACGCTGCTGAAAAGCATATTTCAGTTCAGGAGGAGAGAGAGAGAGAGAGAGAGAGAGAGAGAGAGAGAGAGAGAGTCTGTGTTTGAAACAGCATTACCTTGGTATTAACAGACCTGATTTATGACCCTGCCCACACCTCCCCACCCCACCTCACCTCCCCACCCCTCCTCCGGCTGACTCACCCAAACAAATAATTGAATTGCTACAAGTACATAAAGCATCCCGATGGCTCCTGTAACAGCAGCTAACCAGGTTAGCTAAGACAAGAGCAGCTCAGCTCAGAGGTGATAAAACACAGACAACTCAGAGAAGCTTCACTGGAGTGACCCAAGTTAAAGTGTTGCTGAAGCATTTAAATCTGTTTATCTTATAATGTAGCTGGTCAACGCGCTGATAACCACACACATTTACACTTACATATCACTGCTGTACCAAAATCCCAAAATGGAAAATTCATAGCAGAAGTGAAAAAAAGTTTCCGGCTGTGTTTCCCAAAAGCATCTGAACACAAAGATGATTCCTAAGTGGTAGAGCGAGCATCACACTGAACACTCTCTCTACCAGTTAAGATGATCTTTAACACTAAGATGCTTTTGGAAAACTGGGCCTTGAGCATTCATGGGCAGCATCTGTCTGACTGGATAATTTCCCTTTTCACGTTTAAAGATTTAACCCTTTTGTTTCCAACCAAAACTTGTAATTCAGTGAAGTTAGACTTTTACTACGACATGTACATATAAAAATGTGAATAAAAATGAACTAAGAATGAAAGAAAATCATTAGGGTTTCTCTTCCAGAGGCTTCCTTTTTGATTTTGACTATATTTTTAGTTTTAAACTCATATGCAAACGTTTGGACATCTCTGGTAGGTTTATATATATATATATATATATATATATATATATATATATATATATATATACACACATATATATATATATATATATATATATATATATATATATATATTCTAAATTGTTGCTGTCAGAACAAAACCTTGTATCTCCATTTTTCTCTGTTTTTTTCAGTTTTTGGCATAATTTGAAAATGCCCATTGCACTTTACACTATGTGTAAATTTCACAATGACTGGACCAAAGGAAACAGAAACCAAAATGACTTGGCTGGTTCCATTGACTTACATTAAAAGTAAAGCATGTTTTTTGCTTCTCCTGTAAAGTTACCATTTTGGAGATACGAGGTTTTGTTCCGACAGCAGCGAAATGAAAAGTACACCTTTTAATGCACAGTTACTGCTTATTTACTAAATTTAACTCTCTACTGCACACATTATGAAATCTATAAAAAAAAAATAATTCTCTTTTTTGCATAAAATGGTGCTTGATTTATTTTTTTGGACCTGATTACTAAATTCAAAAATATACAAACAAAACAAAATGAATAAATAATGTGTGCAGAGGTCCTTTTGGAGTATGTTGCCTTGAGGCAACATTGTGCGATAATAGGAAGAAATGGTATAGAACTGTGTTCCCTAAAGTGGTGAGATCTGGCTTGTGACTGGCTAAATACCACCTTTGCACAATGTTGCCTCTAGACAACATATTTCTGCAAATTCTCATAGCAAAAAAAAAAAAATAATAATAATAAATCATGCTGAATGTTGAAAAAAAAAAAAGTTTAAATGTGCCCACTAAGAGATAGTGTGACAAGTACATGCTTTTTATTGACTTACTCAAACTCCTCCCTTTACTGTTAACCATATTCTTGTCTTTAAATAAGTATAATGTTATTGTAAAGTGAGGAAAATGAGTTTGTTGCTCTGAGGCAACATTGTGCAATAGAGGGTTATCATATTGGGGAAAAAGGTTTTATGTGATATTCAGCAAATGCATGCAAATCTTGCTTGAAAGTTTGTTTACTGCAGTGGATTGGTAAACTTTTTCCATATATATAACTTTATAACCATAACAATGTACATAGTGAAAACTACTGCTTTTGCTGGTATTATATTTTCTTTAAGCTGTGGCGTTCTTGCATGTGTTTGCCAAAAGCATCCCACTAAAGAAGGGTTTCAGTTTTCTGTTTAAGGGAGTTTATCAAATTTGAAAAGTCTTCAACAAAGGCATGGATTTAACAAAGTATTTGTCCCAGATATGTTTTTATCATTAACAATAAAGGAGAATACTCTCACAACTGCCTTACTGAGGTCGGAGATGTTTGTTAGCAATGTTCTTCTCTGGGGAGAAAGCTGCGCTAACACAGTTTGGAGGAAATATGGCCGAAGCCTACACACACATTACAGTCATCAGCTTCATAATGGCCCCTTTTGTAAGGCGCCGAGGCCAGGGTCAGACAGATGTTGACATATTCTACACAACTTATAAAATATTAAAGGTGTCTGAACTGTAAATCACATACCTTAATGTTGGGGCCCTTATTCGTTACACCGTCCATCAATCAAACTGGGCCGCAGTATATAATAGGCTTTATGGAATACCTCATATTGTAAAGCACTGGGAAAGTAATATAGAAAGGAACACATGAAGAAATAACCTTTTGATGTGAGTCTATTCCAGGACTACCAGTAAATCATTTGCTTTTGGGTGAGTTTGAAAGATTTTTTTTACAAAGTTCATATGTCTTGTGAATTTCGTGACTGCTCTGCTGCCTACGGTCGATAATGTTTCTTTTTCCGTGCCGCCAAAACGCTTCTTGTTTTGTTTAGCGCGCTTTCTTGTACTTACTGTACATTGGAAGTTTTGCCAAGCGCCAGAACTAAAAACACAGCCCAACCTCTGGCAATCATTATATAAAATAGGGGGGTTTGTGGACCTCAATAAACATCAGCTGTGTAAATTACAGAGTTCGTTTTCTGCAGTACTCTCTGACACTTCCTCGCTTTGAAGAAAACTTCTGGGTCAAAAACAGAACGATAACAAGAGAATCCGAAAGGGAAGGAAAGAGAAAGCAAGAGAGAGAGAGAGAGAGAGAGACTGAGAGAGAGTGAGCCTTGCTTTGACACTAAGATTAATTTACAAGTTTCTCTTCCTGGGAAAAAAAAAAGAAAAAGAAAGAAGAAGAAGTAGGAGACGAAAGGAAGAAGAGAGAGAGAGAGGGATGGAATGAAAAGGGCGAGAGATGAGAGAAGTGTTTGATATGTATCAGGCTCGGCGGTCCCTCTGGACTGTGGCTAGGACAATTACAGTACACCAGGTTGGACTTTATGCCTATGCCTGTGTTTTCTGTGAGGCAAGTGGCCAAAGTCGATCTCCAGTCAAAATATCCATGCCAGCTAACAAGCTCGTTCCGCCGCGCTCACAAGCCCAGAAGAAAGGCGAGGCGAACGCCTTGAGACACAAACAAAAAGGGGGGGAGTGGAGGAGGAGGAGAAGGGGATGGAAAAAGCAGCCGAAAAAAAAGAAAGGCCCCAAAACACAAGGCCGGTGGAGTTTGCTGAAGAAAATGGTGTCAGCGACAAAGCCTGATCAAGGTGTGGTGGAGATAAGTAACCGAACCAAAATCGGAGACACCCCGAGGCATCTTTCTCACTCTTTCTCTCTCTTTCGCTTGCTCTCTCTGGTTTTGTTTCCCAGTAATGACCTCCTTTGATTCCAGTCCCGCTCTCCGCCTGTCCACATTACACCTTTTTCTTTTCTAGCCCTCAGTCATGGCAGCACGCTGCTCATGTCCCTCACCCTTTTTTCCTTCCTTTTCCTTTTCATCCCTCTCCCCTTTCCCTCCGTCACCGTCGTTGTCTTACAGGAGCGGGGCGGCCGCACAATGGCCATCTAAACTCATTAAGTAAATTCCGAGAGAGCCATTAACGAAGGGGCCTTTTCTTCGGCCCGCAAACCTCATCCTTAATTAGGTGAGCGTTTTTGACAGGGTGCAAAAACAAAAGGGGTTGCTGCGCGGCTGAAAAGGCCCAGGTCCCGCCAAGGGCCTCACGTTTTTCACCGCGCCTAATGACTGAGTTCTTTAGCAGGAGGCTCTGGGGTAGGGCGGAGGGAGGGGGGGGCAAGGGGAGGGGCTCCAGACCCCCAGACAAAGGCGCCGCTCTGGGGGAGCCCCGCGCTGCCCTGCTCCTCCTCACCAGGTGACTCTGCACTCTCATTAATAGACAATGGACAGTCAGACGAGATGGGGGTAAACACGAGGACGCGGCGGGCTCGGGGTAACGGGGGTCTCGCTGGCGGGTCGTCTCGGACAGTGAGGACCACCGCAGCGTTTGTCCGCCAACTTTTGCACAATGAGCTGGTGGTGGCCTGACCGGCGTTGTCATGACGATGAGGCTGGCAGACATGATGCTTGTGAAATGGACCTGTGGCCAGGCCGCCCACCATGCTGCTTACACTAATGCTGCTCAGCTACAGGAAACTGCCCCATGCTAATGCTGCTAAAGTTATTAACTAGTACTACAGTAACACTAAAATACATGTAAAGCAACTAAACTACAGGTACACAAACGCTGATGCTGCTAAACTGCAGTTAATTAACAATACTATAATGCTGCTGAACTGCAGTAACTACTCATACATAAACACTGATGCTGCTAAACTACAGTGAACTACCGCCATACCAATAGTGATGCAACTAAACTAGTTACACTAACACTAATGCTGCTTAGCTACAGTCAACACCAAAATAATGCTGCTAACATTTATGCTGCTAAATCAATAGTTAGCTCCCCCTACACTAACATTAGGACTGCTAAACTCCAGCTTACTCACCCTACACTATCAATAAAGTTATTAAACTACAGCTAACTCTCCCTACATTAATATTAAGGCTGATAACCTACAGCTAAATCACCGACAATAATATTAAGCCTGCAAAAAACTACAGCTAACTCTTCCTTCAGTAATATTAATAATAATAATATTAAGGCTGCTAAACTACAGTTAACTCCCCCTACACTACTATTAAGGCTGCTAAATTACAGCTATCTCCCCCTACAGTAACAGCAATGCTGCTAAACTACAGCTAACTCCCACCTACACTAACATTGAGGCTGCTAAACTACAGCTAACTCCCCTACACTGATATTAAGGCTGCTAAACAACAGGTAACCCCCCTTACACTAACTGTAATGCAGCTAAACTACAGCTAACTCCCTCTACACTAGCATTGAGGCTGCTTAACTACAGCTAACTCCCCATACAATAACATTAAGGCTGCTAAACTACAGCTAACTCCCCATACAATAACATTAAGGCTGCTAAACTACAGCTAACTCCCCATACAATACCATTAAGGCTGCTAAACTACAGCTAACTCCCCCTACAGTAACAGTAATGCTGCTAAACTACAGCTAACTCCCCATACAATACCATTAAGGCTGCTAAACTACAGCTAACCTCCTCATACAACAACATTACTGCCACTAAACTTTAGTGAATCATCCAACAACCTCTCATTCTTGTTTAACAAAACACTCAGCATTCTGGATTCATGATTCAATAATTTCATTAAAATTTGGACAAAATTTGAATGAAGAACAATGATGACTATAATCATTATGCATTAAATGGCATAATTAATAGAATGTCTATTCTCCACAATGCATTGTCGCATCTGCAAGATACACACGGTCACATTTACAATGTGATATCACAGTGACACAATGACTGTCAAACCCATATTTAATACTGCCAAAGAAATTAAAAATACCCAGCAGGCAAAAAAGTACCAGAGGTTGGTAGAGTAGTCGAAACTCACGCTCAAATAATACTTGGGTAACGTAAAAGTAACAATACGTTCTCAGAACATAACTTGAGTAGAGGCTCCAAAGTATGGGGTCAAAAAACATATTAAGTACTAAGTAAATTCTAGAATTGCAGTGAAACAGGAACTGTTTGTTAGTTTGTTAGACTCTACTATCTTTTTGGTCTAAAATAAAATTCTAAAGCTCCGACCTCAGACAGGTGAGCAATCTCAAAGCAGTGCAGATGTTGTGCAGATGTTTTTACTAAGAAAAAAATAATAAACTTACACGCAAAAATGAGTAACTAAAAATGAATTGCTAAAATGTAACTGAGTAAAAAGTCGATTCATTTTCTCACTAATTTATTTAAGTAGAAGTAAAAGCATTATGATTTGAAAATACCCTGGAAAACAGTTACTACCAATCAGAATAACAGTAAACCTAGCTGACTTAACACTGTGACTAATTTGTTCTAAACAGGTCCTGCTAATTGTAGTAAATGCCATCAAACCGTGCTGAAATGCTGTTAACCCCACCATGACTGTTGCTTAGCTTCGCTGCCTTTCAGTCTTCTTTTCTAGAGCAGAAGCATCAAATAATGCTGAGAATTCTTCATATACCTTTTAATATATCATGCATCATATCTGAGCTTTACAAAACCCTCAGGAGGATTGATCTGGCTGAGTGGGTAAAAGGTACACACTCAAATACACACACACACATATTCAAAGTGAACCCAAGAGAGCTTTTAAAACCAGCAATATGTCTGTGTGTGTATGTGTGTGTATATGTGTGTGTGTGTGTTGAGCTGAACTCAGACAAAACGGACTAATCCTGCTATGCATCCTGGGAGATCATTGCCACAAGACCAGCACTGTAATCCCCCCAGCACAAACACATAAACACACACATACACACACACTTGCCTGCAGGGCATAAACAGGTGCCAGGTGGCTTCTGTGCCCCAGTTGTCTGGATCTCTCTCTCTCTCAGGTTAGTGGGGGTGAGCGGTGTTGTAAGCTGCTATGCTACATTCAGGCATATCTAATGCCTCCAGGCCCCTGTGTGTGTGTGTGTGTGTGTGTGTGTGTGTGTGTGTGTGTGTGTCTCATTGCCTCAGAGACGTAGCGCTGGGTAATTACCAACAGGTGGAGAGTTAGAGCTCTGCTGTGCAGCTTTCATACGCACATCAGGAAAACCTGGCCACACGCACACACCAAAGGTCTCCTTGCTACATGGCTTATAAATATTGTGGTGCTTAGAGCATATGTTTCATTAACTGAAGTAATTTTGCACCCATTTAGAAAGAATTCACAACGGCAAAGTTCCATTTTTAAAATAATTTTTAAATTTTTTCTTATGTGAAATATGTCTTGTACAACAGTTATGGCATATTTAATATTCTTTGTTTCACCTTTGGGCGGCACGGTGGCGCAGTGGGTAGCGCTGTCGCCTCACAGCAAGAATGGCCTGGGTTCGATTCCTGGCCGGGTGACCAGGGTCATTTCTGTGTGGAGTTTGCATGTTCTCCCCGTGTCTGCGTGGGTTCCCTCTGGGTATTCCAGTTTCTTCCCACAATCCAAAAACATGCAGTCAGGCTGCTTGGACATGCTGAATTGCCCCTAGGTGTGAATGTGTATGTCTGTCTGTCTGCCCTGCGATGGACTGGCGACCTGTCCAGGGTGTATCCTGCCTTCTGCCCAATGACAGCTGGGATAGGCTCCAGCACCCCACCATGACCCAGAAGGATAAGCGGTATGTATGTATGACATTTTTTCCTAATTTGTTAAACATAGCGAATAAATAAAAATAATGTGCCCTAATGTTTGCAGAAAAATGTTACCAACTTAATTTAACTTAATGTTCAAACTTTTGCATATGACTGAATATGGACCATTCTATTCAAAGTTAGTTGAAACTGTGGTCTCATAGTAAAAAAAAAAAGTTTTCAGACTTTAGATATTTACTACTTACACAGATTATGTTACAATCTCTTTAAACTCAAGTTATTAGGAGTGATAGTAAGAAACTAAATCCTAATTTATTAAGTTATTTTTTATTGGGAGGTGGCTGTTACAAACCCTAACCCCTAAATTTAAACTTGTGAAAATAATTCTTATGTTATGTATTTTTCTTTGTTTGTTTGTTTGTTTGTTCAAACAAATTAATTTAAAAGATTTAGATACATCATTAATTAAACATTGATTTTACATAAAAGTTTATTCAAAAATGCACTGTCCTACATTTTCATGTCACTACTGGAAAAAAAGAGTTCTAGTCTGAAGGCAGAGCCTTATTTTAGAGCCCTGTATTTTAGAGCAGGCATCCCTGCCCCTTAGGGCCACATGTTGAGCAGTTAGATCTCATTGTTTTGAAGTAAATGTGTCCCAAAGTCTGGAAATCAGTTTGTAACATTAAGAATTGTCTCTACCGAAACACAAATTTTCTGCAAGTAAACGTTTTTAAAGAAGTTCAAAATTAGCTGAAACAGTCACTACCGAACATTTGGTAAAGTTTCGGTAGTGTTATGACTGTTTTTGCTTTGAACACTGATTTTGAAGTAATTCAGTAGATTGATCCATAAATAAACCCATTTTTTCCCCTTTTTTTTAATATCATTTGAACTCAGTAGCCGTCCTTTATATGTGAATATGTTAATGGACCACTGGACCAGTGTCATATTTAAAACTACTTCGAATAAAATTTCATTACATTAACGTACATTAGAGCTAACATTTTTTCCTCTGCTATAAAGTTTCCTTACTTGAGATACAATTTTTTTAATTATTTTTTCACTCATCCTCAGATAACCTCACCCCGTCTACCCTTCTGAGTTCCTCTCAGGATACAAACATGAGTCTGACTAGCCCACCGTGATACCCCACCTTGCTGCTGTTGTCAGCTGTGATAAGGGTGTGTGTGCTGTGATTTAGCGGTGTGTGCTGTGATTTAAGAGAGCGTGTGCTGGAGCTACACTGAACCATCATAACCCGTCTCTTCTCATTCACTTTAACCTACGCTCCAACTACTCTCCGTTCTGTGTGTGTGTGTGTGTTTGTGTGTGTGTGTGTGTGTGTGTGTGTGGCAGTCCTGCTGCCGTTTATTACTCCACTCCACTCTTGAAACTCTGTTTGCAATTTAAGGCCACAAATTAGAAGCGTAAGTCATCTGTTTTCTATAATCCTCTGTCAGACAGTGCGCACTGCGGCCCGCACAGCAGTAGAGAAAGAGAGAGAGAGAGAGACATTGATAGAGAAAGAGAGTGAGACTCTAGGAAGGAGCGCAGCGATAGGTGTTCTGATGCTCTGAGATGCCATAACTCTAATGAAGTGAATCATTTGGGATGTGTCCTGCCAACTCCATGGCTGTGTCCACTGCTGGACTGGGTCAGGCCAGACATACAATCCTTACATCTGATTTTCTTACTACAGAGAGAGAGAGAGAGAGAGAGAGAGAGAGAGAGAAGAGAGAGAGAGAGAGAGAGAGAGAGAGAGAGAGAGAGGGGGGGGGAGGGAGAGAGACTCATTAGAAATGCAGTATTGTGCAAAAGGTTCAGGCCAGCAAAGAAAATTGTTGACAACTATGAATCACTGTTAATTATTGTTTACAACTATTAAGTCACTTCGCTCATCTTTGCTCCTCCCACCTCTTTTGAGGCCTCCCAAGTGGCGCCACCATCTAAGCGTTGGGTTTAGTGTTGGGAGATTGCGAGTGTGTTTCCAGTGATGCCACAGTTAAAGAGAGAGCATCAAGGCCTTTACTCACCAAACACAATTCAGTCAGATGACAGTAAATTCATTCCAGCACATGTAAAACTGATGATATCTTTTTGATGACATCACCAAAAGGTAATTTTTAAACTGTGAAAATGCAACATTATTCACTTTGTTTGATATTGGTAAATGTTTGGCAGCAACACGGCATTGGCATGGCAACAACCAGGATGGTGGATCAATGGTGTCCCAGCAAGTTTTAACAACATCAAAAGGATTAGCTTAGTAATGGATGGTGTTAGCCTCTCCAAAACAAGCTCAAAAGGAGCTCAAACAGAGTTACAGACAAACTATTAGTGATATCTCATCAAGTTCCAGCTGCTGAATGAGGCACTGAAACTCTATAATCTACTTTCACCTCCTTGGCCTACACAGTTTCACTGTTTGCCAGTTTTGTGAGAAGCAAATAATATCTTTGTCACTTGAGTTTCACAGTTTCGTTTGATTTATTTGTGCCACATTTGGTCAATAATGGCCTTAATTAAATGTCCTCAATCTTCTCCATTACTTAGCATAATGTTAGCCAACATGGACATTGGTGGCTGGAGTATCAGAATGGGCAGTTAGCACTCTCCTCCAAGCATATTGAGCTCTCCAATAACATTATGTTAGTAAAAGATGCAGTGGTGCTTTATGTGGAGGAAGCACATGCTAACCCTCACTCTCTCATCTTCGCAGTCATGAGTGGACTAAATTGGGGAGAATGCTGTGGGAAAAAAAATATGAAATACATTCTTTCATATGACTGTCCTAAGGTTGAACTAGCTTTGGGGAGCATTGGCAAAAATCCTATTCAAACTAATGAGAAGTCTTGAATGAGTTTAGCTGTGCAACGTTAAGTTTTTAGCAGGAATGCTTTGAATTGTTGTAGCTAACCGAAACTATATAGGTTGGAAACAACATTGAAAAACATTGATATGACGCTGTGATATCTTAAAAACAAAAGCACTCTATAATGCACATTACTGACAGACTGTAGTACACTACAGGAAGTAAAGGGGGCGATATAGCTTCTATTTGTTTTGCTACATAATAAAAAAAGTTAGACATAAGGAAAGGAATGATGGTGATGTTGGGATGGGACGAAATGAGACTAAACTACAGAAGTTATAATAGATTAAATAGTTGGTTAATAGAATATAAGTTAATAGATTAATTGATAATTAATCATTAGTTGCTAAGCTGTTATTAGCATTTATACCAATGCACATCAATGCAAGAAATGTAACCAAAATGTATTACCTTTGAAGAAATCATTGAAATCTTGTGAGCTGGTCAGAAGAACACAGGTTTTGTGCCTCCTGCATGGATTTGTTTAATTCCACCAGTAGCATTTAATTTACCTTAATGAAGTATAACTTAATGAAATATTGATTAGCTGAAGCAGGTATTGGCTGTTGACTTCAAATTCTGGTCTGTCTTGAGCAGTAGATTGGAATAGGTTGAGCTAACACAGTGGCACACATCAATTCATATTCTCCTGTATTAACATTTTTTTCATATCTAGTGATTAATCGATTAAGCACTTACATAAATAGCTTTTCTGGGGGCCTAAAAGTTTTGCACAGTACCTGCAGCAGAATTGAAAAACCAGACTGGCTAAATTTGCCCTTATGACTTTCAGTAGGGGTCTCCAAAATTCAGCCCCGGGACTAAATGCACCCCATAGACAGAGATTTTAATTGGCCTACAGCTTCTGTCTGAATACATTATTGGTGGCCAACCAGCCAAAACATTGTAAGTTTTACTTGACAGAGGCAGCAGTGAACTTACAGTGTGTTGCACAACAGTGCTAAAAAAGATAGCTCAAGTCAAAGAGCCATTTTTCTCTAACTAGACCTGCAAATCAATAATTGAATAACATTTAGTTATGACTACAGCCAAAAAGCACAAGCTCAAGAGATGGAAATCAGAATATTTCTTCACTGAAAGCCATTGCAAATGTGTGTGCCTCATAGTTCATAGCTCAATGGAATTTTAATACCAGAAGGCATGAAAAAAGCTATGAGCATTATTTATTATTTATTATTATTACATTTGGTAGGTCAGTAAATATGAACCCATTTCTGCCATTTAATTTACTCCTCTCTGTTAGTGGTGTGATTTCTTGATTTCTCAATGCTGCTGTTGCATTTATATGTAATCAACATGATCTAACAAAGCCAAAAATGTACAGATTTCTTTTTGTCTTGTAAATTATAATTTTGAGCAAAACATAAGGAATATACTTCATGCATTAGTCATATTTTACTGTTACTCTGATTAAACAAATCGTTACTTTGCTTTATCCAACAATAAAGGAAGCCTTGTGCATCTTTTACATGGTGATAGAAACACTGATACATGCTGACACAGTTGTGTGCAAAAGTTTGGTGAAATGACATGTTTTGAAATGAAAATAAGTCACACATCCTCTACAGAGAACACACTTCTGCACACTTTAATGCACAATTACTGTTCATTTGCTAAATTTAACAAATTAAGAAAAAACATGAAATCTGTGCAAAAGGCACATTTTTATATTTTATGTTTTATTTTTGCAGAAAAATCAGTCTCACTTTATTTGGATAGTCCACTATAGTCCCCTATAGATTATCTACACATGTTTACATTGTGAACAAACTATCAGTTGATTCTAAACAATAGTGGCTTTGGGGTTAGGATTTGGACCAGGGTTAGGGCTAGGATCAGGATGAGGGTTGGGTTTAGGTTTTAGGTAGAGGTTAAGGTTGGGGTTAGTATTAGAGCCAAGTTTAAAGAAAATGATGGCCAGTTTTGTAGATATTTAGTTGAAAGTAACTTGAAAGTAAATTAAGTATCTACAAAGCATCTAAAGTGGTACTATCCAAATAATTACTGGAAAATCTCATATTTGAGTGTATTCTCTGTAGAGCATGTGTAACTTATTTTCAGTTTGAAAATCAACAAAACATGTAATTTGACCAGCGGTGTTCAAACTTTTACATACGACTGTACATTTCACAATAGCCAACATGGACATGTGTAGGCTGCAACTATATGGAAGAGTTAAAAGATCCATCACCAGTTTCTGAGAATGGTTTGCTGGTGAGACGCTCAGTTCCATAGAGTTAATGGATCTACATATTTTGGCAAAGAGAGAACAGCTCTTGAGTATTTTGGTGTGGCCTCCTTTGAAAAAAGTTTGGGTAACCCAACTTACAGCATTAATAAAGCAATGTACTGTCTATTAGTGCGGTACAGTGCAGTTTGGTGTACCCATGATGTTGCTAATACAGAGGAGTCACATATAGCTACACATCTCTCTCTCTCTCTCTCTCTCTCTCTCTCTCTCTCTCTCTCTCTCTCTCTCTCCTTTCGCTTTTTTCCTCTCTTGTGTGTGATGTACACAGATTAAGCTTTTGTAAAACCCCACAGAGTGAGATTTAGGTGAGTTGTCAGTGAGGACAGAGAGAGAGAGAGAGAGAGAGAGAGAGTGAGAGAGAGGGAACATTATCCCTCGGCAGGAGTTCCTGTCTGTGCTGTATTTTATATCAGCCCGCTGCCAACACTGCTGTCAATACCACACAGGAATAAAGGACAGATTATTCACCGGGAGAATAAAATACATTTATTTTCAGGAACATTTCACCCACACATTAGAGCAACGATGTATGACAGCCCCACTGGCGTTGCATAAATACCTGTGTCAGCAACTGCTGACAATTCTGAAACGATTGCAAGCCCGAAAGACATTTTTCTACCTTGTACCTTGTTGTTGCTTCATACAGATATTGTACCAGGCTGGATTTTGCCTGTGAGTCCTTTTTTAACTGTTAGCAATCTAGTAATTATTGTTGATATAACATTCAATGTGATTACATAACGAAATAGTTTATCACATAGTTAATTACATCATGCAAGTACCTTTACATTGAATGATGAAACAATGTTAAATCAACAACAATAACTAGATTTAATATAGTTGATTTAACATTATTTCAAAACTCAAGGTAAAGGTACTTCACATGATTACATTAACTATGTAATAAACAATTTCGTAATTAATTACATTAAATAATGAAATAATATTAAATCAACAACAGTAACTACATTTCTAATGGTGAACAAAGGACTTTAACATTTTTTTCATTATTCAATGTAATTACATTACGACATAGTTTATTACATTGCTAATTACATCATGTATGTACCTTTACATTCAGCATACAATCTGTCTCAGTTTGCACTTCTGACTTTTTCCAGCTTGTTTGGTTTCAGAAATGGAAACAATGTTAACAACTAAACAAGACTTTCTATGTTCAAGTTCAAGACTTTTTTATTACATCAACCACCAGGATTGCTCTTAATTTGCTGTAGTGCACTAAAGACAGGATGATAGCAACCACAACAGACAATCATTAACTAAATGGAACAACTTTAAACACAAAATAGATACACAGAGATGAAAGTTAAAGCATAAGAACATTGAAAGCGGCAGCTTGTTTAACATAAAGTTCACAATGAAGATTCATAACCAGATTGATTGGTTATATGAACAGATTGGTTCATATAAAAATCACATTCAAATCTTACTAAAAGTTTTCCATTTCTGCTGTGGTATTTATTTTGTCTGCACTTTCCACAGAATTTCTCTGCTTGTTTCAATGAGCTACGATTGAGAAATAATCAAAGGCATTTTAAGGTGTATACACCATGGGGGGGACACAATGGGGGACATACAGTGGATTTAAAGCATATAATAAGGCTTCTTGTTAGGTTCCAGAAGCGGTGTGTTTATTTTGGGTCCGGCTTTGGTCTGACCCCTCGCCAACACGAAGCTGAAACTTACGCAAAATAGCAGGCAGGCTGAGGAACAAGCAGCGCCATGACATGCTTCCTCACCGCGCACCCAACCGAATCCAAATACCCCCCTCTCCGGCACGCCAGCGCTGTTAAATTCATTTATTTTGGAAACGGTGGGACGCGTTGCACTTTGCAGCAATAGGTGTCAGCTCCTGATATATGCGCCTGCTCTGATCTCTCACTAGGACTGGAGGGAGTATCTCGTTGCATTATATCATGGTCTCCAAGCAAAACGCTGAATAACACCATAAGACATGCTCCACTGAAGGGGACTAATAAAACGAGTGAAGGGGAAATTTGGGGGCAAGAGACGGTGTTTGCAAGGCGTGGAACAACGACATAAGCTCATCTAGTTTATTAGCACCTGCCCAACATCAAAATATATGTTTTTTTAAAAGTGTAACACTTATTTGTCTATTTTTAATTGTAGTTTTTACTCATGTGTATGGAAAACTGCAAGGCCTGGATGTCTATTTTGAAGAGTAGTGCTTGCTTATCTATGTGAATGTTCCAAAATAATACTAATATAATGACTGTATGTTTATGTCTGTGCTTTTATTTATGCTTTTTATCAGTTTAGTTACAGATGTTAAACTCTATATGGGGTTTAGAGCAACAGAATGTTTCGTCTCGTTTTGATTACTATAAGTAGAGCAGGAGGCAATAATTAACAGAGCTTTAAGACTAAGTCTGACAACATGGCTCTATACATCATGCATGTTATTGTAAACTGGCTTTCATTAGAACTGATTCCTCAAGCTGATCCAGGAAGCTACCTCTGCTTCCTCCACACCAGGAAGTGGTGGGAGTGTATGTGTGTGGCCATGCATGCTTTTTGTGAGGACTAAATGTCAAGTCAAGTCACATTTGCATATAACTAATGCAAAGCAAAACTTTGGCCACCTCATGTTTTGTTAATTTGCTAATTGCAAGTAAGTTGAGACATTCTCTACAGGGTGTAAACTTAAAAATGGCATTTTTTGCAAATTTCTATGCACAATTTCTACATATTGGTGCATTTTACACATTGGGAAACAAGATCGTAGTGATGTTGATGCAGTGCACCACTTTTATGAAGCATCAAAAGTCTTTAACTACTAATGCTGCCCCCTTGTGGAGAATCTTCTGCCTGTTAAATATGAGTAAGCCAGTTCCATGAGGCGCCACAGTTTGCACTGTGCATTAAAATGTGATTTAAAGTGCAGAAGTGTGTCTGTAGAGATGTGTAACTCATTTTTGCTTAGAAAATCAATAAAGTGTAATATGACTGAGGTGCCCAAACTTTTGCACAAAACTACAGAAGAGCACTGAAATAGCCTACAAAGGCAGGAATACAAACCAGTGTGTGTATGTGTGTGTATGTGCGTAGAAAGGTGATTTCCTCACCGGTGTGACCATGGCAGAGGTGACCGGGCCTACAAGCATGCTGACAGCTTTATGGCCGCCGGGCCACTGAGAGAGGAAAGAGATTTCTGGGAAAATAAGTCTTGGAGTCTGGCCCAGGCAGACAGGTAGAGTGTGTTCGCTTAACGCTCTCTGACTAACTCAAACAATCTGGCGTCCACTCCTCACACCTGACTACTGCCCACTCAGCCACACAAGGCAGCAGCGGCCAACCCGGAGAGATTCTGGCCAGTCCGAGAAAACGGAACAGCTCTTCTCTCTGGTCATGTCTGCAATCCCATGTGAACTTCTTCTTATTCGTCTCTCTTTATGGATTTCTTTCAGCTGTGGGAGTCCAGATGTTTAAATCCACATGCATACAGAAGACTCTGGAAAACGCATTTAAACTTACAATACTGTGCAAAAGTCAGAGATCACATTTTCATTTATGTACTTTTCAGTCAAAATGACCATAAGTACAAGTTATTCATTCTCAGCAGGAAATATGTTTAGAGAATTACACAGAAACCTCATTAATTATGTCCATTATATTGTTTTTTTCAGTATTTCATTAGTTTTTCAAAGAAACCAGGGATATATTTCCACACCTCCAAAGTTAAGTCTTAGAAGTTGGTTGCACTTTCTGGTTTTCATGATCCAAATAATCCCAATTATAAATGTAGACTCACCATCTTGCACCACGTCAGATGTCCAGTTTTAGTGTTCTAGTGCAAATTTTGTGAATTTTCATGTTTGACCGTTACACATCATTTCAGACCTTTAGTGATTTGTCTTAATGGACAAAACAAATCAGTTTTTTTTTCACATCTGAAGCATCTTTTTTCCCCCTGTTTTTTCCCCTTAATTTCCTTGGACTTAATCTCTCTGCAGATGTACTTTATGGCTGTTTTTGACTAAAAATGTAAAAAAAAAACTGACTGTAAAACAATACATGAAGGGTGATCTCTACATGAAACACTTTAAAGAGATATAAATTAAAATTATGACTCGGATTAAGAAATCATCCTCGTTAATATATTTTGGCTAGGACCGTTGGATTTCCACATTCTCTACTGCATATAAAACAGACAATCAACAATAGGCCATGTTCACAGTTCTGTATTTAATTTACATACCTGACTACAGTTGTGTCCAAAAGTTTGGGCACCCCTGGTCAAATGACGTTTTGTTGATTTTAAAGTGAAAATAAGTTAACACGTCCTCTACAGAGAACAGACCCCTGCACATTTTGATGCATGATTACTATTTATTTGCTGAAAACAATAAAACATGTGACCATTTTTTTATGTTAAAGTCAGCAAGTAAATAGAAACATGCACTAAAATTTGTAGAAAAATGCCACTTTTAAGTCCCTTGTAGAGGATATGTGCTTATTTTCATGTAGAAAATTGACAAAACATTTTTTTTACCAGAGATGTTCCAACTTTTGCATACAAACAACTATATATGTCCAAAAGTTTGCAGACACTCACTGTAATCCCACATTTTGTTTTAACTCAAAAAAATTAAGTCTGTTGTACATAAAACAGTATATCCCACATATTACTCAACAATTTTAAGTTAAGGGAACGTTTTTGATGATTTTGTACACTCAAATGGCATTTTTGAGTTGAATTAACTTATTGCTATTTAGTTTAGTCTGTTGCTATGGCAACTTTGAAACCCTACATTCAAAAAATGATGACATTTCTGTTGGTTTTAATTGTTTCTTTCTCATTAAAGTTGCTGAACAAATGTGTGAAACTGAGTGAAGCTAAGTAAGCTGTAAAATACAGTCACATGTTTGTTTTGTTAAACATGATCTTGTTAGATTAAACGTATATTTCTTTCCCATTGGCTCCTGGCTCCATCTATTTGCATACCGAGTGTTTCTTTCCCTTTGTTTTACTCACCGTCAGTGTGCTCTCATTCCACCCAGGCTGCCTTTCCTTAGGCGAATGTTTTTTATATATGTTTTACTCAGCTGCCTGACATTGTTTTGTTGGCTAAGAGCAAAAGTTATCGTTCTTTTTGCTGATGAGTGGGCATTTGTGTCGGTCAGTGACCATGTTCCCTGTAAAGGTTAAGTCTTCGGTGTTTGTCAAAGTGGTCAATATCACTTAATTAGAAAAAAGTTTTTAATTGCCTAATGACACGTAGTTAAATTGCAATTTCATGATGTTAAATTAAAATAATTAGAGTTTACGAGTTGCACAAACATGTGTTCAAGTTAGCCTAACACAAAAAATATAGTTATTCTAACTCAAGTTTTCATTACACATTACTTAATTTTTTTAAGGCAACCAGTTTCTTCAAATTTTTTAAGTAAATTCAACTTATCCAGGCTTACAGTGCATAATCTCTTTTAAAATAAAGGGTATTAATAGGGAATTTGTCCCCTTTTGCTGCAGTAACAGCCTCTTCTGGGAAGGCTTTACACCAGATGTTGGAACATTACTGTGAGGATTTGATTGTGTTTAGCCACCAGAGCATTAGTGAGGTCAGGTACTGATGTTGGATGTTTAGTTCTGGATCACTCCAACTTATTCCAAAGGTGTTGGATGGAGCTCCATCCCTCCAGAGAACACAATTCCACTGCTCCACAGCCCAATGCTGGGGGGGCTTTATGGCCTTAGCCTAATGTGTGGCTGTGTGGTCAGTGCTTTTCTATGGAGATTACACAAGCTACACACTTTTGAATGCCTGTGTCTGCAATGGCTGCACCTTAAAGCAGCTGAATTCACTAATTAGAGGTGTTGTCTTGACATATATTGTGCCTCTATAGAAAAAGTGTGTTTCTAGGAAAAACTGGAAAGTCGGAATAGAATCCGCATGGAATTCAGACATATGGAGTTAACACTCGAGAAAAAAACAGATGCAGCAATTTCTTAACATATTTCACATTAAAAACAGAGAATAAAGAAGTGCTTAAAAATCTTGAAACTCTCTTTTTTCCCTAAATGTTTTAAGATCTCTTCTTAAGATTAATGAAATCACATGCAGTTTTGATGTAAATGAAAGATCCTTAACGTCGCGGAATAGCGCGAGCGGGAAAAGGGGAGCAGAACAAAGCTGTGTTGTGTTCACGTGGATTCCGGCAGCTTGGCTCGAGGACGCTTTTTTCCCCCTCTCTTTTCCCCGAGATTAACTTTAGCATTCATACCTCAAACATCGGAATCAAACAGGAGATAAACACTTCACATCGGGATCAGAGAACAATGGAGACATCAGGGGCAATTTGCCTCGACGGCAGCGATAGCGATCAAACCGTTCAAAACGGCTCCTCAGAAACGCAGCCAGGCTTTTTTTTTTTTTCTAGAGAGCGCAGAACAGGTGACAGTTTATAGACTCACAATCTGCATTTCAAAGGCCTTTCAGAAACGCAGCTAGACGAGAGCTCTTTAGCTCCTGCTCCTTTCATACACCGCACTGCTGAAATACCACTTGCTCTCTCTCTCTCTATCTCTCTCTCCCTCCTCTCTTTCCTGTTATGTAATCATCTACAAGGTGTGTGTGCGTATAGTTGGGAAAGAAGAGCTTTTTTTTTCTCTTTCATCTCTGCAAACAGGCATCTTGTCTTCTCTCGCTCACACACATTTGAACACCTTCCCCGCCTGGCTGTCATGTAACAGTACACCCCTCCTCCTCCAAAGTGCAGGATTATTGTGGCTGTCATGTTCTCTCCTGGGTCGTTTTTGTTCTCGCTGACACACCGTCGTGTCTTCAGGGGAATCGTGTTTGCGTTCAGTTCAGCGGCGCTTCCACACCAGGTAGGAGCGTCTACCTGAGGAACAGCACCCCAAGAACGAGATGAACACAAGACGTGACTGCGTTTTCACACATTCTGTGTTGTGACAGGAGATATGTGATAGGATGTTGTGATACAGGTAAAGTAGACTCTGCTAGGCAAAAGTCTGGTAGGTTTCATTGCTCAACGTGGCCAAATTTTACAGGAAGCTGTAATTTAACTGTCATGTAGAACAACCAGCCATAGGCTGTTGTTTTTGCATGATGTGTAGGGCAAGTAATTGTCAAAATGGTGCTACAACAAAAACAGACCTGCAAATAAGTGCTACATGTTGGCAAAATCTACAGTCATTGGTTGGAAAATCTCAACCTCAACTGCTCCTCTGCTAAGACGGCCACAACTATCAGAATTGTGTCAGTCAATTTTGATTGGTTTTCCAGACAACTTTTATCCATCTGAAGCGAAACTAAAGTGTGTTTATCAAGCTAAATGCTAGCTAGCAGCAGCAAGAAGCTGTTGACTTCTCTTCAGGGAGACAATATAATTAGCCTTAGCACTTCCACACCAGGTAGGAGCCTCTACCGGTAGCATAATGCTGTATGGGAACAATCAAGTGATTGTGTGTAAACAGATGTCCATATATTCTGTGTTATAACAGGATATATGTGGTAGGATGTTGTAATACAGGTAATAATAGTCCCACAAGACAGAATTCTTACAGGAGAAATCTGTCAGGTTTCATCGCTCAGCATGTCCAAATTGTCATAAGGGGGCATATTATCATTAGTAAAATAGTTATTGGTTGGCTAATTTCTACCCAAGATGCTCCGCCCACATGTACAATGTCTGAAATTCATTGTGCCTTAAGATAACCACAGCTTTCAGAATTTTGTCGATTCTGTTTTGATTGGACCTGTCCAGGGTGTATCCTGCCTTCCGCCCAATGACAGCTGGGATAGGCTCCAGCACCCCACTGCGACCCAGAAGGATAAGCGGTTTAGATGATGTATGTATGCATGTATGTATGTTTCGATTGGCCATGCACATATCTGAGTGCATGCACTTTCATGCGCTTCCATGCACTATATTGTATCCATCTGATACGAAACAAAGGTTTTCAAGCTAAATGCAGGCTAGCACTAGCAGAATATTAGCCTATTGGGCCAAAATAATATCAATGGATTGAAAAAATTAGTTCATATTTTTTAAAATTATTCAGGGGATTTAATTAAAGCACTAACAAGATACACCCATGTATTGCCAGCAAACATAGTGCTTTGTTTCCCATGGGTTTGTTTTTGTTGGATAGGTTAATTACTGATTGTAGCCCATCTGTTGCAAAACAAGTTATCAGCCCACTTTAGGGTTAGGGTTAAGTTTGTTTTAGGGGTCTTTTACAGAATATACTCCTACCCACACACTCTCTCAAATCACCATCATTTTACCTGTATTACAACATCATATCTATCCTTTCACAACACAGAGTTTATGGACATCTGTATGAAACACAATCACACAAAAAGAAAGGATTGTGATGGGTTCTTCTGCATGTCACTCAAATGGCCCTATAAAGTCAAAGTAGGTGGTACAATACTTTCTGCTGGTAGTCAGAAGTCTGGCTTGCAAGACCATTGGTCAGCAAACATGCAAGGACATCTCATTGACTGACTACTGCATTCTTCAAAAAAACAAAAAACAAACAAAAAAAAGATTAACTTAAACAGTTTTTTTTAACCCATTGACCTCTCCAAAGGTCTCATTGTCATCAGGGTGAGCTGAGCGCATGATTGCTTACAAAAGTTTATTTCCCATAAGTCTCACAAAAACAAATGCACGGAGGCATGTATACATGCATGTGTGGATAGCCAGCCAGAGTGAACCTGACAAATTACATTGCATCAGACACTCTGGGTACCTCTGTGATGTAGGCTTACTTCAATTACAATGATGTCACTTATATAATGCTAATTTGTGGCAACTTTTTTCATTCATCTTTAGAAACTTCAGCATTATTGGCATTATTTACATTTCATGTTTGGCCTTATTTCTTGTTCTGTTGGTATCTAAACTAACAAAGTCTTAAACGTTTCCAAACATAGTGCATATGGTAAAGTGACTTATTTGTTGACATATTCCTTTGTACTGCGTATTGTATTACACAGTATAAATGCTGTTGCTCTAATGCAGTCATATGGAACTTTGACACGTTGTCTGACTTTTACACGTTGTTCAGTGACAGACACTTTCCATTCTATTGCTTTGTTTCCTCCAGCCCGACTCTACAAATCAAACCTGAGTCTCACTCAATTAGCTTAGGCCTTCACTTTAAACAGCGCAGCTCCACGCCAACAGGAGAGTGTGTTTGTGAGTGTGTGTGTTGAGTCGTAGCCGTTAGCTTCCTGGCCTGCTCAATTCTATGGAGCATTATTCTGTCCAAGGGAAATAGATTTAGTCAGGCCTTTCACAGACTTACAGTGCAGCAGTTCCAAGCAGTGGGAACATGTGTAAACATTATCTATTACTGCACGGGCCGAGAGGGAGGCGGGAAGCTGGATGCTGATGCATTTTATAGTGGTGAATGTTTTCTGTAGGGAATGTAATGGTGAGAATTAAATAGCTTGGAGACCCGATTGTGGAGAATACCTCTACTCCCATACATTTACATTTATGGCATTTGGCAGACGTTCTTATCCAGAGCGACTTACAATTTGATCATTTTACACAGGTAGACGAAGGTAGTGTTAAGAGTCTTGCCCAAGGACTCTTATTGGTATAGTGTAGGGTGTTTACCAAGGTGGGCTTTGAACCCCAGTCTACAGTGTAGAAGGCAGAGGTGTTACCCACTACACTATACCAACCACCATACATACAGTAACTTGCCAGTTTAATAGAAACACCTACTTTGTGGCTTTTTATCAGGCACATCTACCATATAAGTGCACTTTAAAGGTATACAATTGATGTATCCATGCTCTGGCCACAAAAGCTTTGTTTTGCAGCAAATTTTGGCAAACTATACCAAAAACTAGGAAAATCTAGTATTATAGGGTAATTTGTCATATTTCTTTAATTTAGAGCATGTTATAAATTTAAATGATCTTTATTTTGTATCCTGTTGGGACAGATCAGGTGTCATTTCTGGCCATGTAATCTAGCTAATTTTAGCGTACTAACAAATTTGTCATTTCAAACTTGTCAGGTTTTACTTGGCTACAACAACAAAATCCAGGTCAGTCACGTAGCATTTTAAACTGGAAACTCATGTTGGAATTCCAAATAAAGCGCACTACAATTTCTCATTATGTTAAATGGTATTTTTGCCAGTGCTCTGTAAAGCTACGAATTAATACACTTGCGAGTGGTACATGGATAGGTTAATTGACTGCAGCTCATCTGTTGTAGAACAAGCTATCAGCCTCTCTCTACCCTGTCCATCAATGGAAAAAAACCACCACAGGATCTCCACTGACCAGGTATTATTTTGTTAGGGTTAGGTTTCTTTTTTTGGGGGTCTTGTACAGAATACACTCCAACCCACACACTTTCTTTCTCAAATAAGCACATGCTTACCTTCTCTTTAACGTCAGCCTAACATATTAATGTCATGTTCAACAGCACTCCACATTCTTCTCTGATGGCATCTATTAAACGCTGATTAACAGCTTGGAGAAGAAGTCCAGCTTTTCCATCTCAGCTCCACAGTTCTCTCTATTCTCCAGCGAGTGTAACTGAATAACAGTCCACCTCGCAGGCCGAGGTTTTTGTTGGAGCCTGAGCTGACGTTGTGCGAAAGCCACCTGACAGCGAGAGGCTGTGTAACCCAAATGCTCCCACCTGCAGCTAGCGCAGTGATATCATGGCTTAGCTAATGCAGTAGCTAGCATGGTGATATCATGGCTTAGCTAATGCAGTTGAAATCTCTCACTAGAGACCACTGGCTGGACGCTTACAGGTCCACATACAAGGTTCTGGAAGCAGACCTGCTGCTGTCTTTCATGAGGAGGAATCTGTCTGGCTAGACATACAGGGTATGAAAAGCTGGTTTGGGAACAGCTGCTAATTTCTTGGAATTCACACGAATAAACTTGTGAACTTTTATGCTTAGAGCCATTTCAGTTATGTAGCTTTTTTATAGCCTCATTTCTATAAAATCCATCATATTTCCTTAATTAAAAACAAAATTATACAGTTGTCTCCTTATTATATATGTTGTCCGTCGTACAAGATGCGTTTGGTGTTTGCTTTAATTCTGTACTGGAGCTACAAGGTTAATGTAGCCAGCAAGTAATAGAAGCTGATAGCTCATCAGTTAGCTCTGTGTGAACTGCATGACTGAATAATCTTACATTTGCTTCAAACTGAAGTTATTAAGTAATCCCAAATATACTATATGTCATTTCTGACACTGTGTGCCAGAATGTTCTCCATAAAAGTAGACAAAAGTGTCCATATTTGTACTCATGTCTGTTGTCATGTTTCTGGGTTCAGCCTCCATCCCTACTGACTCTCTGAACTTCCCATAATCCCCTTGACCACCATGTCATCATCACAGACCCACAGTTTCGACCTGGCCCGACTTCGGTACTTTGCCTTTGGACTGTCCTTAAAGGCTTTTCTCTACTTTATATCTGCGAGCACCTGGTTTGTCACAGCTGTGTTCCATCCTTCATGACCTCAAGTTTGTTTTAACCCTCAGTAACCTAATTAGATGTTTCTTGTGTTTCTCTTAATATCTTTGTGATAATACTGTGCAGATATGTGGTTCAAACAGTTCCTCAATCTGTAGAGTCTGCTCTTTTGATTCCATCACATTCCAAGATCATACGTGACTCACATCTGGAGTTATAAGCCAGTGAAGACAAGCTGAGACACACACCATCTGCCTCTCACCTGTAATTGATGGATTCACATGTCTGTCTACATTTTGGGTGAAACAGACCAATGGATACGCTGGCTCAACTGACCCATCATGTTGAAAACACGAGTGGTGTTAAAAAAGTTCACAGCCAGTGAAGTTGCTGCAGTGGTTTTGGCAAATAGCGATGAGAATATTTATCTATTTCAATTATAAATTCCACTACTTTTGTGAACCTAAGAATATGGTAAATCCTTTTCAAGCACCAAAAACAATGTGTCCATATGAGTAAAGCAATGTTTTCACAAGCGATAGTAAGAATTTCTAAATTTTTATTTTTTCAGCTTTCAGGCCCAATTATCTCTTTACATGGTGCTCCATGTCAAAAGGGCCTCATTACTTTGGACATGTATTACTCCATCAATAAAAATTTCCATACTGTCAAACACTAAGCTAAATCAAAACCAGAAAATGGTTATGATTGAGCTGAACAGCTAAAACTAATAAACAACAAAAATGCGTCATAGCTGTCAAAGCTTGCATCTTATTTTTTGTCATTTTTACTTTATGCATCACTTGAAAACCTTAGCTGCCCTTAACTTTGTGTTACAATTTCATAATGAACAGACCAACAGGAATGGTCCAAAATTACTTCTAAAATCTACTGCTAAAAATCATTAAATGATGTTTATAATGTGTTTTTCTTTTTTTGCAAAGTTACCATTTTGGATATACAGTGTTTTCTTCTGACAGCAACACTACGTACATAACGCTGCTGTCTGAACAAAATCTCATATCTCCGTTTTTATTGTTTTTCAAATTTTGACATCATCTAGAAATGTCTGTTGCTCTTTAAATTGTGTGTAAATTTTATGATGAATGGGCCAAAAGAAATGGCCCAGAATACTTGGAAAAAAGTCTGGTTCCATTGACTTACATTAAAAGTAAGTTATGTTTTTTTCCTTCTCCTGTAAAGTTATCACTTTGGAGATACAAGATTTCTTCTGACAACAGCGATATATTTTCTCATATACAGAATATGTGTCAATATATGTGAAGTCTTAGCACCATAGTTCAGGCCTCTTTCCCATACTCCCCCTCTGTGCGGACAGAAGGATGATATACGCTCTGGAGTGACGAAGGAGGACCTCTATAACACTGCACTGGGGAATACTCTTTACGGCGGACCCCTAAATGTTGCAAACTGATGTTTTCAATTAGCCCCAGTCCGAACAAGACCCCCCCCCCAGCCCTGGATGTCTAAAACAAGCACAGGGATGTTCTGATGCATGGAGCAGGAGCCCTAATGACTTTTCGCAGGCCATAACTCAGGGGTTATATGAGGAAGCAAAATCGACTAACCCAAACTGATCCGATGTCCACAGCCAGGAATCTGTGTTCTAACCAAGGATGTGAAATGAACAGAACCACTGAGGTGACCACAGCAAGTTTGGTTTCTTTTATATTCCATATTTTATTATTATTATTATTATTATTATTATTATTATTATTATTATTATTATTATATTTTTGTATTATTTTTATTATTCTTAAATGTTCCTACATCCTGCATACCTCTCTGCCATGAATATGTATATGTCAGAATGTAATTTTAGGTCCAAACTTCCCAAATGTAAACTAATGAAAACAGTATCTCAGGCACAGGAATGCAAGAAGTGGATGTGACGTGACTGATGATGTCATGCAAAATAATTTGCCCTTTTCATTTGATTTATTTATTATTATTTTTTTTATTTACATCAAACAGAGCATGCAGTGCTATAATGACAGTATACACATATAAGTCCTACATCCTCCCACTGCTCTCTCACTCTGGATTTTATGCACATGACTTGAGTGGTGACCAATCAGATTGTTGATATATGGTGCGGTGACCAACTGTGTGACGCCCTCAGCCACACAGTGAAATTTAACACTGAAACGCACACAGAGCAGGAGATTTAACGGTTGATAAAAACTTCATTTTCACGATAGATGATTATTTACAAGTTTAAACAGCAACATTAGGCTGCTTTGGGACTTAGAACTGGCCTATAACTCTGCATAGACTTTCTCTCTTTGCACCTCAACCTATGTGTTTTAGCAAGACGCCCTCAAAGTGGCCGACAGTTTTCAGCTCACTGCACTGAAAATACGATGTTCCCTTAAACAGTGCAGCTACTGCAGATTTTTAAAATATAACAATTCAAACTCCACTCTGAAACAAGCACACATGGATCTCTGCTGTTCTCAAAAGTTTATAAAGTTCAGAACATTCTATTATCACTACTAGTATAATTTTTAACAGTTGCAATCCTGAAATCAGGGGGTACTGCAGCCTCTTCAGCCCTCCCCCTTCCTGAGTCCTTGCTCTGGCTTCAGGCAGCGTATTCATAGCCATTTCATGTAATAAATTTCTGTGAGGTAAATTTTAGAGGCATTAAACTATTCAGCTGTTTGGTTCCTATCACTAACACTGTGAATGATTCTGATCGTGTAAGTTCCATATCAAACCACTCTGAATGTCTTTGTTAACATCTTAGCAATTTATTCATGCAGCTATTTTGAAAAATCAACAGAATCATCATCATCAATTTTATCATTCATGTTTATCTTAGAAGAAAAAATGTTCAGAGAGATCAAAATGTCTTTAAGACTTGAGGTTTATGAAGAACCGACATGCAAACGTGTGTCCAGACATTTGGCTGCTACTCAAAACATGCTCCTCATGTGATGTCATAGAAGATCCACTTGTGGTTTCCTAACATTTCAATGGATGGTTGTTTAGAGAATCAATTTTGTGAATCAGATGTGAGTGTGAGGAACCATTTGAAAGTTTGAAGAACCTCCACATAATATAAAGGTTCTATGAAGAACCCTAACCCCTTTCTGCAGGCCTCCTAGTGGCCATTCCACCAGCAGAATGAAATATGACTCATTTATATAATAAAAAAATAAAACATTTTCATAGCCAGGAGAGAAAAGTCTTTGAGTAACTGAACTCTGTTACTGTACTTAAGTATTATTTATCAAGATTTTTACTTAAGTATTATTAAGGTACATTTCCAAGAAAAAAAAAAAAAAATACTTTTGTACTCCTCACTTTTTCATTTAGATCTCTTCCTTTAGTTTCTTCTGAAAATGAGTTTCTTGCATTTAAATTCTTTAAATTTTGTTTAAACATTTAACCAATCATATCAAATGAAACTGCCCACAACTATGCTAATTTGTCCTTTTGCCAGGACTAGGACTGCCTATTAGTGACCGCACCACACAGCACTGCAAAAGTCAAATGACATTTTCTTAATTTTCTAATTTAAAAGAAGTGAACACGTCCTCTACAGACAACACACTTCACACATTTAAATGCACAATTACTGCTTATTTGCAGAAATTAATACATTGGAAAAAAACAAAAAACAAAAACAAAACATAAAATGTGGCCTGTGCAAAAGTTATGGCACATTTTATGTATTTTATATTCACAATATGTTAAACTCAGTAAATGAATGGAGGAACTAGAAAACTAGGCCTATACTTAGAAGCGCTGAGTGAGTGTATAGATGCAGGATCAGCTCTCGCCCTGCACTGTAATGACGTTTGTTAAAAGAAGCTGATCCTGTATCAGCCGTTGAGAAGTGTGCTGTGTTGGATACATGTTGGATACATGGCGCATGCTGGAGAAACGTGTGGGTAGAATGCTTTTCTGTCTTTCTAACTGTTCAGAACCGGTGTGTGTGTGTGGGAGTGTGCTTGAGGGATAGTGTTCCTGACCATGTAACACACACACATATATGCACAGACACACACACACACACTGTCTTTTCCTCCTGGATAACAGCAGCTGGTCTAAACTCCGGCCAGACATCTCTCTCTCTCTCTCTCTCTCTCTCTCTCTCTTTCTCTCTCTTTCTTTCTCTCTCTCTTTCAGTACACACAGGAAGTCTTCTCAACTCTAAGCCAAGCCCCTGTCAGAGAAAGAGAGAAAGAAGTAGAGCATTAGTGACAGTTACTTTGTACTTTTTCATTTTCACATTTAAAAAAAAGAGCTCAATAGTCATGTCCAGTGGCTTAACTATAACATTATAACATTTTAGGCCCCTGTTCAGAGTTAATGGGCTGCCTATAAATACATTACTATCAGTGTTTGAAAACATATATAATTATCTTATTTGCACATTATTTCTATGTCTCAACCAAGTTAATTCCCTAATGTGGGTTAATGGTTAATGCATGTTATTCAGTTATCACAGCTACTCCTGAGTCATGGGTGTATAATTGTGTAAGCAGCAATATAAGGGGTCCAATAAAGATGTTAAGTGCTCCAGTCACTACAGGCCCCCTATGCTCCAGTGTGATTGTTCCACCTCCACCGTCGGTACTTACACCAATGGTTATATCATGTCCTCCTACTCTTTGATTGTGTGTTCTTTGTAATTGTTAAGCAGAGGCGTCGGTAGGAATTTTGGGCCTCCTGTAAACTGCATGCATGGTTCCTTTGTCTCTCTCATTTCCCGTAGCAGAACCTGTCAGAGCATTGTAACATACTAAAATGTCCTGTTAATTTCGATCTCCATAATTTTAGATAACACCATCCAGCAAGTCGCAAATGTGAATATAAGCAGCATCACCGTATTAAACTGGCCAAAATTGTATTTTTAGTTGTTTCACAGAAATGTTGCATCTTGGATGTTGAAGCAAAACTCTATAATAAGTTGTTTTTGGCTGGGACACATACATTATCATTATCCAAAGTCCTCAATAGTCTCCACAAGCACATACATACAAGTCCTCAAGAATCTCCACAAGCACAATTCAGCTGCAGATCATGACATTCAGTCATGGAGTAATGATGTTCTGGTTTTAATTTGTACTTTACCCAGGCTGAACAATACTGTAGAGAGGCTAGAAAGTGTTCCTAGCACACATAGCGGACACCGGACCACTTTCTACTTCACCTTCACCTTCAAGTTAAACTTCTACAATTCAGTAGTTATGATATCTTAACACAAAAACAGAGGGTGCTGCACTGTTGATTTATGAGGGAAAAACAGGAAAACCCTGTAACCTCAGGAGCAGGGATTTTTATTTAGACAGCTCTGTCATCATTTCCATTTGATGACTGCAGTTAATATAGCTCAAGCTTCCTTTCCATTAACAACTCCAGTCTATCTTCATAGTCCTCTTTTATCTCCAAAAAAACTGGGTGACATTCTCGCTTTCCCATTTTTGCTGTTCTTTTTTCTTTTTTTCTGTCATTTCTGAAAGCTGATTTATGTTTTGCCAGTATCTTCATTTGAATGAAAACAAAATTCTCGTTCTTCTTACAGATCAAGAATGGGCTAAGTCACTGAACACAGAGGTGACCGTAAACAAAAGAAAAATGGAAATGAAGTAAAGCAGGCCTTGAACTCAAAAAAGGCACAAATCCTCTTTACCCCAGGACTGAGAATGTTTGTGGTGTCAAGAGTGGAGCAGTAAAACACTATATAATACTCCAATAAAAAAGTGCTCTGGAAAATGCTTATTTTACACTAGTTATTGCTAATAATGTAGTAATAAGCAGCCTGCTACTGATTTGTTAAGTCTCAATAAGTGCATTATAAGGGCTTTGTAGTGACTCTTCTGCACTTGTTTCAATGAGCTATGAGTGAGAATTAATATTGGATTACAACATGATTTTATTGTCAGCGATATCTACAACTTCTAATGGTTAAAATGTGCACAATATTTCATACAGGCAAAAAAGACAGCATTAAAAAGACAGAATCTGAAACACTATTCATCTGACATTGGCAGGGTACCTCTGTTTTCTCATCACTTTTCATCCCTCTTGCTCTCTTTCTGTCTTATCAGTGTGTGTGTGTGTGTGTGTGTGTGTGTGTGTGTGTGACAGGTCTGCTCAGGTGTTGTTAATCCTGTGGTTTAATTCTGTTGTGTACCTGGCAGGAGGTTCCCTCCCTCTGCTGTAGGATCAGCTTCTGATCCTGTCCTTTTCTTTCTCACTCTGATCCTCTCTCTCTCTCTCTCTCTCTCTCTCTCTCTCTCTCTCTCTCTCGCTCTCTCCCGTACCGGCTCAGAGCTAACTGCTAAAGAAGCCCAAATCCGCCATTTTGATTCTCTTTCATAAGACGATCAGTCAGAGAAGAAATGCGCCCGTGATATCTCCTGCAAAAATGGGCTGAAAGTAATACTGGCAGCAGAATGCTATCAGAAGATTACTTTTTAATGCGAGGCTGATGCTTTTGTGTGTGTTAAACTGGCCAAAGTTTAGCGCAGATAAGGTTTTTTTGCCTGAACAGGGAGGTATCAATGCTAGCAGGCTGCACCACAGAAACTTCATTTGGTCCATAGATGGAGGCCTCGCAGCAATCCTGCTGAAAACAGCAGTGTGTTCACCTCAGGTGTGAGAGTTTTTCTTTGGCCCTCATGCTAAGAAACAAGTACATGGCCTATATCTTTCAGTGACCTTATCTGACTCTGACTTTTATCAACCATTGCAAAAATCCAAATCAATCAAGGCAGACAGGACAGTTTTAGTCTGTCATGATGCCATTCGGCAACAGCAATGCTCCAGTAACAGAAATACTGAAATATACAATATAGACTAGCACTGAGGCATTCAACATGCTACTTTACCTACTCATCTTCAGACACTTAACCCTTAGTCAAGATAAAGTCCTTCCAGACTGTGTTGTACTCCTGAGTAAAACATAGAACAAGGGGTGATCTCTGAGCTAGCCTAGCATTTCCTCTCAATGATAGGTAGGAGGAGGATGTAAAACATGATATTTTTGGTTTATATTGTTCTATACCTGGTGGTGCACTGTGATTTTTTTAGATGCAGGAAAAAAATACTATATTTTGATGAAAGATTTAAAAAAAAATGTCTTGATATATGATTGAAATGTGATTAACATGACCAGAGACATTCAGGTTTACTTTTACTTTAAAATCCTTTCTAAGGTCGCTGGCAACTCATGACATCATTTTCTCCCTCTACATTGTCCATTTTTAGATGCAAAGCACCTTATGGAACTGGCTTGTAACTCACTCACTTACTCACTCATGTTTAGCAGGCCGAAACGTCTCAGCAAGGGGGCACCGTGAGCAGGCAAATAGCTTTTGATGTTTTTTTTAGATAGGTGACAAACAAAACATCAAAAATATCACTAAATTAAATTGTATTTGATTGTTTTTGACAAAACAAAACTGTTTTACACTGTCATGGCAGTTTGTAGATACAACTCTAGGTGCCAACTCAAGCTATTTAGCTATAAGTGCCAACTCAAGCTATGTTCAAATGGTTGGAAAAAACTCTCATGCATTTAAGGAAGTTAAAAGCAAAATATCCTCTAAAACTGGCAAAATGGGTCAATTGTTCTCAAACGGACAGACGTGGAAGATATGTTTCCTGGTCTGGTCATGTGGGAATATGTGCCTGCAGGGAACTGTAGCATGCCTGGCCTAAGAGAGGGGTGAGCAAGTGAGCACAGCTCAGTGATTTTCCTGCTCAAATGACCAACTACACCAGGTAATTGTTGGATTACACATCAAAATCATTTCTTTCAATTTTAGATTGTTTTAAGAATATTATAAAAGTACTCAATGTATTTCTTGATGTTTACCACCATTCTATCTACTAAAAGTGTCTTATTCTATTGGCAGATCATTTTGCTTGTTTTAAGGAATAATGCCTAAAAAATCATGCAAAATGATCAGCCATTAGAACAAGACAATTAAACTAGATAAAGTTCTTAAAATAAGCTCATAAATATAATAAATAAGTTGTATTTATATTAAAGATGTGGACTAGAATTACAATTATTTCACTTGCTAATACATCATTTTCAGGTTGGTTTGAGCAGAAATCACCATACTGTGTGTCCTCCAAGACTGAATTGCCCTGCCCAGCACCTGGCCTCAGTGTCCCCAGTGCCCAGTACCTCACTCCTTCAGAACCGAATATGACCAAGCAAGACTGTGGCCCTAAAGGTGGCTGGCTCAGCCGTGACTGGCCACTAATGTCTAAGAGCTGCCCTGAGTCGTCCACTCTCATCTCTTCACTCTCTTTCTCTGGCCTGCACTGGAAACTCCATCCCTGTTTGTGTGTGTGTGTGTGTGTGTGTGTGTGTGTGTGTGTGTGTGTGTGTGTGTGTGTGTCAGTCACTGGTGTCAAAGAGTCAAGAGAGCAGAGTACTTTTATCAGGCAGTCTAAAGGAGGGTGAAGACTGACAATAGGGCCTGCCTCACACTGACCTCTCTTTCATTCTTTCTCTCTATCAGAGCTTTAGTGATGCTCTCTGTCCCCATTTGATGATGTCGTGGGCTTTTCTGCAGGGCCTGTGGGTATATTTCTGTCATTGTTGTGCTGTGTGCCCATATGGACGGCAGTGTGGGAATAGAGGCAGATCCCTGCAGCATCAGGCCTGCGCTCAGCTATTCCGAGTTTATGGAGCGTGCTAGCAAATGAACTCATCACGCTCGCATGCGGCAAGGTACAGCCATCATGCTTACAGAAACCAACCTGTCATTCTACCAGTGTCTCAAAGCTCAAGTGCTACAAAAACCCTTTGGCCTGCATTTTTTCTCATATTCCAAGGGTTTTTGTAACTGGTAAAATCAATTAGTTATGAGCACCTGGCTACCTTTTCTGATGCCTGGGCACAAATATTTGGTGGGCACCTACCTGGCCACTTTTTTGATGATTGAGTTTTTTTAACGATATCACAATGGCCATTCTCTGTCAGGGTATCACGTCTAGCTTTTAAGGGTCCCTCAGGCAAGTCTTTCGAATATCTGGATCAAAGTACATGTTGGCTTGCTCCTAAAAAAACGGAATTTTGACCAAAGTAATGGCAGGTGGAGAAACAGTTGCTAAGCAGTGATTGGAAGAGAGAATGAATGAATGACATAGGAATTGTCAGTATCTTGATTGTAATACAAAGTTGAAATTAATCTTTTTTTTATTGCTGTGCTAGTAAAATGTCCACCATAAATCAAGACAACAGGTCACAGGGCCCCCCTAGAGGCTCAGGCCTCTGGGCACATATCCATAAAACCCATGCGATGATCCGGGTCTGGGTAGAACTGCATTTTTCCTTTAAATCATTATTTTTCTAGGGTGGCCATACAGTGTCATTTTTTGGGACATGTCCTCTTTTTGGGACCCTAAAAACACATCCGGCCAGGATCTACCTTTGCTTTCGTATTCACATTTGCTCTCTACAGTCAGCCCTGTACTGCCCTACTGCCCCTACTGTTGTCCTTTTTAAAATCCAAAATATAATCACTCTGTATATAGAGCCAGGTGTAAGCAGACCCAGCATGCGTTGTGAATGGACTACATTCATATCACTAAAACCACATTCAAAGGTGGTCAGAGATGGATCTTGACCACTTTCAACACAAGTCTAAACGGAATGTATTTTTTACATCTGCATACAATTTCATAAGTCGAAATGTGTCTGCCAAGTGCTGACTAGCAGGTGAGAGGATAAACAAGAAAACGCAAGATGGAGGACATGCGAGGCTGAAGTTACTCATGAAACCAAGAGTCTGAGCCGATAAAAGAGCTGAAGCCAGACTTCATGATTTGTATTGTAAAAGGGGAAAGTAGTCAGAAGAAAAGTGGACAAGAGGTATATTTTGATGTACTTTTTATGTGGGAAAGTAAAATTGTATCTCATCTGATCACATAGCAGACGCATTTTATTAAAAAGTGCAAATGGAATCATGCCAAAGTATATCCAGATACAATTTTGGACATGAAACACCTTAAAACAATGCAAGATGTGAAAAACTTTAAGAGACTTCAGTGTTTTGAAAGTCTTGCTCTAGTCTTGCTGACACAATTGTCATGCATAAAGCGCTTTTCTCAATTATCTATTTTGTTTTAATATAAATTGCCATACATTATCATATACACATTAGGGTGACCGTAGGTCCTTATTTCCCAGGACACGTCTTCTTTTTGGGAACTAAAAACACATCAGGCCGGGATTTCTAAATTGCCTAAAATATCCAGGATTTGGCTTTCATGTTGATATTTGTTTTCTAGAGTCTGCCCCATGTCTTCCTCCTGCCTCCAGTGTCCTCTTTTTTGAAACCAAAATATGGTCACCTTTATATATATATATATATATATATATATATATATATATATATATATATATATATATATATATTTTAATCTGAAGTGACTGCTTCACATGTCTTCTTCACAGCTGTCCACACTCCACACAACATCTATAGTTTCTTTCTTTTCCATACATTTCGCAACATTATCCCACAAGATCTGTATAAGATTTAAAACTGGTGATAGTGCTGGCTGTGGAACCACCTGAACTGTCTTTTCTTTAAACTGCTCTGATTTTATTGTGTTTTTCCATGCTTAAAATGATTGATTAGCCAAAAACAAATTCCCAATTTACCCCTACTTTTCAACTTTATCTCTTTCTCCAAATGTAGTCGATCAGCCAAGGCATGCTTAGTGTCTGGAGTTTCATAAGTTTTGCACGGGAGCTACAAGGCTAGTGTAGCTAACAATCAACAAGTTTAACAATCAGCACACACTCGCCTCAAACTGCATTGAGTAACGTAATCCCAAATATACTTACTTTTGTGGTTTTACACTGTATGACTGTTAGACTGTTAGACAGTAGCAGCAGCCAACTTAAGGCCTGAATTTTGTCCATAGTTTTGCCCATTGACTTGGCTGATTTGCACATTTGGAGATATGAGGAAAACTGTGTCAATTTGCTGAATGATGAGCTACCACTTTAAGAAATCTGAACAGATAGACATTTGCGCATCTGAGCAATTCCCTTTGAACTGTCAGATCAGAGTAGTAGGTTTGATTTATTTGGAATATAATCCGGGTTTTCGAATATTTGGAAGACAGATTTCGACATGAGCAGTTTTGACAATTTCTTGATGTCAGAATGAATTGGGCAGAGTGGACAGCCAGTGAGCCATACACAAAATCAACCGTCAGTGACTTCATGATGTGGGAACAACACACAACTGCACCTCTGTGGACAATCACAGCTGTATTGGAGCGAGTGAAGTCCCATATCAAAGCTCAGTCAGAGGAATAGTTGAAAATAAGAGGCAGAGAATTGGACATGAAGCACGGCAATGAAGAGAGAGACAGAGAGAGAGAGAGAGAGAGAGAGAGAGAGAGAGAAACAGGGGCCAGATAGATCTACCTATACCCCCTTTAGCATTATTTTGTTCCGAGGCACTGCTTCGGTAAATGAACGCAGCCAGAGCGTCTCTCGCGTGACACGTTCGGATACCTCCAGTACGGGACGTTAATGCGATGAGCTCCGGTGCAGTGGTGCAGGACCCTGAGCTTTGCACCTCACAGCTAACACACATTACTTAAGGTGCTCTCACACTCTCGAGGCTGATTTAATGACATCTGGTAGGGCCAAGGAACAACAAAGGCAACGGGACTACAAGGGTACAATAGTGTCGTCTACGTGCAACTCCATGATTCTTGGTAAAAATGCGCACATATAGATATATACACATATACACAGCCAAACAAACCCACCCCCATTAGCACAATAATGCTAATTTTTGCTAGCATCTCTAGCCTATAGGATTCCAGTAGTATGGTAGCACTCAGCTAACAGCAATTCACATGAACATTTCTTGGCCATTTTAGATTCAATTTGGATATGTGTAGTTTATAAAAGACATTCCATGTTTTACGTGAAGCTTGTAACACATATGAACATATTTTATCCTGTAGCAGTTCAGTAAAGAGCCTTGGTATAAAGCTGCTGCTGTTTTCTAACAATTGATGAAATGCACTGGTCAGGCTATGACGTATACTCATAGTCAGTGACATATCTAGAACTTCCAGAAGGCCTGGAACTATATTATTCTCTCAAAATTAGTTCCACCCATTATAAATCTAAACATGATTGGTTGATTATGCTTCCTAATTATGGTGGGGGTCAATCCAACATATTAGCACTTCAGTTCAGCTCCTGAAGATCTGACCATTGGGAGAAAACTCTTGGCTGTATCTACTTGGATACCATAGACTGTCTGGATAACTTTCCACAACTTTCCATTTCTTTGTTTTCAACCAAACCTTAAAATTTAAATGAGTATGACTACAAAACTTGCCGAGTTTAAATACAACCAACATAATGAAAAAATAAATAAAATTGAACAAAAAATTCCAGACATGCAGGAAGGAAAAAGTTCAATAAAAGGCCAATAATAGATCAAGTCAAGTCAAGTCAAGTCAAAGTTTATTTATATAGCACTTTTTACAACAGGTGTTGTCACAAAGCAGCTTTACAGAAAAAAATCTGGGTCCAAGCCCCCAGTGAGCAATCCAGTGGCAAAAGGCCAGGTGTCCTTAAGCTTGGCACACAACTTATTATTGGTCAGCATTTACTTTGATAAACATGGTGAGAGTGCTTTTAGAAATGGAGCCACTACAGTCTTTATTGGTTTGTCTTTGCTGTCTGAACACTTTAAAACAATCTTCCTTGAACAGATGATAAAAGACAAAACCTATAAACTACCGGGCAAAAGTCTTCAGCAGCTCCGAACATTGTTTGAAACTATTTGTCTTGGCAGTAAGTTTGTTTTTACCAGTAATAACACTATACAGTATTACACTGTATATTATTTTGAATTATGCTGTTAATTAACACAGTTAGATAAAAACTGGTTTGGTTCCTGGCACGCCAGCCACTGCATGGATTTATTAAATTCCATCAGCAGCCCACCTGATTTAAGTCAAGGAAGGATTGAAGTAGGTATTGGATGGTGACTTGTGGACTTCCTCAAGGAGACACTTACACATAATATCACAATATATTATTTATTTGTATTTATTGTAAACTTTTTTTTTTTTAGATAAATGGTTAATTCATCTCTTTATAAATTCCAATTCCATATATATATATATATACATACAATGAGCGTAGAAACAAGGAGGTGGTCATAATGTTACGCATTATCAGTGTATATATATATATACACTTATGTCTATACTCATTGTGCTTTTAGACTACCTCACACCACTTAGTGCCTGCTCTAATGTAAATACAACAAATCTGCCATATATGCTATGTAAATATGCAAATAGATATACTATTATTCCTACTCTCTTATACTTTAACTTATGTCTATTTTTTGTCTGTTTCTTATTTTAATTCTAAATATATTCCAAATGTATTTGTGTTACTTTTCATGTTTTATAGTGGAATGTAGTCAAAAACAATGCATACAGTGTACCAACTCTGAATATTCTTGTGTTTTGTGTGACGTCACATTGTATAGTCACCACCATTTTGAGGACCGAATCAGAGGATGACTGCGCTAGCACGATGCTGTGCTTTGTGAATGATTTACCTGTAAGATGCAACCGAAGCCGAGAATAATGAGGAACTACTCAGATCTTGCACTGTACAGTTTAGTGCACTGTACAGTTTAGTGTTGCACTGTACAGTTTAGTGTTTTTCTCTGCTGTTCACACCTCGTTCAGCTCAAGAAGGGATTAATTAGCTAATAATATCAGTTATTTTAACCAGGGAAACCACAATCATGCAGTGCAGGGGTTTCAGGACTGGAGGTGAACTCTGCACTAACTGCACTAGCAAACTTACAAAATCTCGTCTGTTAAACAGGGCACAGTTTTCTGACTCACGACATTCAGTCTGATATTTAACGTTTATGTTTCTTCATTCAAACGTCATTGAAATCTCCAGAAACAGAGAAGTAAAGTTATACCGGCTGTTTGCAGCTCCGTTTATCTCTTGGCTGTTAACGTTAGCTAAAGTTATCTAAAGGCTAGCATTGTTCACATCTGTGTTAATTAGCTGATGTTGTTAGCATTCCTATGATGACAGAGTGTTTTCTCCTCTTTATGCAACACCATGGAATCCGTTACACACCCTGACATGAAGAGCCGGTGGGCTTCTGTGCTTTTATATGCTTTGAGAGACTCTCAGAAAAGTGAGAGGGTTTGTTTATGAGAGAAATATAAATGTCAGGAAAACACAAATTTGGTAGCTTTCCACCAGTTTAAGTGGGACCAGGAGGTCAGGGGGAACCTGTATAAGGATTGCAGCCTATTTTATCAACTCTGTCAAGGTAACGTTTTTTCTCTTTCAAAGTAAGGTGAGTAATTTTACCCATCTTTCACCTCTAGTTATGTTCATGCAGAGCAGCGAAGCCAGAAATTCGGTCCCAAATATGGCGGCCACGACAGAAAAATCACATGACTGAAACCCTAGGATAGGATATGTACCTTTTGTGACTTTCGTCCTAAGAAACCTCCAAATTTATCCGGACACATCCCCCTTGTCCTCCCTTCCCTTGTTTTGTGCTAGTGAGTTGTATCATCATCGCTTTCACATAGTTAAGGCCTTGTGTGTGTGTGTGTGAGCAAGTGAGTGAGTGTTTCCAGACAGGATGTTATGGCATTAAACCACCTGGCCCTGTTGGCAGAATTCTGACACATAACAGAAAGGAACAGGTGCACAGGTACAAACACTTTATACACACACACACACACACACACACACACACACACACACACACATACTGTGACAGGTGCAGAAGTTCAAATTTCAACATTTCATTCATTCTTTCTCTCTCCCCATCCTCTGTATGAACGAATCTTACCAATAAAGACTTCAGGCCGAAGCTCTGCTGCATTACAGATACAAACAGAATGAGACATTATATTAAAATAAATTATATTTTACATTAAAATAAATAGAGAGGAGACCATAATAAATGCATTAATGAAAGTCATTTGAATTCTGCTATTTAAAGTGCAGCCATTACTGACACAGGTGCCAACTGCACACACAGCTTTTATAATCTCTGTAGAAAAGCATCAAGCAATAGAATGAGACACTGTAAAGCACATGAGCCTAAGGTCACCATGCCCAATGCCAAGCCTCAGCTGGGGGGGGTATAAAGCCCCCAGCACTGGGCTGTGGAGCAGTAGAACCGCACTCTCTAGAGTAATAGAGCTCCATCTATTAGCTTTGGGGGTGAGTTAGAGTGGTCAGCTCGTGTGGCTGAATGTTCCAACATCTAGTGTAAGACCCTACTTTTGTTAATAAAATATATCTATGTCACATCTATAACAACTGATCAAATAAATGAGGCATGATTGAACTAATCAAGGTCAAGTACTGTGGTAAAAATATTCTAAAAAATCTACACTGTTGATTAAGTGTAGCAGCAAAGTTGACACAAAACTGTTAATTAACTGTATTTATGCATATACTTCTGTATATATGCAAAGTACAAAGTCAGTATTGAGAGTTTATCTTTTTGAGATACGTTGTTTAAAATAATTAGGCCATCTCAGCTCCTTAAACAGAAAGCACAGCATCAGGCTTGGACAGGGGACTGGGCAGGCAGGAGGCGGGACAGACAGTGTCTGAGGTAGATGCTTCAATCAGTTTTTACATATAGAGCCAGAATGGTGTCCAGTGTTGTGGTGTGTGTTTTTATCTGATGTCATCGGATGGCAATTTGCACTCCCTCTCCCTCCCTTTCTCCCCCCATCCTACCTTCTCCCTCCTTCCTCTCCTTTCTGCCTGTGTGAGAGCCTGTCCCTGTCAATCACTCACTTTTCTCTCCTACTCTCACTTGCTTTTTCTCTTTCAGGCACTCTCTCTCTCTCTCTCTCTCTCTCTTGCGCAAACGTACCAACACACACACACACACACACACACACACACACACTTCCCCTGTGTAGTTGTGCCTACCTCTCCATGGAGGTAAAGGATTTGAGAAATAAACCTGTTGTCTACAGAGAACAGAAAAAAACCTGATCGCAGCACAAAGGCAGCCTTTGTTATCTTAAGTCAGAAGGTATGACAGGGCCGAGCATATGGTCATAATCCTTCAATACCCATCACCTGACCACAAACACACACACACACAGTCTGCTCTCATTCAACCGACAGGTCCCCTGCTGAGCGGTCAAGAGAGTGTGTGTACATACATGTAAAAATGAAACATGTAGTTGTTGTTAAAAGCAATTTTCAACATCACAACCATTTTGTTGGTGCAGACATTGTATATGAACACTGTATCTCTCAGGGTTTTCTGCAAAATAAGGACATCAAAGTTTTTAAAATTAATGAAAAGAAACTTTACCCCTACCCACTCACAGACACACACACACACACACACACACACACACACACAGTCAACCAACAGATCTGCTGCTTAGGGCTTAGTAGAGGTGTGTGATTGTTTTTGTGCTGTGCTTACTGATATATATATATATATATATATATATATATATATATATATATATGAGACTGATATAATACATATTGGGCATGTGTATAAATGCGTATCCTCACATTATTAAAAAAAAACAAACCTGCTTGTGTATCCATGAGGGGCGTCAATCCACTGGGGCAGGTGGGGAGGGGTGGGTTGGTTAGGGTGGGTTTTGGCCCCCTTTTCAGCCGAAAAGGTTTGTGCTGATTTTCATGAAGCAGGCAAACTATAAATCGCCCTGATTACTCCGCACTCTTTTGCTTGACTGGGCCTTTACAATCAGACGGCCCGCTGACAATAAGGCCTGATGAATCAAACATCTACAGCATTAGTTTCACCTAGATGCCTCTTTCCCAGGCAGCCAGAGGCGGAGCGAGCCGCTCTTTTGTCAGACCAGGTTTGATGGGAAAAACTCCTGACACTCGCTGCACCTATTGATAAACAGGCCCGTAATGAGGCCTTCTGCAGAGTGAGCCAACTCGCGCTCCATTAGAGACACAGAGAGGGGGAGAGTGAGAGAGAGAATGACTGTCTCTGTCCCTCTCTTTTTATCAGTAGGTAGATGCCATAATAACACACATATAATAGTTGCCATACAACACTTAATTTCTGAATAAAACTGTTACAGTGCTGTACATGTGAAGAACCACAAAATGCAGGTTCTAAAGCAAATGGTTAATTCTGATATTGCCCATTTTAGGCCACTGTTGCTATTTTAGATGTGTTTTAAACAAATGTTATGCCTTACACTACAAGTCTCTATGATCACTGATCTATTAATCTAGGCAAACATGACACAATGGAGTTGTTTGCCATCCAAACTGAAAATATGTCAACATTAACATAAAACCCTACTCTGCTTGATTGAATAGAAATGTGTGACATAATTCAAATAACTTTGTACAGTTTATTTTTTGAGGAGTTGAAGTCTGGACCCCTATATGGACTCAAATTTAAGTTTAAATTCCCATAATTTGGACATAATACATCCACACTGAATATAAATGAATTCCAAGTGTGTTTGTATCTAGAACCTACAATAATTACAGGTCCACATCCACAGCAATAAGCAATGCAGCAATTCATGAATTAATAAGCATCAAACTAGAAAGTGGTAGGACACTGCTTTGGGACACAAACAGTTCTTGGAGCAGCTAAATAAAGTTTTGGAGGTTGAGTTGGGTAGGGGGGGTGTTGTAGAGGGCAGCGTGGGTTGGGGGGGCTGCACAGAGGGAGGGGAGGAGTGGGCTGAGGTTGAGTGAGCACAATAGTTTAACTCCACTGGACTGTAAACACACTCACAGCGCGTCGGTCCAGCAGGCTTTTCAAACACGTCCGACTTCTATAAAACAATTTCGTTGAATGGCCTTTTATGGCTCACACATTTTTTTTTCTCTCATTCAGTTCAATTCAGTTCAACTTTATTGTCATTATATCAGCTCAGCATAACAAAAATCCTTCTCACTGTTTTCACTGCGTGGTACACACAACAATAAAATGCAACCTCAGAAACATCCGACTTCTATAAAGGAATCAAACGCCTTTCATAGCATTTCACTGGTGAAAAGCTACAACAGTAAGTCTGTGACAAACAGTGTGTAAAATCAATACATACAGTGCAATACTGTGCATAAGGGTGGGTGATATGGTAAAACTATTATGCCAGTTTTTTTTTCATGATATATGACATGCATCATAAGATTGCAGTTTCCAAGTATACAACATTGACCAGCAAAACTTTATAGTAAAAGAAATTATTTAAGAAGAAACAGAAGGGAAAAATGGTAAACTCAATAAAGGTAAAAAAATCAATAAAGTAAAATGATGTCATAATGGGCCGACATCCAATTAGCAACTACTTACTATGCAGTTTATACTGCACTATATGCACAATACAATATACTGACTCTCTAAAATTGGTCTTAATATGTCCTTTTTATGATGCATGCAGTTGTTCATCAGTTGTTAATTGCCAATCTCTGCTAACAGCTAATGCTATCTCTGATTCACCGTTATGTTCTGCGTGGACACTTGAAATGTCCATCAGTTTTGGCTCACACTGGTGCTGTTATCTGATTTGCTAAGGCAAATGACAGACTTTGATCTGAAACGGCCCTCTGCCCCCGCCTCCGAACGTTCTGTCCAGTCTGTCTGGCCAAGGCGGTCACCTGGAGATCGAAGCTTTTTTTCTTTTTTACACTTGCTGGTGACTGGACGTTGAAGAAAGCTTTTACACATTGCTATGCCGGCAAAGAGAGGGTACTGTACGCTCTACAGATCAGTTAAATCTTACAAATGCACAAACATACTCTTCACACACTCTTGCTCCACCTTGTTCACACCCATCGTCTCTATGAGAACTATCATGGCCTGAAAACTCTCTCTCTCCCTTTCTCTTTCCCTGCTTTCTCCCCCTCCCTCTCTCTCTCTCTCTCTCTCTCTCTGAGGATCAGCAGTCTCTCTGGACAATAGACTCAGCAGTGGTCCCCTGATTGCTTCCTTTCACATGGTAATGTGCATCTCTGCTCCTCTCCATGTGCTTTCTTAACTCCCCACAAATTACAGTTTACCAGCCACACAGGAAATAAAGAGAGAAAAAAATCCAGCGCTGCATATTTTTTGCCTTTTTTCTTTTTCTAATTCACCAAGCTGACATGTAGATGTGGCGGTTAAGTGCAGCCCTCTGGGCCTCTGATCATGCCTTAATTGTAGCAGTCAATTGTAGCCAAACGCTCTCTTCAAGCCCTTCTCTCTTACAACAAGCGTCAGGATCAAAGGGGAATCAACTCCCTTCAGTTCGGCCTGTTAAAGAACCAGCCAAATGAAGATGGGATTGGAGAGAGAGAGAGAGAGAGAGAGAGAGAGAGAGAGAGAGAGAGAGCTGCTGACAGATGACAGTGGTTATTTACACTTATATCCAATACTCTTCATTTCTTTTATGAAATACATTTAAAAATGGTATATTTGATGTAGTCCATTACTACTATTGCTTAAAACCCATTACCCATTACAAATTACTAATTACTTCTCTTAAACTGTATTGGAATTACTTTTCTACGTATAAAAGTAACCTAATCGCTCAATACTTTACTTCTATGTTACTCTGTACAAGGGAAAACCCAATATTCAGTAATGCATTTCCAGGCCCCTAAAAGATAGTTATGCTTGATAAAAAAGGACAGCTACCGCAACACTAGCCATCAGAAACAGTTCCAAACCACCTGCTTCGACATAAAATCTTTAATAAACATAATGTATAGCTTACAGGGCTGTTTCTGAATGAAAGCCGTGTCTGGCCTGTTTAGGGGCTCTCTCTTCTCCTCCTCTTCAGCAAGAGGATCTTTATCCATGAGTTTCACATTAGCATGATTAGATGTTTGACAGACTGTGTGTGGAGTTACAGCGTTTCTCACACTTGCACTATATTCCCAATCAAACTAGTGCAGTCTGCTATTGTAGGTACCAAGAGCACATACAAATTAAAAAACAAGCGCAAAAAATCTACATAGAGGAAATTTATGCTTTCAATGCATTCCACGTAATTAATATTGTTCACTTTGAGACATACCGTCGCAGCCGCAACAAAACCTTGTATTGCCATTTTTTTGTTATTTTTTACTTAATTCGAAAACCTTAGTTCCCCAATACATTGTCTTACAACTGTATATTGAGTAGACCACTAGAAATGGTCCACAGTAACTTGAAAAAAAAATGTATCAAATTCTGTTAACAGTTAAGAGCGTTTTCCCTTCTTCTGTTTTTGCTAATTTGGAGGTATGAGATTTTGTTCAGATAGCGACAGTAAGTAATGCAAGTAACATAATTCTTGTCGAGTCAGTAACTGTAATGTCATTGCAAAATTTTGAACTGTAATGCATTACAAGAAAAGGTAATCACATTACAGTAATGACAGCTCTGCTTACTGAAGCCCGTTTCTATACTAAACCATATGGCTTTAATTCTGCATTTTTCTGCTTAGTTATAGACTGTAGTTATAGCAGTTTTATAAAATAAGTTTAGTTATAGCAGTTCTATCAAACTGCAGAGTTTTAGCACAGTCTACTGAGGAGCATATGGTTACCGTGTTAAAACAGAAACATTATGAAGTCAAAAATCACAAATTACTCATAGTCAAATGCTAGCAGGACATACACACTCTGTTCTTACTGAAGCTTGTGTGTAACAGACCGAGAGGGAGGGAGAGAATGAGAGAGGGAGAGAGAGAGAGAGAGAGAGAGAGAGAGAGAGAACATGTGACCGTTATTTCTTAACTTACATAAAATGCTGATGAATGAACACAAAGATCACATTATATTATTCCAAAAAACTGCAAGTTATGTAAGTCACTGTTGTGCTTTATTACCACCATATTATCCTCCTATTTAATTATTACTCTCTGTAGGTCCACATAGACCTCCACCTCTCTCGCCCTCTCTCGCCCCCTGTGGCTACATCCTGCCTGCTTTTATAGTGTCTACACGATCTCACAGAACTGTAATATGTATAATAACAAGCACAGTAACAGCTCTACTAACGATGCTGCCGTTTGAATACAGCGCACTGTATGATCCCATCAAAACAAAAAACTGTCCAGTCATATTCATCAAATGTACTTTATTGATTTGTCTTAACTCTAGCTGGAATGCTAACCCCACACTTGGGCAGAGAGACTCAAGTTAGCGTTATTAATTATATCTCTGCGTTCCTGAGAGAATCCCCTCACACGCACACACACATATATATAGTGGCGTGCTTTAAAAAGACTCATATGCAAATGTGTGTAGAGATTAGAGATACAACAATTATTCCAGCGCTTGATTAATTATTCATCTTAACGGCAGTCAATTATTAATTTCGGCAAGTGATAAGTCATCTGCCCTGAGTCAAAGTTTTCCTGTTTTTTTTTTTTTTCCTGTGCTTACCTTTTTCTAGGCCGGGAGGCTGCGAAGAGAGAGAGAGAGAGAGAGAGAGAGAGAGAGAGAAATCCTGTCAATGTCAGAATTAATTGGGTGTGTTTTCTGCCTCTACTCTTGTGGCTTTGCTTCACAAAGCTGGAACATCAAAATAGTCAAAAATGCTGCTGGTTTTGAGGCTTCCAATCTGGTACTTTCGCATCGCCGGGGACTTGACCTCTTTACAGAGAGAGAGAGAGAGAGAGAGAGAGAGAAAGAGAGAGAGGGAGGGAGGAAGAAGGGAGAAAAGAGTACATCATGAATCCTCTTTTTTCTGAGCATATCGCACGCCTTGATCTGCGTAAATGCAGAGAGTTGGCTGATAATGTGGTCATTCTGTGTTGCGAGTCCCACTCTTGCCTTCTAATAGCGGTGGCATAATAAAATCAATACGTTATTTGATGTGGGCATGTGTAGCTGCGGAATGCCTAATGTGGCCCCGTCGCCAGTTCAGCGGGCTTTCAGATGCACTACGCTGAGCAACATCTGACGCTGGTTTTGATTTGCTGTCTGCCTGGCCTACAGCGAATGTAAACGAAAGCTCGTTTTTATATGTTCGAGAGACTTTGAGATGGTGCGCCGCTCTTTGAGATCACAAACACTCGCTGTGTTCTCTAATTGTCCATCAGTCTGTCATGTTTTTTTTTTCTTTCATTTTTTTTCCCCCTCTCTCTTTTTTATTTGCTATGTGTGCGCGAGTATGTACGGTTTGTGTGGGTGCGTGCTTGTATTTGTAGAGCGCAAATTCTGGCAAGCGGGATATGACAGACTTGGCTCTGGTGAGAAATAGCGCATTCCGGGCTGAGCTTAAGAACAGACACACATACGCACACGGCATCTAGAAATCTCGAATCTGCTCATTCAAATCACCCACTTTACATTTTTGCGTGTGCCTGAGTGTGTCATTCATTAAACAGACTATCAGAATATCATTAATAATTCTTAAAGCATTAGGTATTACTACATGCATAATATGCGCGGCACGGACGTGTATTTGGAGCGCGTTCGGAGCTGTGAACGCTGTCTGCTTTTTTGGCTCATAAGTGATGATGTAAATGCACACGCGCAGGTGATAATTATGCAAATCGAATCGGCGCTTGTATTCCTCGTGCTGTTCTGGCCCAGGCGGTATGTAATGATCCCTCACATTAGCCGTGAGGAAACAGACTGGAGGCCGCGGGAAAGGAAAGAAAAAAAAACTGACGGGTCTAGCTATCAGATCGGATGTGTGCGTGTGCTTTTATCCCTCTAGCTAATTTCTTAATGCCTTTACTGAGTAGCGTGGACATATTTAGCTCTTTAGCCTTTAGTCAATGCGATTACTGTTCTATGATTTATACTGCAGGTCAATACACCTGTATATAGGTAGGCAGAATTTCAATTTAACCCTTTAAACTGCATCTGTTATTGATCAAAAGGCTCTTTAATTGGCAGGTGCGGGCAATGTGGTGATATTCATTGACAAATTGTGTCACACTACTTCACAGTATGCTTTTCTGGGAATATCATGGATATGTTTCATTACAAAGACAGTATAATTGGTACTAAATAATTGGATTTTCTGCAGTGTGGTAAGCAAAACGTTGAATAAAAATCATTGTATTCATAGTTTTTAATAATACTTAAATAAATGTGCCACTACTGGGGCTTTTTTCTGTTCCAACTAATCAAACATCAGAAAAATGTAATATCTCGATGCATACTGTTTATTCTGAAGCTGTCTTGAAGTAGAATGATTATACTTTTGTCATACTGCCAACCTCCACTAGTAACTACCGTAAGCTAATATGACTTATTTAGTACACCCTATAAAAATTGTTCTTCAAGAGTTCTTTAGTAAAGACAATGGCTAAATATAGAACCATGAACATTCAAAGAACAATGTGAATGCATAAATTGTTCCATGCATGGTGAACTGGTTCTTCTCTACGATGGGAAACCTGTAGTATATAGTTCTTTAGCAAACTTTTAAAGAATAGCTCTTTATGGCATTAGATAGTTTTCCGCTTTACAAGTCATAGAACCTTTTTTGGTACTGTATAGAACCTTTTTTGCTAAGAGTGTAACTACTATGAATGATTCAATAACTATAATTATTTTTCAGTAACTATTATGAATGATTTTGCACCCACTATGAATTATTCACTAACTTCAACAAATCATTCATTAACTACTATGAATTATCGAATAACTGCTTGAATTATTTAATAATTACTACAATTAATTATCCAGTAACTACTATGATTAATTCAGTAACTACTACAATACGTTATATATAACTTGTTAATGTAATTTTGAAGAGCTGCCCCACGTACAGCCTTATGGAGTTCAAAGGGTTAAAATGACTCAGCCGCCATAAAGAATGTGTGTGTGTGAGAGGGTGTGTGCATGTGTGTGACAGAAAGAGAGAAAAAGAAGGAGAGAAAACACTCTAAGGATGTTCTCAGAGACAGGAAATAACTTTCTTTCCCCCCCTCTCTCACTCTCTTTCTCTCTCTCTTTATCGCTCGCTCTTTTCCTACCACCTGTGTGTACTCTGCTCCATCCCTGCTGCAGATGTGAGATTTTCTGGGACTTTCTCATGGACTTCCTTTCTCTGCTGGTCGGAGAGCCAAAGGGAGAACAGACACTATGAGAGCACACACACATACACACACAGACAAAGAGACATTAACCTCTGTCTTATAAAACGCACTTCCATATAAACATGTCTACTGCTGCTTTCATTCTTGTTCCACATTACTGAACGTTGTACTGTGTTTGCACAATGCGCATTACAGCTTGACTGGGCATACAGTTTCAGTTATTAAGTTATCGAGTAGATTTAGATTTAACTTCGAGCCCTCATCTGATAATGTAAGATATTTATCTCTTATGTCTTTTGAGAGTATTTATGGACCGTGCAGCCTTAGGCATGGCACATTTAAAACAGTCAAAATAATAATAATAGAGTGAGTTGTGCATACGTTTAATGTGTTTTCTTTATTTCAGCAATGTCTCCACCGTTTGAAAAACTGGAAGAAGAGCAGAAGGGTGAGAAAACTGTTTAGAGGCTGTTTGACAGCGGCAACATGAAGCGCTTACGTGTGACAGAAGTGATATTTGACGGCGCTTGCTCTCGTCTAAATCCTGCATTCACGGAAGTTTTTAAGCTTTGCTGATTTCTTGACATTAAGACTACTGTTTGTTAACTGGACCTACTGAGAGACCAGACACTGCATAATCTGTAAGTTTTGCAGTGTTTTATGTCTTCACCACTTATATCTATGCACACAGAAGCATATTACAATGTTGGGAAATAAATATATTAAGCAAAGATTATTTATAATTATAAAATGTGGTATTAAATGTCTGAAAATGCTATTTATATCACAGATCAGATATATTTTTACAGATATACTAATGATATTGTACAATTAAAATATGATTTATTTGGCTGTCTATATCTTCTTTTGATATTCTAAAGATAACTATTATTTACGACCTTAACTGAATCAAATACAGTAAGAGGGGGACGCAAATATGAATGGCTTGCTGACTATTATGCCAAAAATATTTGCATCGTGAACAGATGTGATAGGAAAAATAACAAAGATAAACACACACACAGACACACACACACACACACACACACACAGACATACACACACAAGAGAGTTTTTAGAGGGAGGGCACTGAAGGCTGTCCTGTTTCCTCTCTTTAACCCGGAGGAGCTGCTGAGGTTGGAGGCTACAAGCTGTAAGGCCGCTTCACCCTGTATATAATATTCACCCGAATAACAAGAGCGGAGCAATGATCAGGCTGACAGCATGCGCACGGAGCAGAGAGAGAGAGAGAGAGAGAGAGAGAGAGAGAGAGAGAGAGAGAGAGAGTGAGAAGAAAGACAGAAAACAGAAAAACAAGGAGAGAAAAACTAATCTCAACTTGACATTTAGCACATGACCATCTCCATACCAATGAAACAACCAATGCAAATAAATAACTGTAAGTGAAAAGTGAGAGCGAGAGAGAGCAGTACCTCTTTAAATCCAGCAGAAATACTTTGCCTTGGTGTGAATTAAAGCCTAATGATATGCATGTAATCCAGTACTTGCAGGAAGGGGAGATGCTTTCTGAGGATCCTCCAGTAGTGAAGACTCCGCTGCTCCACCGGGACTGCAGTGCCTGAGAGATGAAACAGTCAAACCTCTCATTCATTATAAATTCATTATAAAATACAGAAAACTTTATAATATGTATTTAGAAATGTGTTTTGAAATGTACAGTTAAAAAGTAAAGCCACAGAATACACAGTGCTAGCAGAATATGACTAATTAAAATAGAAAATTAATTGCATTCATAAGCAAAAAGAACTGAAAGTAGATACCACTATCATTATTACAATAAAACAATCAAACAAATACAAATAAACTATAATAATAATAATAATAATAATAATAATAATAATAATGATAATAATAATAATAATTCGTACCTATGTGAAGGTCTACGTCCTGGTCCCCTTAAGTGGCGCTCCCCCTCCCGCAGCTGCCGCCTCCACAGCTCCAGATGTTGAGGATGTTGAGGCACCTTTTCCCGCCTGCGCTCCGGTCTGATTGGCTTTGAACAAAAGCATCAACTGATTCTGCAGCCCCGGAGCCCCCCACCACAAAATACACCCCCAAAACAGCCCCCCAACACCCCCTAAACCTCCACCCCCCAGCCCCCCGGACTGATGATTTAATTATCCGTCCGGTAGATGAGAACGGAGGGAGCTCTGCTTTATTCACCCCGCCAGTCCCATCCTCTCAGAAAAGGTGGGGCTTCGGTCGGAATTTGAGCAGAGTGGAGAATAAATAAATAAACACATAAACAAATAAACAAAAAGAAACGCTTTCCTGTTAATCACCACGCCTTACAACGCGCGCGCGGCCGCTAAAAGGTGAACATGGCCCCACTATGTCGCCTTAAAGTGCTCTAAATTCACATAAATGTGGCAAAAGTGTGGCTAAAACGTCAAAACACGACCTAACACCTTTAAAAGTACGACCAGAAACTTAGTCTTTCACTTTTAGCCGGATTATAATAGAGATTTGCGTCAGTTTAGGCTATTTTTATTTATTAATTTTTCCTTACCTGTCAGCAAGCTAGGCTACCTTCCCTTTAAGAACGCGGAGAGCGGCGCGAGCTCGAGTTCTGGCGGGAAATCTGCGCCGTTTCTGAGGCGACCAGTTAAAGTCTGTGAGGAAAACTCGCTAGCATAACCACCGAGCAAACAACCGAAAAACGGGTTGAAATACGCACCGGGCGAGCGGAGTCTGCTCTTTTTTCCACTCCATCCCGATTTTGAAGCTCTGAACTGTCACCAGCTGCGATTCCGTCATGTTTTTGTGCGTTTTTAAGTCGTTCGTTTTGCGAAGAGGCTGAGGCAGTCCCAACTTTCTCTCTCCTCACATTAGCTTAGCTGTTTACTTAGCGTTTCGGTCGCCATTTCGTATCCTTTCGCCTCGTAAAAGACAGCGAGAGAGGGAGAAACGGGAGGAGGGGGGAAAGAGAAAAGAAAGCAGGGAAAAAGTTCTCACGGTTCCCTGAAGATGCTCACGTTTGGTCCTCCTCAATTATCCCTCCCCGTGAAGATAGGTGGCGCGTGTTTCAGCCTATCTCTCTCTTTCTCTGTCTCTCTGTCTCTCTCTCCTCTGCTCTGTGTTACAGCAAAGAAAAGGAGAGAGAGAGAGAGAGAGAGAGAGAGAGAGAGAGAGAGAGAGAGAGAGAGAGAAGAAAAAAATGTCATTAGAAGAGGCGTAACACGTCAGTCCGTCCGCAGGTTGGTTTCCTGGAGTGGCTGAAAGGGATCAGTCCCAACCTGCGCGCCAGGAATAACGCTGCTCCAGCTACAGCCGGGCTTTTTACCCTTTTTTACCACATTTACCCCACGGATCCGCTTCTTCACCCCCCTCTCCGAAAGCTCCGCCACGGCTCCTCTACAAACTGCCCCCTTTTTTTTCTTTCTTCTTTTTTTTATTCGTTACGACCAGCTCGACAAAGATAGAAACGTAAACAACAAGGTAGGTGACTTGTTCTCTTCTGTTATTGAGCACAGCTCTTATAATGACAGTCCCGGACAGGGCGCAGAATGTAATATCTGTACATTTACCTCACTGTTTCATTGATGTGGTGAAGTGGAGGGTGTGACGTGCACTCACCTTTAAGTTCACCTGGACAGGTGAAAGGTGTGCGTGCATTTTGAATGGGAGTTAAAGAAGAGCTAAAAAAGGGAGGTTTTAATCACACCTGAATTAAAGTACTAGTCAAACTAATCATTTTCGTATAATTTTCACATTATCACGACTTTAGCAAAAATAAATAAAAAAAGTGTATATGTATATATTTCCCCCCCTTCTACTTTTGCCAAATTCCGTTTTTAAAGAGCATCGCTTTTAAGTTTTCCCTTTGCTTTTAGCCTAGCAAATAATTTTTATGGATATATTTAAAGTATGATTAACAGCACATATCAGGAGACAGTAGTATAGGCTCGCGCCGTGTGTTATCTTTCTAATCTCGAATCTCTCCAATATAATTTTCATTCTTATTTTTCCCAACACTTATAGCACTCAGTAGCATTTTCGTGAATATTTACACCATCAAAAGCTGATGATGATGATAAATGTGTTGATGATGATGATGGTGGTGTTCTCAATGAAAGTTTTAGCCGTGCTCCAAAAATGAAACGAGGCCACAGAAAAGAGAAAATAAGTGAGGCGAAACAATCAAAATAAGCAAAATGTGGAATTTAAATTAACAAATAAAATAATAATAATAACAACAACAATTATAACAATGAAGATAACAGTAATAACACGTGTAATAAACCTAAAATCAAACTGTTCTTATCTTTTTAAACGACTTTTGCCATTTTTTATTAATTCTACAGCCTGAATCTTTTAATCAGTGCTCACTTTTGCATTTACGTTGTTCATATCTCGCGATAAACGGGTTTATTTATCCACCTAGCGGATTTTGCGTGGACAGTCTAAATTAGTCCATTTCAGTCTCAGTCCTAAAGCAGTCCAGGCTTCTAAGCAGCGCCGAGCTGCCGCTTTAAGAGCTCCTGTTGACCAAGCTTAGTGGTGTGAACACACTTTTTTCTCTCGTTTTATTTTTGCGTGCAACAGTTTGGCTTTAAGCTCAGAAGCAGCCCCGGCTCTAGGCTCGAGAGCAGAGTGCCCACGCGCGTTTGTGCGTTTTTAGTACATTTTAAGCGTTTCTACATTACAGCCGTGTCCCATTGAAACCAGTCTCCATCCGAACGCCTCCCAGTGTTTCCCCCCGCAGTCACACTCACCCAACGTTTGGGGCAGTTTCAGCCTCCAACGCCCCCTTTATTTCTAGGTTGCACCTCCATTCGGGGGGTTTGTGATCTCTGGTACGGATGGTCCAACCTGCGCCCTGGTGTGTGTGTATGTATGTGTGTAAGGGTGTATGTGTGTGTTAAAGAGAGCAGCGCCTGCATTGTTGCTGTGTGTGTGTTTGGTTTTGTCAGACACTGAGGCTGCGCGCTGCTGCTGACTGACTGACTGACTGAAGGAGTCGCGTCCATGCGAGCTGCTGCCATCTGATCCAGACACACACACACTCACACACACACACACACGCACACACACACTCCCCATCAATGAGGCAGCAGATCATGGCGGATGGGCCCCGGTGTAAGCGGCGAAAACAAGCCAACCCGAGGAGGAAAAACGGTAAGGAACCAACGCTGAAAATGATCCTAACGGGAGAAATCCCAGTAGCGGTGGAAGTAGAATGGAGGGAGCGGTGCTTGTGGAAGTGCTGGAGGGAGGAGGGGGGTGAAGCTCTGGCTCTGGCTGACGGGACGCACGTCGCGTGATACCGTTATTTTCATTCCCTTTTATCTCCTCCTCATTGTGAGCTAAAATAAAAGCGTGTCGGAGCAGAAACGAAGCAAAACTGGTGTCAGGGCTTCTTTTCTGTTTTGTTATTTTTTTCTTTCCTGGGGTTTGATTTTTTTTTGCCGTGGCTCCGCGTGCTTTCGCTGTTGGAAGTTGGAGCGAGTTGAGGAGAGGAAAAGTTTTGCAGCTCGCCGTCTATTTCCCACTATAGAATAAAAAAAATCCAGTCCGGCAGTTCGAGGCTGTTATCGAAGTTAGGCTCGTTCTTTTTGTCAGCTTTCCTTGGCACTGTTTTTTTGTAGTTTGGGGTTTGCAGCTCGTTCTTTCAATAGGCTACGTTTAATAGGGCTTAATCATTTCATTCATTGGCGATCGCTTCGTTTTGGCTTTGTTGAGGCTCTTATTAAAAAAGAAAAGACATAAAGCTCAAAAACGGCGATGAGCTGAAACAGCGGTCAGGTGGTGGCCGTAGGAAACAAAACATTCCGTCGCTGTTGTGTCATTTTGGGCGAGTGACCTGTACCACAGATTTATTTATTTGTTTGTTTTTTTAATGCGATTGTGCTTTGCAGAGCTGTCTTTTTTCTCTCTCTTTTTTTCTAAAAGAGTTCACTGCGAATGTGATCTCGGCACGGACAGTCCGTAGTTTGGTTTGTTGTGGAAATTGTATAAAGTCGCTGTCTAACTGTATAATGGCCGATAAGCAAACGCTGCGGAGGGTGGATCAGCTCGCCGCTGTGTGTTAGTTTTTTAATTCCGCTCTTTCACGGGGATTAAATACCCCAGAAAGGCGCTCGGTTGCCTCGGCACTCCGCCACTCTTTTTCCCGGGATGGCATTTTTTTCTCTCCTGCTTCCCCTCTATCGTTCCCCCCTCCTCCCTTTTTTCTTTATTAAACGTTTTGTATTGATCCACTAAAATCAATGGCAGTAGTTGTTGAGGGGTCTTTTGCTTCTCGGCTGACAACACGTCTAAAGAAAAGACACCCCCGTTTGTAAGTGTTTGCTCCCAAATCATGGACGAGAAACAAACATGAAGTGTTATTTTTGCTGCATGGTCACAAGTCACTGGACTGCAGCCCTTTTGGCTCTGAAACCAACAGAGAGCCTTTGAGTAAATAATGTGGCTGATGTGACATTACTGCTGGAGTGCATTAATGATAAAATAAAATGCCTCCCTCCTTTACAGTTGTGCTTGAGATGCTGTAAGTCTTTTGTGTGGTCTTTTGTTGACCTCCTTTATACATTTTAAAGTAGGGAACTGATGCAAGGATGTGTCACTAGGTCTAAGCAAACAGGGGCTGTTTTATTATGATTTTTCTTTATTATCTTGCTCTCTTTTTTCCGGCATGCCCTGCCATGCCTGCCTCTGTGGGGAGCGCCTCGGTTTATCTGTGCTGAGTGTGTATTTCTCTCTCCCCCGGTCTGGTAGAATAGGGCTGAGCTCCGCTCTGGACCCGTCTGATAACTCTTCATATGATGATAGTTATCAGGGTGATAGTGAGAGTCTAACTGAATTGTGTAATGTTGGCTGATGATTTGTGCTGGAGGTGTGCTGTATGGCTTGAACTCTGTGCAGTGGTGGAAAATTGAAAAAAAAAAAAAGTGTTTCAAATTAAGGGCGAAAATTAAATATGTTAAATATGCAGTCTTTTTGGTGAAGGGTAGCAAAAATGACAGATTAGTACTGTAGTGATGATTATAAGTCACAGACTGTTGATTTAACCTTGCATTCAGCATTAGAGATAGTTTCAGTCCTGGCTCTGTTTAATACACCTGTACCAGGTAGATGAGCCCATACCTCGGGATTTTATATATTATTAATTTCAAAACGGTGAGCAAAGCGGCACAGTTTGTTTTATCTGTGAAAAAAGGACCAATTTTATCACATTCCCTAGTGGGGGGAAAAATGAGGGCTTGAAAAAGTCTAGTTAAGATGAGCAAAATTTTCTCTGAGGCTTTTTCCCATTGTCTCACACCGAAGCACACATGGCTAATGCACATTTTCTCTGGAGCCAGAGGAAATCAGATTTATTGGGCAGGTTGCGGACATCTCTGTGTCCAGATTAAGTGTACGCAACTCTCTCTTGAGCGGCCCATCTCACAGCTGTACAGTAAGCTCTGCCGCTGTGACACACGCACACTCTAAACTTATATTTCATAACATGCTGGAACTGTCCATCGACTCCAGCTAGATCTCTCTCTCTCTCTCTCTCTCTCTCTCTCTCTCTATTCTTTCCCTCATGTGCAGACGATAGGGTCAGAGTCAAGACTGTGGAATCTGATCTCTGCTGCCATACAAGATTGGAGATACAGCAGCTTTGGACTCTCTCTCTCTCTCTCTCTCTCTCTCTCTCTCTCTCTCTCTCCTGGTGTTACAGCCTTGGCCAGCTGTGAGCATTCGTTCACTTTGCTTTGTATATGTGAGTGAATGAGTGTGTGTTTAGTAATTCAAAGCCATGTCCTGTAGCCTGTATCCAGTAAAATGGGCTTCATTTGATGCCTCTACACCTTTTGTTTTGGTCTAAATTTCTCACTGAGTGAAAACTAGAGAGAAGCAAGCAGGAAAGATAACCTAAACGCATAGTGACAGTGTGAATCTAGTTTAGGTGTATGTGTGGATATTACAAGTTATGAGTAAAGTTACTTTATTTCATGAGCTCGCTGTGATTTCGTTAGCAAAGGATGTCGGGGGAAACCTTTCGCGATCTTGAAATGGAGTACAGAAACATAAGCCCATACATTGTCGCAGGGCGCTTCATGGAAAGCTTAAATGTGCTAAACTTCCTCCCGTATGTGACGCTGAAGTTGTCCTACAATGTGCAGTTCTGCGTGTTTCCTGTAACACAAAGCCCTATTCATTTTCAATCATCAGTATCCTATTCAACATGTTTTAAGATGCTCCCACTAGAATATATTGATTATTTCATTTTGTGGAAAAAAAATAAGTCCCAGTGTTTATACACCATAAAGCCACACGTTTAGATTTTGTAACACTTTTAAACACTTGTTTAGTTTAGCGGTTGTCCTGGTTGAGAACAAATTGAAGAAAGCTTGGCCAAAGCATCATCACTTATTTTCAAAAATAATTTTAAGCACTAATGTTTGGATTATAAACATGTCCATAGCTTTACAGTGTATAGCTAGAAGAGTCTAATACTAACCAGTTTTTGATTGTAGTATATTCATCCACATAATATATTCAGACTGAAGGTGGGGTTTGGTGTGCGTGCATGCATGTGTGTTGTGGGGTGCCGTTCTTTAGCCGCAGACCTTCTTTCAGCCCAAACAATGGCTGATTCCCCCTTGTCTAAACACTTTTTCTGTCTCCATTATGCTCTTTTAAGGTGCTTTCTCTTCCCCCACCTCCAAAGAAAAGAGGTCCGCTCTTCTTTTCCGTGACCCCAGCTCTACCATCCCCTCCGTAGGTAGGCGGCGTGGCAGCGCTGGCTGGGAGGGAATGGGGCCGCTCTCACACACAGCTGACTGTCAGAGCTAATGTGTTTCATTTACATGTTTATAACGTGAATAGCGCCAGCTCGCACCGCCGATCGCCCAGACGCGGACACTTTCCGCGCACAAAAAAGCACACGATTGTCTCAAATGCGGCACAGCAGACACATGCCCCCCCGCCCGCTCTCTCTCTCACTCTCTCTCCCTCTCTATCTCTCTCTCTCTGTCTCTCTCTCTTTCTTTTTTTCTGATGGCTTTCTCACTTGGACTAGAAAAAAAAGCTGGCGGAGGAGCTCTCTGCCGTGCATTGGTGTTTAGAGACGGATTATTTTGTTTAAGCAAGTGAAATAATTACAGCAGATCGAATGTGCCAGGGAGGAATAATCTCACGACAGCAGCATGGAAGGGTGCAGTGGATCGCAGGAAACAGCAGGGTCCTCGTGTCTCTGCTGCAGTGTCAGAGCAGGACAGGGTCAAAACATTTTATACCCACTTTGTGGCAGGTTTTTGACCAACTTCATTTTAATCTTTTATGTATTTTTTATTCATTGAATATTTTTTATACATAGTTTGAGGTTGTATATAAGAGAAATAAATGATTTTGATCTCATCTTACAGACTCAGTAAGAGTTAATATCCTGAATCTTTTTTTAGTCAATAGTAATAATTGATTTTTATAAAGTAGTCAAAGTTGGCACTTTTTATTAATTCACTAAGATACAGATATCCTGATCTTGCCTCCTCATTGAGAACTGTGTTTTGATAATGAATCATTAGATATCAAGATATGAGTTAGAAGATGTGAGCTGACAGTAATAGATGAAAGTAGTATATGAGCTGACCATGTTTTTTTTTTTTTTAACCTTTTACGTCCTTCCAGAGATAACACAACATCCCAGCTGCAGTTATTATCTTATATCATCATACATCACAACCAGAAATTGGAATAAATGCAGTTAAATGCATTTAGAACGCTCTGCTTTTCCCTAGAATATTTCATTTTTTCCCTCTCATTTTATTAGTAATTATTTTTTATATATTTCATTTTTTTTATGGTCCCCCTTCTCCTCTCGCCTGTAAAGATATTTTCTCCTGGTGGGGGGGTATATATATATATGTGTGTGCGTGTGTGGGGTGGGACACACACAGAGTGGGCAGTGTCAGCTGGCCCTGGACTCGGCGCTCCGCGGAATGCCTTAGGTATGATTTCACTTTCACTTACATCAGTCCTGACCCGAATGCCTTTCATATCTGATCCGCCGTGTCTCTGCCGGTAAACATCCCCTGGGGGCAGAACAAAGAAAGCAGCCTCTCTTCTTCTTCTTCTTCTTCTTCTTCTTCTTAATCACAACCCAGCCTCTCTCTCTCACCGCTAGCTCACAGAATTTACATTCAACCTCAGAAAGGCCCACATGAAAAGAGGGGGAAAAAGAGGAGCAGGAGAGGAGCAGAGAAAAAAAAAGAAGAAAAAAAAGGAGAGAGAAAGAGAGAGAGAGAGAGATGAGGTGTTTGTGCGTGTTTGTGGGGCCTCCCCTGGTTACAAGCCTTATATAGGCCCTACTTTACACACCACCCCCCCACACTTACTGATAGTGTTACAAGATGCCATGCCTGTACTATTCATGGCCACTCACTCTCACACTTAAAAAAAACGGGCTAAGACAGATGCAGTTGTGTGTGTGTGAGTCCATATGGGTGCATGTGCGTTACTACGCATTTCTCCATAGGTGACAGTGAAACCTGTCAGACGGTGTTTAGCTTCATTTGATGCGAGTATACATGCGTCTACATTATACATGTTGCATTTTTTTTTAAATACGCTTTTCTTCTGATTTACCAAAATCAATTTTTTTAATTGACAATCAAACATCAAAAATCAAACTTCAGACTCCAGAGATGCAGATAATATATCTCCCTACACTGTGGTACAGAAAAGATTTTTTGTACTTTTTTATAATTTACTTTTAAAATAAGAAATGCCTGGAGGCAAAACAGGGTGTCTAACTTAACAAATGCAGTGCAATATAATACGGTACAATTATGTTTCCTAACTTAAAGTTACTGAAGACATGTTACTGAAGACATATCCTTGAGGGTACCACCTCACTGACAGTCACGACCTTTTTTTTCCTGAGCGTGTGCTAACATCCTTTCCCACTTCTGTGCCGTAAGATCTTATATGCAAATCCATCGCCAGACCGTAAAAAGGGGGATGCTACAACTTTAAATACATCATGTGATGTGAATTCCAGGTCCTTTTTTTCTTTCTTTTTTCTCCTTCAGAAGTTTTTTGTAAAGAAAAAGGATTACCAGCACACCTTCCCCCCCTTCAGCCTGCAGGATTTCACCAGCTTTAGTTCAGCAAACACCTTCGGACACAGAGAGAGAGAGTGAGAGAGAGAGGGAGGGAGGGAGAGGAGGGGGGAGTGTTTACTAAAGGAGCTTTTGTTAGAGGTACAGGGATGAAGGCTTTACTAGGTAGCCAGATATTAACCCATACACACATGCAGGAGCTGCTTTACCCTTTGTCAGGGGTGTGAGAGACAAAGATCAAACGCTCGCTTTTCTTTCTTCTCTAAATCTGGCCAATGACATGCTGTAGATAGTGAGTATGAGGAGTTTTATTGATTCGATGGTCAGTTTTCTGTACATATAGAGGTAGATGTGTGGGTGGGAATGTGTCTGAGAGAGCGAGTAAGAGAGGAGTGTGGCCTTTATCTGCCATTCAACCATTCTGATGCTCTTCTTTCTTTCTTTTTTCTCCTCTAAATATGGCCAGTAAAAACTATAGTGTATTGATTCTATCTTCAGCTTTCTATACATACAGAGGTAGATATGTGGGTGTGTGGCTGAAAGGGAAAAAGAGAGAGAGAGAGAGAGAGAGAGAGAGAGAGAGAGAGAGAGAGAGAGAGAGAGAGCGCCACGAGAAGCAGATGAGAGCTTTTGGTGGCTTTGTGAATATCCAGCCCCTAATTACAGCGTCAAATCCTGCTCTCCGTCACCCCATTTCAAGCTTCTCTTCTTCATTCAGATTCTCTCTCTCTCCCTTTCACGCTCTCTTTCTGTACTACGGACATCTGTCTCCCTGCAGACAGCAGTAGAAAGTGCCAGTAGGATGCAGGCTCTCCTGCGTCATCTCTGACTAACGTGAAGGCGTGATTCACACGACCGTACGGCCTTCTGCTCCAGCCTTTAGCCACAGAGACGACCTTCGATTTAATCCTTTGATTCTGTACTCTGTACTCTAAGTCAAGAGAGTCAAGGAGAACGCTACTGTCATCCTGTCCATATACAAGTCGTCATGTTAGAACCTACACCTGCTGCTCTTTACATTGGGTCTCATTAGTCGCAATGGAGGTGCTTTAACCTTTTAAACTACATAACTCACATATTGGCTTCAAAGCAGTTCCCAAAAACTCACATACTGAATAATAAGCTCTAAGTTTAATAGCTGTACTAATAACTGTACACATTTTGAGTTTAAGGGGTTAAATGTTCATATTGGGTGCTGTTGAATGAGTGAGTGTCAGAGAAGAAATGACAGGGTTGAGTGTGTGTGTGTGTGTGTGTGTGTGTGTGCATGCTGAATTCTGTCTCCCTGTCGAATGGCTCTTAGGATTTGACAGTTCATATCAACTCTCTTCTACACTGATGTTGGCCTGAACCACGCCACACTCTTTCATACTCAACTCTCTCTCTCTCTTTCCCCTTCGCCGCCTCTTGCATCGTTCCTGCGGTGGGAACAAGCAAACATCCGAATTGAAACATCACTGGACTGGCAAATAATTGCATGCATTTTGGCACTTTCATTTATGTGTGTACCTCGCGATGCTAAGCCACCATGTTTTATGCATTTGGGTGAAAAGTACATTTTGAAATATCACGCCTCATTTCAGTTCCTCACTGCTGGAAAAAACAGGGACTTTGTTCATTTGGTCTTGTTCGTGTCTGCTCCGCGCCGCTGTTTGGGCATTATAATGTCTTGCTATGGATTGTAAGTGGAGAAAAAAAAAAGCATTCTCAAGTGTCAACTTTCCATTTGCGGGAAGTGTGGTGTGTGACAGTTTGTCTGTGTGTGTGTTTCTCAGGTGTAAAAACACTCAAGTCTTAATTCATACGCGCAGAGGTGTTTCGCAGGTTTGTGATGTATAAATTAGCATTAACACAGCAGGATCAGTTTGATGGTCATATTGCCTGGGAAGAGTCACTCAGCAGCAGCTGACAACGCACAGACAGAGAGAGAGAGAGAGAGAGAGAGAGAGAGAGAAAGAGAGAGAGAGAGAGAGTGAGAGAGACAGAGAGACAGAGAGAGAGAGAGCACAGAGAAAGCATACAGAGAGTGAGAACAAGAGCATGCAGACAGAATGAGTAAAGATAGACAGATAGATAGATAGAAAAAAGAGCATATAAAGAAAGAGTGTGAGAAAAAGAAGACAACTAAAAACAATGAGCAAAGAGAGAGATAAAGCACAAAGATAGGGAGATAAATAGAAAGACAGAGCATGTGAATGCAGTAGAAAAGCTTGAGAACAAGAACATATTTGGTCTTGTAAAGATGAGGATGGAAAAACTGGTTTCCGGAGTGTGTGTGTGTGTGTGTGTGTGTGTGTGTGAGTGTCATGAGTAAGTACACTTGTATCTCTTGTATGACATTTGCGCTGTCCCCTCAAGTCTAAGAAGCACACGGCCTCTACAAGGTCAATAATGGCTACAATTTAACTGGCAAATATAATAACGCGAGCCATGATAATAACCTCAGTTTGTGTTGTCTGCGTTCGTGTGTGTGTCTTTGTGTTTACGCATGTGCATCACAACAAGGCATCGGATGTAATAAGGCCTTTAGATTGAATCTTTTGAAGCAGCTCTGATAGCGAGCATGGATCAGTTGGGTTTTAGGACTAATTACTGTGTTACACAGTGAGAAATTTTATTTCTGCATCTGTGCTGTGTTCTCTCTCTTTCTCTCTCTCCTTCTCTTTCTCTCTCTCTCTTGCACTGCATGTGCAAAGATGTCACCCGTATTTAGAAAAAAAAGGGTGTTGAAAGCAGTTCTCGGTTTGATCTGCTGAAGTTGCCGAGCACATTTTAGCAGGTCCAGAACACACACATGCACGCACACACGCACACGCTCACTTTGATGTATGGTTGATTGTCGGGTGGAGGAACACTCCTGGCAAGGTCACGCAGAACAATCAATAACAGATCACCCGATTAAGCGTCATGACTAAAAGAATCTGGGGCTCAACATTGTAAACATGAGCTTTGGATGTTACTGTATACACTTTTCTAATTAGAATTCATACTGTAATTCAAAACGGGCTGGAGATTTTACCTTTTATCTACAGATTTCCTGGCTTTTTACCAGCCTATAAAAAAATAATATTTGAAGAGAGAAACGGTGCACGATGGATAATTTAGGTAGATTACAGCTGCGGTTTTGACACGGCCAGTGGTGAATATGTAGATCTAATGCTTTCATCATATCACTGATCAAATGCGCTGCTATCAGGACATCAGAGCGCAGGAGGAAATTGTTGAAATTGTGTTTTGCCTACTTCACCCAGCACACTTTTAACCTTAGGTAAGACTGAGCCAAGGAGAACACACGCACCCCCCTCTCTCAAGCACACACACAGAGACACACACACTCACACTCAAAACCAGACACATTGCCTTCTGTGCTGAGCGCCCATGTATGTGCACATAGGCGCCTTCGCATGTATGCGTTACACACAACATATTGGTATCAATGATTGGTATTGATGGGTTGAGCTATCAGGCCAGTATCAGCAGAAATTGATGGATCGGATATTGGAGAGAACATGAAAATGCATCTAAGCTGATCCTGTAACAAATTTTATCTGAAATAGTACACATTGTCATTGTGTGATATCGTCGTAGCTGTGTTTTTCTTCCTGTGGGTTAGTAGAGTATTGAAGTAGTTTGAGCACATTAGTCTAATTTTAAGTGAATCACTTCAATATAGCTCACTTTATATAATTGTTCCAATATTGCTCTCTCCCCTTCTCTCTCTCTCTCTCTCTATATATATATATATATATATATATATATATACATACATATTAATGGCAGCATATACTCTATGTACTGCTACTGCTATATTGTTGGACTAGTGTTGCATACGTGTAATATTAAGACAGTACGCAGTGTTAATGTGTTAATGATGTGTTTATGTGTGTTAATGTGTTTAACCATTTCCAAACCTCCCCTCATGGCAACCCAGTACTATTTGTAGTTATCATGCAATACCTAGTGTGACTAATCAGTGCTTCATGAAGTTAAATTTTATGTGCTGGTGGTGGAATTTAACAAATCCATTAAAGGCATCAGGGATAAGGCAGGAACCAAACCTGCCTTTGTCTTCACAAGACACAGTCAGAACTTATCAACTAATTTGTAGTATATAGTGTTTCATCTGGAAAAAACATACTTACTACTGAGAGTAATGGTTATAAATAATTTGCTTAGGTGCCTAAGACCTTTGCACAGTACCGTATGTATCATATGTGACAAAATCACCAAAATTGTAACTTTACATGAGAAGGATTTTAACTTTAAATGGACGTTAATGGCATATGAAGTTGTTTTGGTCCATTTCTATTGATTCATTTGTTGTGAAATTTAAACACATTGTAAAGGGAAGCTGGTATTTTACAAATTAAAGTATATATACTTATATATATATATATATATATATATATATATATATAAGAAAATCTTGTATCTCCATTTTTGTTTTTTCAGTTTTTGACATAATTTAAAAACATTTGTTACCTACATTATATGTAAATGTTTAACGCGATATGCGGTGTGTTTTGCCAGGATGAATGGACTAAAAGAAATGACCCAAAATGACTTGGAAAAAAGTTTGGTTCCATAGACTTACATTAAAAGTAAAAGTTTTTTTTCCTTCTCCTGTAAAGTTACTATTTTGGATATATACACACTTTTATACACACACACACACACATGTGCATGTGTGTGTGTTGCCCTCCTCTGCCAGGCCGGTGTGTGAACAGCAGTGTGAGGTGAGTGGTGCTGTAATGTGTTTTGACTGTGGATGAAGCTGTGTGCTGTTGGCCGTGTCAGACCCGCGTCTCAGTGCTGTCACACACAAATGTCAAACAAACACCTCCTCAGGTAGCGCTGCCCTAATCACACAGACAGCCTGTCCTTAGCCTTTCCCAGACACACATACATGGAGAGAAAGAGAGAGAGAGACACACACAGAAAGAGAGAGAGAGAGAGCCCCGGGGCCTCGATTTAGAGCCTTTACCTGCCTGTGTGTGTGTGTGTTCTCCTTCAGACTGTCCCCCTTCTCTCTCTCTCTCTCTCTCTCTTCTTCTCTTCCTCCTCTTTCTTTCTGTCTCTCTTTCTCTATCACTATCTGTTCTTTCTCTCTGCTCTTTCTGTTTCTTCTCTCTCTCCTTCTTTTTTCCCTCTGTTCATTTTCTCTTTCCCCCTCTCTTTTTTCTGTGTATGTCTCTCACTCTCCTTTCCTTCTGTCTTTGTTCTCACTCTCTTTTTCTCATTTTCATTTTCCACTTTCTCTCTGTTTTGGTTTGCCTCATTTTCCTAAAATGTATCTCTCTTTCATACTCTTTCCCTCCTTTACCTCTCTTTCTCTCTCTATCTCTCACTATCACTGTTCTCTCTCTCTCTCTCTCTCTCTCTCTCTGTTCTTCATTCTCTTTTCCGCTTATCTTCTTTTTCTCTCTCTCTCTCTCTCTCTCTCTCTCTCTCTGTTCTTCATTCTCTTTTCCGCTTCCCTTCTTTTTTGCTTTTTCTGTCTGTCTCTGTCACTCTGCCTTCTTCCTCTCTTTGTTATTTCTGTTCTTTCTCTTTTTTCTTTCTATCATTTTCTTTTTCTCTGTATCTTATTGTGTTATCAGCCTGATGTCTTGTTCCTGCATTCTTCTTACAGCTATTGTAATTAACCAGCCAGTCAAAGCTCCCTTTGTTTGTGTTTGTGTTTGTGTGTATGTAACTACTGAACAACATTGTAGTCATACTGTATATTCACACTACAGCTTCATATCTTCATTGCTGTAACAAAAGCTTATTTTCTCTGAAATGGCAACTGTATAGAAGAAGGAAAGAAAGAAAAAAAAAAACTTTCCTTAACTTAAGTTTAATGCAGTAAAATCTTATTCCAAGCCATTTCAGTCCATTTCTATTGGTCCATTCATTATGAAGTGTTCACACAATGTAAAGAGCAGCTGCCTTTTTCAGATGGAAAACCCACAAGGTTACGAGCTTTTGATATGACAGTGATGATATGTTAAATAAATCTCCCTCTTATTGCAGCACATGATGAACGTTCATTACGTATTACGCTCAGCAGAATACAGGCAGAGAACAGGCATCTTTCTCTCTCGCATTCGTTTACACAGCAGGTGTTAGTCATGCATTTACAATAAGGCTGCCTCACTTCTAAACAAGCTTTATTTCTTTCCCTTGTCATTTTCTCTCCGCAAATTGTTTCCTTTACCTTTGTAATTTCTTGCCACAACATCAAGCGATGCACAGTAAACTGGCAATCACTGAATCTTAAATGTTATTACTGTTCATAATTAGTGACGCCTCTCTTTCTCTCTCTCCCACTCACTCACTCCCTCACTCTCTCCCTCTCCCTCTCTGTATGACTGGTGGAAAAGAGTATCTTGGAGTAATTAAAGTAATGAAATATTCATTTCTACCTTTTGCAGCAGTGGCACAAATGAGGCAGGCGGCGTTAATGTTAATGTCTGCCATGCTCCACGTTTTTTATTGTAATGGCAGCCAGGCTCATCTGCAATTAGGCCAGACACACTGACAGTGCTGCTTACAGCGACGACACGGAGGAAGAGAGGAGACCCCCAACCATCACATGCACAACCTCTCTGTCTCTTTAACCTTCTGCCTGTGTGTGTGTGTGTGTGTGTGCGCGTGTGTGTGTTTTTCCCCTTTGACGCGGAGGTTACCTTTTCCCGACGGTGCAAAATCGACTTGACATAACTGTTCATCAGTCTGGGGACTCTCCCCCGAGGTATTTGCATCAAATCAACCCAGTCAAGCTTCAAGCTGGAATTGGCAGGCCAGAACCTGACAGGGAGAGAGAAAGAGGGAGAGAGAGAGAGGGGACAGAGTATGTGTACAGGGAAACAGAGACACGGTGAACAAGGTTTTTGTAAGTGTGTGTGTGTGTGTGTGTGTGTGTGTGTGTGTGTGAGAGAGTAGCCAGGTCACAGGGCTATTGAAATGGGCCATTGTAAAGTTCGAAAAGCTAATACAGTGGAATTATTTCTATCTCTCTTTTTCAGTCCAATTCAATTCAGTAAGCTTTACTGGCATTAGCATATTTAGTAGAGTAAATATGTAAATATATGTTAATAAATATATGTAATAAATATTCACTGCCTCTCTCTCTCTCTCTTTCTCTCTTTCTCTCTATTTCTTTCTCTCAATTCACTGCAGTTCAGTTCAGTAAGCTTTACTGGCATTCTCTCTGTCTATGTCTCTCACTTTGTTTTCTTGGTCATTTGAGCAAATTTGCACAGTATATGTGTGTTTGTGTTGGTGCAGCGGTAGTGTGCTTAAAGAGGGAGCCCACTGATTTTTCAAAATTCTGCATAATCCAACCATTGAGATGTAAACAGTAGTTTAGAGTGGTTTGAAGTGAAATGGTTCACTGTAGAGACCCTTCTTTACTTCTTTACAGTGATGGTGATAGGAACCAGGTGTTGCAAATGTAGCCATTTATATCTATTGAACCTACACATGTCTTCTGATTTTTCAACAGTGGTAAATTAAAAGTTGTCTTTGAAAAGTACTTTGATTTACAAAAATCTGTTTCTGGCCAAACCATTATCTCATAACTCTTGTAAAACAATGTTTCAGGGAGCAGGCAGCATATTGCTAACAATTTCATGCAATAGTTTTTCTATGATATAGCTTTTATCAATGTTAAACTCTTCAGGCATTTGACTTCTATCACCACCAATCTAAACAGTTTCTCTTAAACAGAGCATTTAATATCAAAAGACTTTGAAGGACATCTTAACTGTTTGATCATGCAGAATGTTTAAAAAATCAGTGGAAGTATAGTGCATTTGGGGCAGCAATAAAGTGACTAGGGTGTAAAGAATGTTAAAAAATCCCTTTAGCTTTTCAACGATTGTAACTCATTTTTTGTCTAAACAGAAATTTAGAGTTTGTTGTTAATTTCTATGTTGTATGCTTGTAAGTGATCACACTGTAAAGTTAAATCAGGTGTAGCTTTTTGCTGTGAAAACATGCTACGTTAGAATGGCAGGCAAATGCATTGGCATTTTCTATTTGCCTACTTTCGATACAACATCACAGTCCAGCTCAGAAGTATTTTGAACATGGAAACTCAACATTATGTAGCGAAACTCAACATTTTGCTGCTGTCGGAACAAAACCTCATCTCCATTTTTGTCGTTTTTTAGTTTTTGACTTTTGTCAATTTCATGATGAATGCACCAACAGAAATGACCCAAAATTACTTGGAAAAAATTCTGCTTCAGTTGACTTACATTTAAAGTACAGTATGTTTTTCCCTTCTCCTGTAAAGTTGTCATTTTGCAGATTTTAGGTTTTGATCCGACAACAGCAATTTGTTAGTTTGAATAGGATTTTTGACAGCATTCAGAAAAGGTTGCCCAACCTAGCAACAGTTGCTACAAAACAACAAATTTGTGGAGCAGGGATAGACCAATTCTACCCATTCAATAAGCAGTATGGTGTAATTCCTTTAGAATGGGTATCATGTGCCTGCTTTACCCCCTGTTTGCTCTCTGTCTCACACAAACAGGCACCCATGAACACACATCCACGTACTTTTGCCCCCTTTGTTTGCAGGCGTCGATTTTCTTTTGAGGCTACCTATTTGTTAGGATGTTGTAACACAGGGATTCTATCATGGCGGATTGGCCAAATGCGAGATGAAAAGCCTTTGTGGCTGCCACAGAAAAGGTTCCGCCATTCTTTCCCTTAAATATTCCTCTGTAGCGGAGCTTACTGTCCTAAAGTGATGAAACTTTCAGAGCGTCGTGCTGCTCCAATTCTGTCTCTGCAGCGCTCGCGAGCATTCTGCAAAAGTTTATTGTAAAGCGTTTGAAATCCCTTAAGAGCAGAGTGGAGGAGATGGAAGCTGCTTAACGTGGAGTTTTATTAGCCAGTGTTGAGAAGAACGGTGAGGAGGGCTTTTCTTTCTCCTCTTTCTCCTCTCTCTCTCCCACTCTTTCTCTCTCTCTCTCTCTCTCTGTCTTTCTTTCTGTGGTTTGGTGCATCAGCTCTCACACAAACCCATCAGAAAAGCCAGTTCATAAACGCCACTGAATCCCCCCCTTTCTCCCCCCCTCGCTCTCTGTCCATCTGTCTGTCTGTCTTGCCTTTCTCTTATACACTGATTCACGCATGTTCTACTGTACTGTATTCACACCTCTCTGCTTCCTTCCTTTTTCTATTATTCACACGATCTACTCTTCTGCATCTCTCTCTCTCTTTCTCTCTCACTATCTCTCTCTCTCCCTCTCTCTGTCGCTCTCTCACTGTCTGTTTCTGTGTTGTATAGGCAGCAGTGGGTTAAAGTGCTGTGATGGTGGTGGAGTTTAGTTAAGCGCAGAACAAAGCCCTGGAGATGGCTGACTGCTGTTGTGCTTGCTGCATTTTGGCCCTGTCACCCTCCTGCAGGATTTAATGCTCCGTTTGGCTCTCCGGGCCACGCTAATATTCACACAGCCACTCGCCTCTGCCTTCTGCACCGCTCTTTCAGCCACAGAGAGAAAAAAAAAAAGAATTTAGACATACATACAAAGTTTCTCTCTAAAGCTCTGAAGCCAGTCAGAAACAAAGTCAGAGGGGGAGGAATATAAATGCTTTCATTTTCTCTCCCTCTCCTCTCTCTCTCTCTCTTCCTCTCTCTCCTTCTCTCCTTTTTTCTCTATTTTTCTGTCTGATTATAAGAACTCACGTCCTGTATTTTCTGACTTTGATCGTAAACTCCTGGAGGCACTGTCTTTGCTTGTTTCTCTCTCAGTTCCATGTTGTGGTCAGTGAAAGTGTATTGTCCTTCAGTTTCTGAGACAACATGCAACATACAACACTCTCACAGGCAACTTTCTAAGAACATAAAAAATGAGGAGAGAAATAGCAGTGAAAAAAGTGGAATGGACTGAGCAATTTAGCACATTGTTGTCGCCATGTCAAAATGTAACCTGTAATTCATAAATTTTTATTTATTTACTGAAAACACCAGCTGCTTTTTACATTGGGAACATTTCAGAATGAAATGGTCCAGAATTGCTTGTAATAAAATCTTTTTACCTACATCAAAATTATATACACACAATTTTAGAGTTGACCAAATCCAAGTCTCTCTGTAGTAATGTTATTTGAGCAGCTTCTCAGCTAGCGGCTAATCTGCTGTAGCTACTCTTTCTTGACCCCATGGCATGTGTGCCGTGTGGTTATTGTGTTGGTGTGGAGTAGAGCAGAGGGGTCGTCAGGGGATCGGTTACCCAGGGCTGGGGAATGTCTCCTGGACACAGCTCTGGACCCTGACTGGTGTCCAGTTCGTCTGCTGAGAGCAGGAGGCATGGGTTGATGAGCTCATTGACCATATCACAGTTTGCTTGGCTTTTAAAGTAGAGAGACTTTGAGAAGCTTTGATATTGTAATTTGTTTTGACTGATTGTAAATTTAGTCATAAACGAGAATAGTGGAAACTGAAAACATAAGTTGTTTTGTATTTTTTTATTTTTTGGAAATTTGTTAATAAAAAGTGATGGAAATTCACTGGATAAATAAATGCAGCCTACTTTGCATATTTTTTTTTCTTTTTTTAAACAAATATTTAATTTGCCCTTGCAGTATAATTGGATGGAACCTTACTAGCGTATGTGTAACTATGTGTATGTGTGTGTATCTCAGTATCTCACAGTGACATCAGCATAAGTGTGAGGAACCCATAAAGTCCAGGACACGATTCGCAGTCTTCTTCACGTCCAGTGATATTTTCATGAGCCTGTAAAGTCTATGGCTGTGCTCATCTAGCACCTTTCTTCACTTTACGCAGCAGTTAGGGGACAGTGGCTTTCACTGAGCTCAATGTTTACTTAAAGGAGGAGAGAGAGAAAAGTTCTGGCTGACTGCAGCCTGAGGCAGCTGCTTAGGAAGAAACGGCAGGGATTTTCCTCGCAGATGATAATTTTGGAGATTTATTTGGAACAAGCCATCTTTGGCTGCCCAGGTCTCTTCGCTTTAGCAGGAACTCAGGAGGCATCTGCAGAGCGACTCGCAGCGGCAATTACGGGGTTAA
>NW_023494789.1:9540051-9807551 GCF_904425465.1 Colossoma macropomum
GCAAATGAATTATGCAGCAGAAAAAAAAAAACTGATGCAAACGGATAGAAATATATAACGTGTATCATTGTTTTCTTTCTTTCTTCAGAGGAGGAATTAAAAAGGAAGGGAAAGAGAAAAAACAAGCTGTTTTTATTTATTTATTTATTTATTTATTTTTTATAGTCCAATCTCATCATGGCACAGTGAGCAGCCTAATTCTTGGTAGGTGGGACGACCAGGGCGAGAGACAGAGAGAAAGAGAAGAGAAAGAGAGAGAGTGGGAGAGAGAGAGGGAGGTAGGAAGCAACAAAAAAACAGAGTGTAATTACCAAGCCTAGTTTGCTGGCATTTGTCGAACAGCCCTCGCCATTATACTAGTTCATTTTGCAGTAAGTAAATAATAAGAAGTTGGTGATGCTTGCGTTTTTAATTCCATGCCCCCCTCCTCCACCCACCCTTACTGGTTTTGTTCTGTTCACTGAATGGCATCTGCTATCAATGCTGAACAGGTGTTTGTGTGTGTGTGTGTGGAGCGCGGGGTTGTTTGTGTTCCGGCCCGGGCGCCTCACACACACACACATACATGCACACGCGGCTCAAACCGGCAGCCTGATTACGGAGCCTGTAGCTGTTTTACACAGAGAACGGATGACTGCTCGGCTAGAACGCAATTACACCAGCTACGCCGTCCTTACACACACGCGCGCGCGCAAACACAGCCACACATATACACACGCGCACAGACACAAGAACACGCAAGCAGACACACAAACATACACGGATCAGCAACAATGCTGCGGAATTAATAACGCATAATAGCATCTCTTCTCATTCACGAATGAAATAAAGCTGCTGAAAGTGCGTGTTGATAAGGTTGTTTTTTTTTTTTTCCTCCCTCGAATGGGCGGGGAGGGCGCATTTGCACTGCCACGGCGACAGTGGCTCACTCTTTCGCACTCTTTCGCACTCTCTCACACTCTCTCAGCCTGTTCACACACTCCTCTGTACCCACACAGCCGAGGCTGACCAAAACGGTCACTCCGATGCTGTCAAGACACCTCTGACAGTGTGAAGCCACAGTGCTTGATAATGAGACAGTGTGGGTATGCGTATGTGTGTGGGCCTCATTGGGGGCTTTGGTAGCAAGGCCTTCACTTCACATGTTAGGCTGATGCTTATATAAGGGCATATTTATTGTTTTTTGGGATGCAGATTTTGGCAAAAAACTGACTATCATTAGTTGGCAGTTAACCTAAAAATTATGACTAACGGGATCCATCACAAAGTCAATTCAGTGTCTTCAGGTTCTGAAACCTGATTGACTGAGCCACTTTCAAAGATGTGCTAAAATATTTGCTATGTGCACACATCAATGTATATTTAGCGTATCTATGTCTTAGAATTTGGTTGCATATCTATAAAACTGACAAGCAGAACTGTGGAACCTGCATTAAACAAATCCAGTTGTGTTTAAATCAAGGGGCTGGCAGCTGTAAAGTTGATGATGAGAATATGACGAGCTACAGTTCTATATTCTAAAGTTCGAAAGTTAGATTTAGCCCTCATTGCTGGCCCAAGTTAAAAGCAAAAACAAATGTCATCCATCAGTTCTTTCTAAATGTGTATTTCTTTACTGTAACTGTTGTCATGTTTGCCTCACATTTGAATGACTTCTGGTTCAAAACTTGGCAGGAACTCAGTATCTCAGCGGTCAAACAATTGTGCTGGTGTCCCAAAGAGTTGGTAGTTCAAGTCTCAGTGTTGGTGGGTGTTGATGGGATTGTGGCTACAGCAAAATGCAAAGGCATCACTGTTGAGTCCAGGAACGTTAACCTTTTAAATCCTAAGGATTGATATGTGATCACACTCTCTTAACTACATACCTCACATAATAGTTTCATAGAAGTTATTGGCTAATTCCTAGTAGTTTCTAGAAAGTAAGCCTGCATAATATTATACTCAATGATAAGCCTAGAGAGTCTTCAGATGATGCTGGATAAAATAGATGATTCCAGTGTTACTTCATGCGTATACATCTGTCTGTGTATGCTTGTAAGTTGGAATATACAGATGCAATTTGGTCAATAGAGTAATTATAATTAAAAATTGGGAAATGTCTTTTAGACATCTAGAATATCTTTTATTCTAGTGCCCACCTTTTGTGTTAGTGTTTGTATGTTGTTCTTCACTGTTTGCCCTGTATGTCTTCTTCATCTTCTTCTTCTTCTTCTCTCTCTCTCTCTCTCTCTCTCTCTCTCCCTCTCTCTCTCTCCCACCCCCTTTCTCCTGCTGAGATGTCTATCAGTCCCTGCCTCTCTTCAGGAGGCTCCAGAGATGTTATCGCCAGCTAATCTTCAGAATAGGACACAAAACATGTCATAACACTCGCAGTGTAACACAGTGAAGAGACCAAGCATCGTTTGGGAAGTGAATGTGGAGGTGAAGTCTCAAGTCCAAGTCCAGCTAGAGCAGAGCCACTATTGATAAAACGTAACATGAAAGGGACGTTATTTTGCAGAAGAGAGGAATAAAGGAGAAAAAAGAATACCACTGCTTTCCTCACGCTTGTTTTTCTCTCTTTTTTTGACTCCCCACGGACACAGACCAAAAAAAGAGAAAGTCTTGAATGTGTCTAAACTTTCCCGGGGGGAGGGCAAAGGACCACCTGTTAGTGTGAGTGCGTATATGTCTGTGTGAGTGTGTGCGGGTAGTAGGCTATGTGCTTTGATAAGCTTTCAGGTTTGATGTTGACAGTTAACTACTTCTGCTTTTGTTCTAGTGTGCGTGAGTGAGTTTCCATTCAGCTCCTCAGTCTCTCAGGAGCTTCCCCTGACGTACAGGAGCAGACTGTCATGTCATGTTTGCTATAAAGCATTGCTCATTTCTGGTTTATTTCTGCTGTCTGTGATCTGGGAGGGTGCGTACAGAGGCTTCTTTGGTGGACAGAGGTGCACGTGTGAGAGGGAGAGTTCTGCCATGTTCTCTAATCAGGCGCCAGATTATGTCCTCCCTTTCAGATACATGGTAATTACACAACTATGTGAAAGCTGAGCAAGAACACATACAGTAATGAGCAAAAGTCAGAAACCACCCTTCACTTGTTTTATTTCCAGTCATACTAGTCAAAATGGCCTAGTAAAATATGTTTTTACAGAAAATTATACAGAAGGTCCCTCAACTAAATATAATATCACATTTTTCAATATTTTGTCCACCCTTTGGCTTTATTACAGGCTCCAATATATTCAGGAGACTTGCTTTCAGTTTTTCAAACAAATCTGCAGGGATATTTTTTCCATTCCTCCAAAGTTCAGTCTTAGAAAGCCCTAGATTTCCAAACACATTCAGTGATGTTGAGGTCTGGACTCTGGGGTGGCCAGTGTATTGTTCTGAGAACAACAGTAGCTTCTTTGTTTGATTTGCAAAATGTTCTGTTTTTGTGTCTAGAAATTAAATAAATGAAGGGTTGACTTTTGCATAGTACTGTGCACACACACACACATACACTAGGGCTACATGGTGTATCGTTTGTTAATCATTATTGTTATTATTATATCAAGCTTTGCAGGACTAATATCACAGAAGGCTGCAATGTGTAAATTGGCCTAAACCATCATAATGTTTTTTTTTTTTTACTACAGTTAGTATTATTGCAGACATTTCTGTGAGTGGTTTGATGAATTGAGGAGTTTTGCTATTTTGGTCAAAATAATGCAGGATAATCTTATCACATTGTTGACATACCAATGAGTTTTTAATACAGTGGCCTCAAAAAGTACTCTCACTTTAAGTTTAATCATTGCTGAACTTCAGTGATGTTCTGTAGGTTACGTCATATTTTTTTAATAAAGAATATATTTTCTTTCTGAGAAAAACACTTTTAGCACAACATCTGATGGCAGACTTTTTGTATGGAGAAATTGTGGAGAGGAGTTTCAACGAGACTGCATTAAAGCTACTGCAAAGCACAGCGGTGTCAAAGTCTGGAGCTGTTGGTGTCGTTGAGCTTGCGTTTATTGATGGGATCATGAACTCAGAAGTGTGCAAAGGCATTTTGGTTGCAAGCCTGCAGAAGCCATCAAAGATAGAGTTAAAACAATAACAATCTGAGATACACCAGTTCACTTTTAAAGGAGTACTTTGCTAAAAAGAAAATGACAGTCTTGGAATAAAGTGTTTAATGTAAATACCAATTAGTTTTACGTTTTGTCTCAACACAATGAACCTACTACATTTTGTAGTAGTAGTTGTAGTATGGCACAAATGTCCAAATATTTTTTTTAGGTCCAAAGTATTTGGCAAGGCTTACTGACTATTGCAGTATATAGCAATATAATCAGAATGCAGGTATTTTATCTTTATTGTGCAACACACACACACACACACACACGCACACACACACACACACACATACACATTCAAGGACAACAAGACTTCTAAAACAATTTGACCAGCATTATGAGCTGTCTCTCTCTCTCTCTCTCTCTCTCTGTGTGTGTGTCACTCGACCGGTGTAACCCTCCTGGCCACTCCACTAAAATAATGGATTAACCCCCCACCCCTTTTTGTTTCTACTAACAGCTCAAAAACGTGCAGTGAGAAAAGATAAAGCCTGCAACTTCATTAATTAGATCTTTTATTAATATAACACATCGAGACCAACCTACCAAGCGGCAATTTAATAGGTACATAGTGATGTAGCTGCATACATTTCTAGGCTGATCAGAAGAAGGAAGAGCCAAATAAGGTGAAGACTGAGATGTGGGCATGTGTATGTGTGAGCGAGTGTGTGGCTCAGGCTCAGGGTGGAGATTCCTGTTGACCTCAAATCTGGGTTAAATGCAAATTGAGAGGCTGAGTAGCAGACAGTGATAATTACCATCTTCCATACGCGCAGCAGAGCAGAAGATAGCGTCAGAGAGATCGCTTTCGTTCGGTGCTCTCTCCTCTAGACAACCACACTAATTACTGTTTAGATTAAATATGCGATTATAAAAATGGGTGTTATTGACACATTTGGGTACACACATTGAAGTATGGCGTGCTATAGGAAGCATATATATATATATATATATATATATATACATATATATATACATATATATATATATATGTATATATATATATATATATATATATATGATACAGTATGGTGTATTGTATTGTTAAACTCTTAACATGTATATATACTTAATGAACATATGTATATTTACTCATGAACATGATCTGTAAACTTATAAGAGAAATGTTATCAGATTAATGTATGCTAATGTAACACAATTTTATTCCAATTACTGTTAAAAAATACAAAGAGAAAAAAAGTAGAGGTGCAGTGTTTTGATATGACAGCAACAGTATTTTTCTGTATTTCTGAATGTTTCATATGATGGCTCATATAGACAAGTAGAGAAATACAATCCTTGCCATCAGATAACATTTTGTCCCATTGCTCTTGTTTTTTGTGTGTATTTGTACATTGATGGAATTGTATATCTCTTAAATGTCATCTTTCTGTGATATCTTTCTCTGGAAGCTTTAACAAAGGATTTAAAAAGATAACATTGAACACAAAATTAATCAATACCATCTCTTTCTCTCTCTCTCTCTCTCTCTCTCTCTCTTTCTCTCTCTCTCTCTATATATATCTCTCTGTTTTCTTTTCTCGCCCTGTTGCTGTCTGATTGCTCTCCGCGTTTCTGTGCTGTTGCCTCTGGAAGCAGGTAAGCCTTGTCTGATATTTATCAATCCAAATGAACAGCACAGTCAAATAAACACACATACATACATACATACATACATACAGACAAACATACATCCTCTTTTCTCCCTGCATGTAAACACAACCGCATGCAAAAATCACACAACTGTAGACAAACAGAAAGCCTGACCAAAGGCCCAAGATTAGATCCCATTACCAACATCATTGTTGGAGCAGCGCAGAACAATAATATGCAGGGCTTCTTTTTATTTATTTTAAGCACTAAACAAACGTGCCTGTCCATATTCTGCCACGCGCTCCATTTGGAGCTGCGCTAATACCTCCTAGTTAATTGCTATTTATTGGAGCCTCTCCTGGCTTCTTTCTGCCCTGTACTTCCTCTTCCTTTATCACAAGCTCTAAATAATTTCTGCAAATAAGGAGCTTTTCAGCCTTCTACATGCGAGAGCCTCTCAGCTTTCAGTCATCAAACTTTAATCGAAGCCTGCATTTTAGGTTTTGAATAAAGAACACTTAAAAAATTTAGATGCAAATTATCCTGCATTATTCATGCCCTCCGCGTCCTTGTAGATTTAAACATTTCCGAGGCCACCTTGATTCGAGTAATTACCTAGGCCCGGGCCGCTCCGTCATGAATAAGGTATTTCCTACAAGCGGAGGCTGCGCCTGATGAGCTTTTAAAGTGGCTTTACACTCGACTTGTGTATTGCTTCTCCTGCATGAGCGACTCCAACACGCGGAGCAATCCGTCTCAGGTGGCGAATTCTGGCGGAGCGCGAGTGAATGACAGCGAAGAACTGGAGACGAGGCCTCTTTTCTCTCTCCATCCCTCCCTCCCTCTCTCGTTCACTTGCTTTTTTTTTCTCGTTCTCTTTATCCCCCTTTCACTCTCTGCCCGGCTTCTTCCGCGTCTCCGTCTCTGTCTCTATCCATTACCCTGTGATGTCTCCCCGCGCGCTTTCTGATCTCTCTCGCTTAATTCGGCTCATGGAGCCGCTGGCTTGGGCTCAGGGACCTCCACCAACTTCCTGCTTCTTTTTACCTGAAAGCCAAAAAGAAAAAAGATCCTCAGGAATACCCCCCCGGCTTTGTCTGAGAAAGCCGATAAATCTGTGTCAATTTGTATTTCCTTTGTGACAGCTAAGGGTGGAACATCTTCAAGCGCGTGAGAGAGAGCAAGCAAACTAGAGCGAGAGAGCTTTCTTTTTAATTGCTCTACATGGATTGTCACTGAAAGTATGTTGTCAGGATCCAAGTGCTTTCAAATTATTGACTGCTACCTATACGGATTGACGTTCGGGATCAATTTTAATTTGCTTTAGGTTTTTTTTTCTTTTTTTTCCAAACGTCTGATCTGGAGAGGGGCCATAAGTTGAAGCTGGAATAAAACCGCACAAGATTTAAACTATGATCAAGCTAACTGGAAACATGGACTCTTAAAAGTAAAAGTTCCTAATTGGTTCTTGGCTTGGAAGGTGCAGTCCTAAGAGATGATACTAGGGGACTAGTAAAGTCTTTACAGTCTTACATAGAAATTCTTTAAACCATAAGAAGGTTCTTCACACTCTTCACATTGCAGTTACACCAGTGGATCATCCATTGAAAGGTTCTTGTAAGAAACCAAAAGTGGTTCTTCTATGGAACTGTGCCAAAGAGCTCTTTGTGGCACCATTATACATTGTGGAAGCAAATGTAATGCAGATGTAAATGACTTGTTTCCATGTGATGAACTCTTAACATGTGCAAAAGGCTTTTACTATTTGGTTCAAAACTACAATCCGAATGGGCACAATGCGGAACGAGCTTTCCTTTGAAGCAATAGCTCTTCTGGCTGCTAGAAGAGAGGAAGAAGGGAAAAAAATAAAAAATAAAGTAGTTGACACTGCGGCTCGATCATCTTTACTACCCGGTGGAAGAATTAATATTTAAACATTCTAATAATGCAGCCTGCCTTGCATGCACTTTTAAGCAAAGCAACAATATTTTTCACCTGGGGTAACACAATGATTTTTCTCCCCGCTGAGCGTAATTTCCCTTTCTAATGTGTCTGTGAGGCTTCCACTCCATGGCAGGGCTGGCTCTCTCTCTGAAAACACACACTCCATTCTTTATCATTTCCTTCTGAAAAAAAAAAAACAAAACAAAAAAAACAACAAATTCATAGAGGTAAATATATTGAAATGAATGTCCCTATCCAAGAGGAAAGAATAGTTCAGGCCAGGGTGTTTTTTTTTTTTTTCTCTTTTCTAAAGAATGCTGAAACGCTTCCCTCTCTCAAGAGGCGTGTAATGATTTGCAAAAAAAACAGAGCAGGTTATGAGGAAGAGACGGTAGAAAAAAATAAAATATGTAAGGTCCGTGTTGTTTTTGCCTTTTTGAATATCCGTGAGATGGGTTCGAAGGCTACAGTCAGGCCTGACACTGTAAAAACTTCTCTTTTTTCCGCTGTTTTTTCCTCTGCTGTGTCGTCTGGGACAACTGGGAACGAAAAAAAAAACTCATTTTAGTTTGAATGTGCAGAAATTCCCCTGTTGAGTTTGATTTGGAAGTAACATTCAGGTTTACCCATGAATGAATTCTCATATTGCCACAAAATACCTTCAGCAACATCCTTCCACATCTTCAGGAGCATCTTTTAAACAGGTGTGCGTGACAGGTCCTTTGAGACACGAGCAAACATATGAGGAAAAAGACATAAAAAAAAACACACACACTTGAGGATCTTCCCTGTGGAGAGGGGTCTGTGAGAGAAATACTGTAGATGTGGGCGACGTCAAAGAAAATGCATTGCAGAGGCCTACAGGCATCGTAATTGATCATGAAAATGAATTGCTGAGATGTGCGGGCAAATTGAACGACATAAATAAGAGTTATGTTTATGCTCCTTCCTCTTTTGTTTATGTGTAGCTGTATAATTGTAAGGGGGTGAGAGGGGTGTGAATGTGCATGTGTGCATTAGCTCAGGGCCTTTGACCTCACACTATGAGTAGTCAGTGCTGTCATATCAAAACCATAACTGTAATTCCCTTTTTGTCATCATTCGAAAAAGCCAACTTTCCTTTATATAATGTGAAAATGTCATGATGAATGGACCAATAGAAATAGCCCAAAGTTACTTTGTTACATTACCTTATATTAATAGTTAGGAAAGTTTTTCTTCCTCTGAAAAATTCTGTTGATACGTGGTTCTGTCCCGACACTGACAGTGTCCTACTCTTTGGCCATAAGACCAGGATAGGTGGACATATGCGGTTAACAAGTAAAGCTCCAATGTAACCTCTTCGTTTGCTTGTCTAGGGGCCACTTCATTAGAAACTCCTACCTTGTAGCTCCATGTAGCCCATCTGTTGATGCACAGTTTGTGTTAATCATCCTCAAGCCCTTCGTCAGTGGTCACTTTTAATCACAGCTCCACTGTTGGCTGGATTTTTTTATCTTTTGGATATTTTTCTCAGTCTAGCAGTGACATCAAGATGCTCTGCCTGATACACTCATATCAGCTACCATGCCACCACTGGGCTGATAATGGCCACATAACATCTAACTGTAAACCTAAATTGTGCACCTATGTATATATGAACACCAATATGGTGTTTCTGATAAAATGGCCAAGAAGTGTAGGTACATGGTAGGTGTTTCTAATTAAGTGGCAAAAATGGCAGGCTCTTTCACTCTCTCACTCACTCACTCATCTTAAGTTCTCTTAAAAGAGACACACTTTTCTCTTTTAACTTTTTCTTGTACATGGTGCAACTGATTGAAACCCAACAGCTGTTCCTCTTGATCTAGCGTCTGTGGAGGTGAAAAAGAAAGAGAGAGATAGAGAGACAGAGAGAGAGAGAGAGATCTTCAGAACGAGTTATTACCTAGCACTCTAGCCTATTAGCATAGTGGTGTGAGAAGAGCAGAGTGTGTGTGTGTGTGTGTGTGTGTGTGTGTGTGTGTGTGTGTGTCGGTGCCGGCTCCTCAGACGGCTGGCAGGCCTTTGAAAAGAGATCGCTCATGTGAGAGCTGCTCTGACACAGCAAGGGCAACAGCCTGCAGTTCATTTCTGCCCTACGGGCATAGCGCACGGGGGCTGCCGGCTACAACACATGCACACACACACACACACAGATTCACACAGACGCACACTCAGAGGTGAAACCCGAGAAGATTTATAACGAGAAGGTAACAGTTTAAGGCCACTGAGCAGGCATGAAATAAAACTTCATGCGGCGAGAGAGCAAGCGAGAGGCACGGAGAGAGAGAGTAAGAGAGAGAGAGAGAGAGAGAGAGAGAGAGACATCAGGGTGGTCTGCTCCAGCCCTAGAAATTCTCCCTAAAGCCCAACCCCCCACTCCCATGGAATAATCCCAGTGACTTGAGCTCACAACACCTTTTTAAAAGTTAATTGATTTCATAAAAAAAAAGTAGGAAAAAAGGGCGGCCCTCACTGCCACAGTGTATTACAGCCTGGGAAGGAGACCTTATGCTAAATTAGCCTGCTGCTCCACATTGGCCCGTCTAGGGGTGAAATTAGAGTGGACTGTAGAGAATGTGGTCTAGACGGACAGGGGATTTACACACAGGGTTTGGCCTAAATGACATTCAACTATTAGATAAACTCATATCTAATTTAAGACTCAGTCAACTGACAACAGCAGCCCTCGCAGAATCCTTCACAAGTGCCTCAAACTCATACACATGCTTACAGGACTGGTTGTATACACAGTGCCAGTACATGGGGCCATATATAAATATATATATAAGTACTTCTTTGTAGTACTAATATGTCCCATTATCATGATTTTTTATATCAACGGTTTCGTTCCAAAAAGAACAAGAAAAAAATTGTAAACAAAAATAGCTGACATATAACGCATTTTGTCAAAAATGCATTTTTATTTCTCGAATAAAGATGGAATTAATAAAAATACAGCACAGCCCACTCCCAACAATGTATATTGTGGAAAAAGACATTGGAATTCATAAAGGCAACTCTTAAAACATGAAATTCTTTATGTATGTAATAATTATGTGTCCCATGTGTATGATGTATTTCAGTACCTATAAGTAATAAGCATTTTCTAAGTCTAACGCTAACCTCAGTAACCAAATAAATAAATAAATAAATAAACAAATAAATACATAAATCAATCAATCTTACACTTTTGAAAATGAAACTTTTTAAAAAACTTTAGAACTACTTTGTTGGTCCTGAAGGTGAGCCTTGTTTTTCTATGGTCTGATTTTCCTACATTTTCAGGAAAGGTTATCCTGAGGTACAAAAACAAACACGCACACACACACACACACACACACACACACACAGTCTGTCTCACCTTGTACATGCCACACATAACACATAACACTAATAGCCATGAGCACCTATCTGGAGATGAACCTTCCGAGATAAGGGCCTTTCTCCCTGACTTTGCCCTTCAGTGAGTTTAAAACGTGAGAGAAAGAGATAGACAGAGAGAGAGAGAGAGACAAAGAGAGATAGAGTGAGAGAGAGACAGAAAAGGTGAGAGAAAGAAATAAAGAAACATAGAGAGAACACGAGAGAGAGAGATGGAGAGGGAGCACATGTGCAAGGGACTGGGAAGAGGCAGTGTGTAGGAGAGGACAGTGTTTGTCCACCTTTTCTTTCTGGTTCATAGTGAAGAGTGTGAGAATGAGGAATGTGTGTGTGCTATTTTTGTTCAGGCGTTTGTGTGGCCACCCCCATATGGTCCTCATCAGCAGGACTCATCACTGGCTCCGTCTCTCTTACAGCTGTAACAACACGCATTCTCATCCTCGCTCACCTTTAACACGGGTCACAACCTCTCACACACACATTGAGTTAATACTGGCACTGTCAGTGCTTATTACATGAGCAACAAAAGTCTGAGTCAGAGATAAAACTCATACAAGTCTAACTCTCAGTACTGATCTGCTAATCCTGTTCTGGATACCCCGGCATTACATTTGGAGCTCATTCTTTATTGAGGTGTGTGTGTGTGTGAGTGTTGAGGAGTTTCTGCATAACAAAAGCTGCATCTGTCCCTCTTTGCTTTTGTCCCATGTTCATGCCCTCTCTCCGTCTTGGTCCCACCGTTGTAACGGGGGGGAAAGAACAGGCTGACCGAGAGAAACCACTGGCCTCAGATCAGCACACTGCTTAGATATCTGATCCTGTCAACATACATACACACACACACACACACACACACACGCAGAGTCATGTAGACACAATTAGACTGCTACCTCTTTGTCTCACTCAGCACATACTTTTACAGCCCTCCCTCCCTGTCACCCTCATATGACCGACACTATCTTACTCCTACACACTCACACACACATGTTTTTTTATATCTTGTAAAGATATGGGGTCATACATATGACCCATATGTATTATATATATGTTAATACCTGTATGTAATAATAATATATCCAGTATGCATTAAATATGTGTAAGTACCTATACGTAGTAATATGGTTTATATGTATTAAATATATATGTAAGTACAAGGGGTGTAACCATTCACAAAAATTATCATTTGATTCAATACAGTACAGTTGGGTCTCGATTCAATACATTTTACGATATAGCAAAAATAAAGAGTGATTAAAAATATACCTTAGATTAATATATTAATGTTTCCTTTTTCAGTTTATTAGAGAAGTCAACAATATAAAAGTGCAATATTCGAAACACAAGCTAACATGCTAGTCACAGTACAACAGTGCAAGATGATATACTACACTGCAGTACGATGTGCTTACATTTGTAAGGACTTATATGTAATAATTAAAGCCCCAAATTTATTATATATTTGTAAGTACCCATATGTAATAATAACACAGCCCATATGTGCTAGATATGTACGTATCTATAGTAATAAGAATTTTCTAAGCCTTCTTTTAAACCTGACCTTAACCTTAACCTCAGTACCCAATAAGAATGGTTTTAGGCTTTCAAATAAAAACAGAAAAATTGTACATACCATTTAAAGAAAGTGCTGGCATGTTGTGTTTGCCTCTCTTGTGTATTTTAAATCATAAACACTCCCAAAGCAGTGGCTCTACAGCTGTTTTGGGGTGGAAAATAGCTGCAAATTTGAGCCATCCAACAAAAACACTTGCAAAGCAGAATCACACACATTAAAATAAATAAATAAATAAATAAAAAAACATGTTGTATTTGCTACATTTGTGTTGCAACGTTTTTATAGAAATACAGAAACACAAATATGATGTGTGTACTGTAATTTCCCAGTCAGTGAGCTGCTTATAGGTTTGTAGATTCACTTTCAGTCCGTTATCTGAGCGTTGTCGTTCTTTCAGCCTGATGTAATTTCCTAAAACACATAAGCAGCTATGTAAAGCAATGGCCTTTCAGCAACTGCGCTGCACTGTACTCATCTCTCTATCAGTGCTCTCTATTAGTGCTTCTTGCTCGCAAAGAGGAATAAGCAGATGCTGGGTCAGTGGTAGGAGAAGCTAGGGGTATTATTGCTGCCTCTTAACTGATTTAGGATCAGATATCATGCACACACTCAAATACTGTAGTTGTGTAATGTGAGTCTATTCCAGCAGTGTATTCATACAGTAACTTTAGCTAGTAGCTAGTGTTTCTAATGCTACATTACTTTTCTTTTACCTGGACAGTTTATGATTCTGTAGAATGTTGGCTGTTATTTAGAAATGGAGCATGTGTTGTGTTGCGATGATGCGTATTTCCTTGCCTGAATTTAAAGACGAATGCTTAGAAAAGTTACAAAGGAAAAGGACACATTGGTAGTCAGTACAAAGAAGCTTCTTCAACTTCAATCTTATTTTCAAACACAAATCTGAGATGGATTGAAAATTTAGAAGCTGCACTTTCGACAGAAGCTGTACTGTATGAACTGAAACCACCATGTGATTTTATCCAAAAACACTTTCTAAAAGTGTTACTTTGAACTTTTTAGTTTGGTGGATACTGTTGGTGTAAGGGTTAATTAGAGGCCCCACATCCTCCATCCTCAGAGGTCTACTGATATCCTATTTGTGTCTTTTTATCTATCAAAAACAGTCATAAATCATTCTTACTTGACCATTTTCCAACCTTACATTAAAAAGCAAGGGAAGTCATTTTTACATGATAGAGTCTTGGGTGTTTTTTCCTGAAGCATCGTATGCCGTTCTCGTGAATAGCACTCTGGGGCACTTTTTAGATTTCTTTTTGTATATGCGCCTTTATATACATGTGCATGTCTATGTACAAGAATGTGCATGCACTCCCGGCGTAGCCCTATTGTGTGCAACACGCACAGGGCAGAGTGAGAAAGGCCTGTGTGTATGTAAAATGGCAGCTGTCCCTCTCTTCGGTGACCTTGATAATTGTGATGGTAATTATAATAAGTGGTCATTATTCTTCAAGGTGCAGCGCGTCATTACAGCGATCAATGTGTGTCACTATCAATTTGATCATATTCTGAGGATGAGACTGCAGAGAGAATGCCCCAAACACACACACATGCACACACACACACCCCTAATGAAACCCTGTTATTGTGATTGGATCCTCTACTGTCCTCAGCACCAATCAATATTAACAGCTTGTAAAAAAAAAGAACTGCAGAGATTAGCCTGAGCAAATGGAAAGAGATACTTAAACAAAGTGCACTGCATTGAGCTGGAGTTTTTTTGGAGTGATGATATTTTCCTCTGTGGTGGTGGTGGTGGCGACAGTGGTCTGTTTGAGCACCTGCAGACTGTGTGCGTCTGAGAAAAAAAAAACCCAAAACTCAAGGGCTTCATAGTTGGGAGTTACTCATCCTTAAACTCCGTCCATGTGCACGCACCCCTTAAGGAGGGATCCACCTGTGTGTGTTTGTGTGTAACTGTACGATCTGTGCCGGATGTCAGGGTCTCTGAGGATGCTTAACAGGTCTGTGACTGAGACATACACACACACACACTTGTTTTTCTACAGCATCGGGACGTGGGGTTTTATATATATATATATATATATATTAATTATTAAGTATCTATATGTAACAAAAAGCCTGATTTAAAACCTAATCCTAACTTAAAAAAGAAATGGGTTTGATTCTCTTAGTTAAAGCACTTTACAAAGTCAGGACCATTTTATTGTTTCTGACATTGCAGGTTAGTCCTGTTTTCGTCCTAAAAATGTACAAAAACAAACACTGACACACTCTTACTTTCTCCTGCTCTTGGGGCCCTAGCTTTCTCTCTGGCCTCTTAAAGGCTGCACCTGCACTCTGTTGCAACGGCCTGTTCTTTCCAATCTGCCGAGCGAGGCACTTCTCCTGGCCTTGGCCAACCGCTCTGTTTTGGATTTATTAATAAAAACAAGACAATTATTTGGCGCTCGCCTTGATATATGTGGCTATTCAGAAATTGCCTCTTCAGACAATGGGGGGAGAAGCCGTTTTAGCTGAAAACCTGTTGGGCCGAACCTCTGCCTCAACGCAAGTGAAATATCTCTCACTGTGCCGGGCCAAGGGAGTGATTTGTGAATTTACCTGCCAGTACTTCTGAACTTCAGCGTAAAATTTGATTGTTTTTTGTTGCAGGTGGCCGTGCTAAATGAGTATACAATGGATCGGTTTCTTTATTGTATAACTTCAATTTCATTATTGCAGCCTTATTTGCAGTTTGTAGTAATTTACAGCAGAGGTCAACCCCAACAAGACACAGAATTCATGGCATTAAGACTAAACCCCGCCACCCCCTCCCCCATTTCCCTTAGCAGTGCCAGTTAAAAGTGCCTTAAAACCTGTAATTATTGCAGTGACCTTAATTGTTGCCGGGCAGGAAAATGTGTAATTAGTGCCCGTTAGGCAGACTGGCACACCTGCATCAGCGCAAATACGGCAAAAAGACACACGGCTGGTGCCTGTCAGAGCAAGAGAGAGAGGGAGAGAGAGAGAGGTGGGGGTAGAAAAGGAACGCCGTGGAGCCATTCTTACAAACATTTCTTTGGGGCTTAATGCAGGCTGTGCACTGAAATGGGCATTTACACAGCCACACAATAGACACTACATTACCCCAACACTGTCCCTATTATACCGGCTCATACCTTCTGCCCTGTGCACATACAGACTCGTGCATGCTCCTGCTCAGCTCGTATTGTTGGGTTAGAATGGATAGAGTCTTTCATTATTCGCCGTATTAATACCGCAGTGACTAGGTAATCACACCACACCGCATGTCAAAGGAGAAACGACGTCGTTCAACACATCCAAGTAACACGCACACACATCCGCACGCTCAAATCTGCAGCGCTAGGAAAAAATGATTTAGCAATACGGATGGATGGGGCTCCATTTAGCAGGGCTGATTCTTCCCATGCATGCACACAAACCCGAGACGCTGCCAGAGAGGGAATGTACCTACCTGATAACCTTGTGTGTTTAGATCAGCTTTTACAATGAGAAACATGCTCCTATTCTTCCACTCAGCGAGCGAGGGAGAGAAAGAGAGAGCGAGTGAGTGAGAGAGGGAAAGAGAGAGAGAGAGAGCAGAGAATGAGAGACACAGACACTGACACAGATTCAGCCCTCACGCATCACTTGAGCATAGAATATGACATGGCCTAACATTTTTTTGTCTTTTTTTTTCCACCTTGCTGCTTGCTGAAGTCGAACATGAGGGGTGCCAAACAGTAGAGGAAGGAGAGGGAGATGTGGAAAGAAAGGAGAGAAAGGGAAGGGAGGGGCAGAGGGCTCACCTGTCAGAGCGCTTGATGGCTTCACTCGGCCGCGGTCAGGCTGATAGCCGGCCACTTGGCTCTTCTACAGCTGTTCATGTAATTGACAGTTGCTGCGCGCATAGCTCACAGAGCGGACATGCTTGTAGGTTTAAATGTCTGTCTGCTCCTGACCGCTTGAGTACAACAGGCCTTCAGCTACGCACACACACACACATTTGATTTTATTCCTTGTCAGAACATGGAACTATACATATGCTTCATGGCATAACAAAAAACTATCCCTATATAGTCCAGACCTCAACATGCTTGACTGTGTGTGGGATTACTTGGAGCTTAAGAAGCAGAAAATATAATCTACTTCTAAGACTGAACTTCGGAGGTGTGGGAAATATCTCTGTAGATTTCTTTGAAAAATGATGAATGGCCCATATGGATTGTATATGTGTACTAAAGTATCTATATGTAATAAGAACTGTTGAAGCCCAACCCTAAACCAAGCCACTCCTTAACCACAGAAGCCGAAAAGAAATGCTTTTACCCTTAAAAAAATAGCTTAAAAATAGCTTAAATAATGCATTGTGGAGTTACTGTTAACACTTTGCAAAGTCATGACCGTTTTGTTGGTCCTATAGGTTAGTGCTGTTTTTTCTGACATAGTCTGGACAGAAGTCATAAAGCAACACCGACACAACAAGCTTATGGACCTCATTTAAACCTTTTTTTTTAACTTCGCATTAATTATTAATGCAGCTCTTAAGCAGTCTGGACCGAGACCCTCCTCATACTCGAGTAAGTGCTCACGGTCATCCAGGTTGCCAGATTTACGCCTCCCTATCCCTCCCCCGGGGGAAAACTCAGGCACCATTTTCCTGCGTGACATGCTGTCATATCGGAGGGCGGAGAGAGTCAGAAGAGAAGAAAATCAATTGGCAATTAAATGCTGCACCTTGCGAGGATGACAAAAGGCATTTGGGTGTTGCAGGGAGAGGGGGGAGGGGTAATGAAGGCCTAATGACTATTCATAAGCGATTTGCAGCCCCCCCTGCTTCAGCTGAGTGGAGAGATGTGCCCCGCAGTCCCCTTCTGCCTGTCACTTCCTCTCACCTCGCCTCGCTCCTGACATCACCGCATTACCCAGCAGCCCCTGGGGCAGCGCTCAGGTCACACAGCCCTGCTCACACATCTGGCCCACTATAGGTGCCACCGCAGGACAAAATACCCAGAATCACTAAAGTGTAAATACCTGAAATTGACAGCAGCGGATACCTTTTTTTCCTGTCCTCTCTCACAGTGCCTCTTTTCTTTGCAAAAGTGAGTATTTTTCCCTGTTATTCCAGCTTTGTGACATTCTGGGCAGTGTGGGTGCGCGTGGTTGTTTTCATACATTTTTAACACATTTTCAGGACAAAAAACAGAGAAACCGGGGCTAAACTACAATGCCAGAACCAAACAAATGGAAAATTTTAAAATACATATGGTGCATATCACTATTATTTACAAATATGTAACACATATAGGACATATGTGTAACCTCACGTCCTGACACTGTGTAAAAACAAACCAGTATGTGTGTTTGCCTGCATGTATTCATGACCATGGACAGAGCTAGCGTTCAATAGATTATAAATTTGCAGATACTCAGTGATAGAGAGATGCTCTAAATCCAGATGGAGGAGGGGTGCAGATGGAGGGATGGAATAAAAGGCTCATCCATGACCTTTTTTCCCCTGTGGGTACTTACTGGGTCAAGAAATACAGTAACTGTCCTACATAGAAAGCATCTCTCCATGTTCCATTGTAAAAAGCCACAGGAACCCGCCTTTATTACAATACTAAACCACCGCACTTTGAATTACTTATATGTATTTTGTTCTTGTTATAATAGGCTCTTACAAAGGAGTATGATATGCTTCTATCCAATATTAGCTTATTTTATTAAAGCCTTATGTAATCTACTTCCAGAGACTTTTTAAAGATGCCAATGTGGCTACATATCCTTTTCCTGTTCAAACAGATCGTAATCAGGTCTAGTTGTGCTGTATCTGCGCAGCTCCACTCACCTTATCTAAGGTAAACACTGCAATGTGCTCATTAGGGGCTGCTTTCCAAGTACAGGACTGCCGTGTTTACACAGAGGGAAGCCGAGCAGAACCTGGCTGAATTTCACTCCCTGAGGGTTCTAGAAGGCTGACAGAGTTCTCAGCCGGTCCAGAACAGTCCAGAAATAGAACGTTCTAGAGGTTTTCTACTGTGGAAGTAGTCACTTTTACTTACACTGGAAAATCAGGAGCACTAAGTAGAAAACTACAGAACACTGAAATAAGTGAGTAAAGTAAACCTAGTAAATTTTGTATGCTAACATTACATGGGTTTCTCATCACTCTGTGACAGGAGTCATTTCTGATGCATACCTCACTGCATTATGGGAGTCCACTAATGTACATTATACACTCCTATTGAAGTGCATTAGGTTTTTAGACACCGTCAGAAAAAGATTACTGTACATACTGTACATATTAGTCCCCAAAGTTACTGCAGTTAAAGAGTAAAAACTGTCCATAAGGCACAATTGGGTACCTTCAATAGGTTTTAAAGGTGCACTGCATTCACTTTTTTCAAGGAAAGGGTTATATTTCTACCTTTTCATGACTGTTTTTGAATAGAAAAGTAAAATAAAACGCCTGGACTCAGGACAGGATGTATGGAGTCAATTAAAATGTATGTACATATGATGCAATTATTTTCCTTTACTTAAGGTCCAGAATATGTATCAACATGTGTACGTGGTAGCATCCCAGCAATGTAAAAGTACAACCACAGTGAAAGTTCAGTACCTTTTCTTGATTTCTTTTTTAAAATGTAGACTCTTAAAATACTGGACTATAGAGTTAATAGTGTACAGTTTTAGACATGGACCTAATTTTCTGGTAGGATCTTAGTCTGGCATTGAAAGAATCAGATCAGTCAGACTGGTGCAGTGATTGAGAACATTGCCAGTACCTGTCTCGTTAAATGATTTGTCAGAATGGAACTGAGAGTTTCCTCAATACGTGGTCCACACGTACACACACAAGCATGCACAGTTTGTCGGCGCTTACAAGGTGGGTGTGGATTCCAGCCAAAATGACAATTACGCTTATTAATCTCCATCGATCAGCTGCTTAGCACATGAATCAGATGGAGAAATAATGAAGCAGCTAAACTCCATTCCCTTTCTTCTTCTCCATTTTTCTCTTTCTCCGCTTTGGCCACTGTCCATTGCTCCAGCATAGCTCTCTTCACCGCAGGTCAGCTTGTAACAACGCCCAGCGTTCTCAAACCCTACTCTAAGAAAAGCCATCCGGAGAGTTTAACTCGGCTTTTAAATCAGGGGAAACTCGAAAGAATGAAATAGTTTCAGTCCAGCTTTGATTCCTCCCCAGAGTCAGGATTAATTTTGAGCCTTTTATTTGTCTGCTGGACTATAAATCACTTCAGAATCCTTCAAAATCCCGCAGAGTTTCCTCTCTTTCTCTGGGTGCAGCTGGGTTTTTTTTTATTTTTTTTGCCAGGTGTCAGCGCTGTCAGTGGAGCCTATACACTGGGAGAATATCAGGATGAGAGTGAGGTGCATGTGAGGCCACTGGTCATTGGCCTGCTAAGGGAGGGATAGAAAAGGTGACGATCGTTCGTTTTTTACAACTGCCCTAGCACTTCCTTCTCTACACTGCAGTGTATTAGATCACCCATTCAGTCCACACATAGACGCCCAGTGAGGAACTGAGAGCAAGAGTGCACACGTATGTGTGTTTGGGTGCATGTCCGGGTGTGCATATGTGTGTTTTAACAGCTAGTTGTTCTATATCAGGGATGAATAGTGCAGGCAAAGCAAGTCTTTGGGGCAAATTTAACCTCATCAGCACTCTGTTGGTTTCACTACTGCAAAATTTAGCAGGAAACTTACTCTTAGGGACACTAAACCAACAGCAGCCTTTAATGCACTGCAGTGGCAGAAAAGGTGCTTCAAGCTAATTGAAAGACAATGAAAACACAAAGAGACCCAAAAAGGTCATCATATATATATTTACACTGATTCATAGTTACCTGTCCAGGGTATATCCTGCCTTCCGCCCAATGATGGCTGGGATAGGCTCCAGCTCCCCCCGCGACCCAGAAGGATAAGCGCCTTAGAAAATGTGTGTGTGTGCGTGTGTTTGTATGATTCATTCGTGTGTTTTCATGATTCAAATACATGCTCATTTATGTTAAAAAACAAAAGTGGGTCCTCCAAATTTTGATATGCTCATACCATGAATATTACTACAACTACTACTACTAATAATAATAATTCTTGTCTTTTCTAATTAACTTTGCCAGTCCCCTCCACCTCCTGTAGATGCTGATGGTGATGATAATGATGAGATGGTGGCATCTATCAGAGATGTGCTTAATTAGGGAGCCAGAACATTAAGATCTGGAGTCACCATGTTAAAATATTAATAATGCTGAGGGTATTTATGAGCCCTGTCCCAATCCTGTCTATTCTGTAGCTACTGTACTTACTGTAGACCCTCCATTCTCCCCCTGCTGAAACGGCCCCCTCAGGGACGTAACGCAGAGTCTTTGTTAGTGCTTCTCTTTTACTTCTTGGCTTTTTCTGCCAATTGCTTTGTGCATGGAGAGCCATGAAGAGGTGAATGCCTGAGTGTGAGACAAGCGTTCGCGAGAGTGCTGCGTTTAAGGAGTGTATTCAAGAAAGCGTGTATGTGTGTGTGAGTGTGAAGCAGAACCTTGAGGGCTATCTTAGTATCTCTTGCGCTGATAAAGCAGCCAAGCTTTGTGTTCATAGGGTGTCATTGTCAAGAGCTTTCTCTCTCTCTCGCTCAATGCTCAGTGTGTTGCTCTTTTTAACATGGCAGAATCCACAAGAGATATGTTTATTGCAGAAATGCCTGCTCTTGTCCTCAAAATCTCACTCGAAGGGTGAAAATAAAATAACAGGCATGGGAACCTCTACACATGAGGGTGTAATTAGAAATCTTGTACCAATCTTTCTCTCTTTATCTCCACAGTTAACAAAAACATATGAAGGGAAGCCACGTTGGGGGAAAACTTGTTAAACTTTTGTTTCCATATACCTCTAATCTGTGCTCTTTTAATGTCTTTTAACATCTGGAGTGCAATCACACAATTGAACTAATGCTGTTAATCGCTGCTGGAACAGGAAGAATTATGAGATCATATTACAGTCTGTTTTCTTCTTTACTTTGTTATGCTTTACCTGACCTCAAAAAATATCTTGAAATACAAAATATCCACCCTGAGAGTGACATAGTGTTTAGAAATGAGATTTATCTCACTGGCCTAATAGTATTTAGCAGCTGTAGGCTTATTGCATTTCTGGTTGCGCTAAATAAGAGCACATACCATTGGTCATAAATGCTGTTATCCAGTTGTATTTGCCCATTGCAGCAGAGCAGAATGAGTGCCAGGGCTTTTGACCCTGGCCTCCATGTGTGGGCAGGAGCTGGACTTAGATCAAGTGAATGTGGCTTAGCCCAAAACAAGCCTGAAGAGAGCAACGCTCAAAACCAACCAGGCTAATGGTGACTGCACGCTGAGAAAATGACAGAGAGAAAGAGAGAGAGAGAGGGAGAGCAATATGTGTATGCATGTGTGTACGTCTGCGTGTACATGTAAACATGTGCATGTGTATGCAATGATGTAAATATGCGTGTGTGTTTGATTTGTATATTTCTTCAGTATTTTTATTCCAATTACTAGTAAACATTTATTTTTATTTTGTCTCTCCTTTTGTCTATCCGGTTTTGTTAATCGTGTTTTCAATGGGCATTCCGGCCTGAAACTAGCATTTAATATTTTTCTCATATTGATTTTTGTATTGATTTTTTTGTATAATTCTTTGTATTATTGTTCATCAGTGTCCTCTCACTACAAAATCCAGCATGCCTTGCACAAATACATCACACAATCATTGGGAATCCCTATGGTGCTTAACAAATCCTGAGTGTTAGCTACTGATCTAGATGATAAATATCTGTGGTGCAAGCTAAACAGTAGTTAAACAGCACTAACTTCAACTAGTTTCTTTTTTGCTTTGGTTAAGGAGTAATTGAGCCAGCTAGCGAGAAAATCAAACGGGCATCCACCTCAAAGCACTTGTAGTCTTTTAAAACTTCCACACATCATCAGGAGGGTGTTTTGCTAGTCTTTAAACCAGGAAATCTCGTTTGAGAAAATGCTGCAGCACTGCCATAGTAGGCCAGTAGGCATGATTATGACAATTGTGGTAATGGTTAAATTACATTCTGGCTGGAGCGTTCCTTTAAAATATTTTCCCCCATGTTTGCATTAATTCTTTAGATAATTTTAATTGATATAAAGCGTTTTGAGCTGTTCTAGTTTAAAAATCTCTTCCTTTGCGAGCTGAAACCAGCACAGCTAAATGACCCCCGTTAGGCCTGTAGAGAGCCTCCCAAAGCTGCGGGTGCTGACCCAATCCTCGTAGGTATTCCCCTGCTACTGATACTGAGCTAACTGACCTCTTGTAACAGCTCAGGCCTAGCATGCTTTACTGTGGGGGAGTCAATCAGAGCTTTTTTAATTTCAGCTTGTGTGTATAGCCCAGTTTCAGAGACCCTCTTGCGTGTAGAGCTGGAATCAGTCAGGACCTGTTAAAAGATACCTATTGGTGTGTGGCCCTGCTAAACTGCCTCTCTCTGTAGAGCCGTGAAGTTTTTTTAACACTTTCGGATGAAGTTAGGAGGACATGCCAGGCAGCGTGGGAGGCGGCAGGGGCTCAGGAGTCATGGTTTGAGTGTGTGGTTATCCAGGTTATATGTGTGTGTGTGCGTGTGTCTGTGTGTGTGTGTGCGCGCATGCAGAGGTTGCGACTCTGATGCAATGTTGTTGGCATGCGTGCGCTCCGTGGGCCGGACAACGAGCTCCCAGAAGGCTTTGCTCTCTCGCTTCACTCCAGCGTAGGCAGCAGCCGTGGAAACGCGATAGGCGCACACATGCAAACATACACGCATACATTTGTTTTTATACCTTGTCAACATGTGGGGTCATATATGCGCTCCACGTGTGTATACTTTTTCACTTTCACATTTAAACTGAAAATGATGTATCTTATCTAAGAAAAAAAGAGCCCTTTTTCTATTTTTCTTGAATGTTAGTCAACAAAATGGTTGAAAGTGAACACACATGCCAGCCACAACACCCAGACTTGTATAAAAGTAAAGACAGGGTGCCGTAGCCAGGTGGGGCTCCTACAGTGATGATTTTTATTACTTTCTGACAGCCTCCTTGTTTTTGTGTGACCAGTGAGGCCTATAAATGTACTTAGACTGGGTTACAAGATAAACTCCGTTAAATGTTGACCTGATCTTTTCCGTCCCTCATCTCTTGCTCTCTCTCACTCTTTCTTACATCTTCTTCTCTCTTTGCTAAACTGTTTTTTGTTTTTTTCTACTAAGGAACAGGTGCTTAGTGCCATTTTGATGCTTAGCGATCTAGCATTAAAGCAGTCGTTTTAGCAGGCTTACTAAATAAATGTTGATCTAGCATTAGCACTGGTTGTGAGCTACACTCTCACAAATAAAAGTACTGTCACTGGGGTGGTACCCTCATGGGAACGTCTCAGTATCTTTAGTCAGGGAACATAATTGTACCATAATCCATAGAAATTATATTTTCTAAGTTGTTCTGACTCCACACCTTTATTTCTAGCACTGAAGCATTAAAAACAGTAGTTTTTGCCGCCATATAGTCCTAAATGTCGTCATTCAAATCTGTATCATTTTGATGTTTAATGATCTAGCATTTGAACTGCGGGCTAGCTTGTGAGCTAGCATTTAAAAACAGTAGTTTTAGCAGGCTTACAGTCCTAAATGTCTCCGTTTCAAATCCAAACGCAGCTTTGCAGCTGGCCTGGATCTTCACACCAGCTGTCATTTTCACTCCGTCTCCTCCAAGCCCTCTGCTGCCCCAGTTTTGTCAAATAGAGCCTGTTCGGAGGAATCTTTTTCTTTATCAGAGGTTAACCTGCATTGGGAGGTGTGACAGCATGCAGGCTAGGGAAGCTCCCGTGGGTACATCCAATCCGCTTCGAGAGAGATCCAGAGAGAGAGAGAAAGAGAGAGAGGAAAAAGGGAGGGATGTACAATTCCCTCGTGGCTCGTATTAAAAGCCGACAGGAAGCCACAGGCACTGTTGACTCAATAAGGGTTTCGTTTTCCTTTCTTTTACACCATACTAAACGTTGAGGTAAATGAACATGACCTTCAACCTCAACTTCCAGTTAACACAACCCTGCTTTCCTCTTCCATTCCTTCCTCCTTCCCTCAAAGACCTTCATTCTTTTATCATGTTTTAGCACAATGTACGTTACAGTGTTTCATCATTACCTCTAAATAAAGCACTAACGTTGAAGCTACTTGAACAAGTGACTTGTCAGGGAAGTAGAGTCGCTTTCTCTTTCTGTACATTTCCTTGAAAAGAAAGAAAGATTCCTCTGCCTTCTTCTCCACCTGGCCTGTTTGAATTATTCAGCTGTTCAGGAAACGGCCCCCCACTCCCTCCGTCTCTCCCTGGCTGCTGTAAAGGCTAAAATTGCTTCATCATGCCAATGTGAAAGTATGCATACATTATTTAGTTAAACCTGAGAAAATCAGTCTTCTCCCTGGGAATTTGTGTCAGTGTGGGCTGCTTGAATTTCAGACGGGTGGACAGTTTCTCTCCTGGCCTCATGGGAGCCAGGGGAAATAAATAAATAAAGAGACAGAGAGGGGGATTTTGTTAAACGAGAGGGTTTAAGCCTCCTACAGCAAGAGCCTCAACTGAGGATGCGGTCCAGAATGCCTTTAGTTGTATCGTTTACAGACTTGAGGTGAATTTCCCGAAAGCGATGGGAGATGATGTGTGCCTGTAGAGGGAGTATCGCTTTGACCAGTCGTTTGGATGGTTAAACCTCAGAAGCCGAGGTAATAGCCAGTTCTATCACAACCATTAAATTATTATTTTTTTTTTTTTAGTTTTTACACTTAAAAAGGGCAGCTGTCTTTTAGACTGCGTGAACATTTCAAGGCAGATGGACCAATAGAGGAGGACTAAAATGACTTAGAATAAAATCTTACATTTATGTCATTAACGTAATTTGTTACGATCCTGTGTTTGTTTTGTGCTCTCTCTTTCTTGTAATCACTTTTCCCCTAGGGGAAAGGTTAAAAGGTTAAAAACGTTAAGGTGTAAAGAGTGAGGACATTTTGTTGGAAGTGCAAATTCTACCACATTTGCATTCGTAAGTAAAAGAGAGGATGTTTTATTGTGATTTAAATCTGAGGAAAAGTTTTGTTAAACTTCTTGTCTTGTTTTTTTACATTTACACCACATTTTAGTCATTTATTTATAGGACGAAAATAGAAGTGCAGACTTGAACCTGTTGAATCAGCATGTAAACCAAAGGTAAATGTAGTTGCTTTGCGTAACCCACTGCACAGTTATGTACTGTAATATTTGAATAGCAAAACGACAGTGCTGCCTGTCTGTCTTTTTTTTTTTTTTCTTAAGAAACAGTTTAGCACTAGGCATTAAAGAGGATCTAACCGCAGTGTTGCTTTTGAGGAACTGAACTTCTCACTCTTTCTCTTCATGTGTTGATTTAGCCCAACCTGAGGCCTTGGCCACACTTTTCTCATGTTCTTAAGCTCTATGTACTTTTCACAGGTTTAATGTAGAGATGGTGTTAACCAAACACACACACATACGCCACATTAGCGGCAGTTTCAATGCGTGTGTGAAGTGTCAGGTTTTGTCTTCTTGGTAATTCTGAAGTACTTGTCTCTCTTAAAGCAGCAAAACGCCTGACTCACCTTCTTTTTCACAGCAACAACAGCGATAAGACATTTCACACCTCTGACCTCGCTGACCTCACCTACTTTAAGATGCATGCACACTGATAGATACGCACACACACACTGTCTGTACTTTGTTTATGTTGCAGCCTTATCTCTCACATACAGCTTCAGCCTTTACTCAACTGCATACACTTCTCTCTCTCTCTCTCTCTCTCTCTCTCTCCCTCCCTCTTTCTCTCTCTCTCTGGTTTCTCTCCTTAGCGCATGCTAATATGCCATTTCTAATCTAATAAAGCAGCTCCTTTCAAATAAATCACTAAATTTGCTATTTGTTAAAGGTACTTCTGCACACTGGCAATACTGTACTTTCTTCTTTTTTTCTCCTTTTCAATTCGCTGTGAACAGTCTAATGCCGTGCATAATGTAATTAAGCATGGCCAATCTAGTGTGGCAGCTTTTCTGGAGAAACTTCACTAACTCAAATTATAAACCTTATGAACTGAGGGCAGGATAGTTCTTCTCCTTCTCCTGGCACGAACGACATTTGCCAACAAGCAGCGGAAGCATCAAACTGTTGCTAAGGCTAATGTAGAAAGGCTCATGAAGAGGATGGCAGACAAAAGGCTGAAGGAGCGTTCCAGCCTAAAACTAGCAGTTAATATATTTGTTGTGTTTTGCATATCGCCGCTGTCGGAAGAAAACCTTGTATCTCCAAAATGGCAACTCTACGGAAAAACGTACTTTACTTTTAATGTAAGTCAATAAAACAGATTTTTTCCAAGTAATTTTGGGCCATTTCTTTTGGTCCTTTCATCATGAATCTACACAACAATGTAAAGGGCCACAGGCGTTTTCAAATTATGCCAAAAACTGAAAAACGAAAACAATGGAGATAGGAGGTTTTGTTCCAACAACAGCGATATATTTGTGCTCTATAGTACAGGATTGCACCCCTCTGCCTCATCAAGATTTTGTGTCATTTTCATATTTTTGTCCACTCTCACTACAATACCCAGCCTGCATTATGCAAATACATCACAATATCATTGGGAATCCTGACTGCTAGTCACTGATCTATAGGCTAGTAAGTGCATCTATAGTGCTAGCTAGCATTAGTGCTATAGCACTAACCTCCGATGGTTGTTAAACTTATTTTTTTGTTAAGTGAATTAGACAGTTGAAGGATTGGTCAGCATGCCTTCAAGTATCCACCCCAAAAAACTTTTATTCTCTCAAAATGTACTTCCGCCTTCAAGATACATCATCAGATTGGGGTTTTGAGTTTTCAAACCAGGACATCTTGCTTTAGAGACCACTGCTGCACCACTGTAAGAGCTGAGTAGGTATGTTTACAACAGATGTAGTCATGGTTACGTTTATCGTTTTGGTCAGTGGCCCTTTACGGGGTTTTCTGTTTGTTTCCATCGTAGTTTGAAAGCGTGAATGCACAAAGAGTGAGGCTGGCATTGCCAGTGCGTTATGTGTAATTGTTAGTGACCTCATAATCAGTTATTTTGGCCAGAAAAAAATGAGTGCATACTGTCTTGACATTTACATATATAACTTTTGCAAAATCGATTTAGCGGAATCAAAGAATCATGAAGCACAGTGTTTGTCTGGAGGTGTTGATTGAGGTGAACTCTGAGACCTGAGACAGATGTGGGTCGGTGTTCAGCATCTTGCACTGATTAAGGAGGCAGATACTTGTGGCACGGTGGAACATACACAGCTGCGTGTGAGTGTGTGTGAGGACGAGGGGTGATGTGGGGTCTTCTCTGGGCTTCTCTGTGATGTAGTTGGTTTTTCTTGCATGGTGTAGAGTCAGTGAGAATGAGGATGTACTTCTTCCCTTTCCCTTCTCTTTTTCTCTTCCTTTCTCTTTTTTCTCTCCTCCTTTCTCTTTCTCTCCTCTCTATTTCTCCCCACTGTCTCCTTCTTCTCTCCCTCTCTTGCTCACTCTCCTTTTGTCCTTCTTAGTCTCTCTCACTGTTTCTCTCTCACTTTCTTTCTATTCATCTCTTTTTCTCTCTTGCTCTCTTTCTCTTTCTCAAGGCTTTATCTGCCTCCCTTTTGTTATTTCTTTGCATCTCTCTCTGTCCTCTTTCTCTCATCTCTCTCCCTCTCTTTTTGGCTCTTTTTGCCCTTTTCTTTTCTCTCGCTCTCTTTCACTCTCTTTTTTTCCTTGCTTTTTCATGAGTTCTCCTTTCTCTTTCTCTCTACTTTTTTCTCTCTTTCTCTTCTTGTCTTTCCCTGTCTCTCTTTCATTTTATCTTTTTCTTTCACTCTTTCTCTCCATCTCTTTCTTATCAATCTCTCTCCATCCTTCTCTGTTTCTTTCTCTCTCCTCTTTTTCTCTCTCACTCTTTCCATCTCTAGTACTCTCTCTCTTAACATCTCCCTTTCTCTTCACCTCTTTCTCTCTCTGTCTTCCTCTTTTTCTCTTTCTGTCTCCCTTTCTTCTCTTTCACACTTTCTCTTCATCTTTGTCTCTCTCTCTCCTCCTCCTCCTCTACATCTCCTTTCTCTCTCCCTCTCTCTCTCTCTCTGCGCGTGCTGACGGATGATTAGCCCTTATCTCCGCGTGGATTTGACTCGCGCAGCACAGCTGAGTCAGGTGGAGTCCTCAGGAAATGAAATCTCTCTCTCCATCCCACCAGGCCCAAGCGTAATCCCCCCAACACAACCAGATTAGCGCACACGCTAATTGGAGACAGCGTACCCCCTCTTCTAGCCTGTTTACTGCGTATGCAGGTGTCTCTGTACGCTGTAAGCACAAATGTGTGTGCGGCCCTGTGTTTGTGATATCTGAGCCTCACTCAGGAGTTACAGTAACCCCAGCAAATGATGCTGTACTATTGGCAGACATGTTTCTATTCTAATCTCTAACAACTCTAACATTTAAGAAGTCTCATTTTAAAGTAATAGACATGGCAGGACTTTCTAATGAAGAGATGCGCTTGTTTTTTTTTAGCAAGCGGGTGTGCGGCTTTATTTTTGCACATTCGCGGGGCAAAAAAAAACAGCCTTTGTCTGTCTAATGGTCCTTTGGCACCTTGAGTTCAGTAAGAAGCCAATTTGTAACAGTGTCGGTGTGAGGCGGCGGTTAGCGCGGCGCTAAAGCCACACTGCTTCGGTTCAAGGTGTAAAAGCCTGATTAGTTCCTCTCTGCAGCGCTGCGGCTGGGAGGATGTCACCAGACAAAAACGCCCGCATGCCTTTCATCCTCACACACACCTTACACACACCGACACAGATAAGGACCTCAATAACAAACACGCTTGAGCACACACACACACACATATAGAGACCCCCAGACACACTAACACACACAGGCAGCCTCACGCAGTGATGAAAAAGGCCTTTACAAATAAAAACATTTAGCAACACCTCTCTCTCTCCTTCTCTTTCACATCTCCCCAAAGCCGCTCTTTATTCTTTACTCTTTTCTCACAGTCCCCAGGTACGCCTTTCTTTTTTGCTCGGGCCTCCCAGCCAACAACTGGCTATCAGAAGGAAAACATAGAGGCTATTTCTTTAGCGGCACCAACAACCCTCAGACCTCCCTTCTCTGCTTTCCTTCAGGGTTATGGGTTAACAGCTAGTACATGTCCAGGTCGGGTATGGAATGACACTTTCTCAAGCAGCTATAGCTTTAGCTAGGCTAGCAAGTGTTGGTTAGCATCTGTTATTGAGGCTATTGATGGCATTTGGAAGTTGCTCTTACAGTTTTAATTATGTTACTGAAGTCTGCTGCCCGGATGGTGTTACGTACTACGTTACACCAGCCACTAGCACATCAGCGACAGCAGTGATAATAAGTTTAGATTGGACTCTTAGACATCTTAGACCAGGGGTGTCAAACTCAACCACTAAAAGGGCCAAATTAAAAAATCTCAGCAAATCCGTGGGCCAGCTGTGCTTTTATTCCATTTTTACTTAATATTTTGCCATGACCTGAATGTTTACACAAAGTATGCCAAAACTGCAACAGCAAAACAAGCATTAAATACTTATTCAAAAATAATTCTAAATAAAAATGAATTGTTTTTTGGTAGTTTTCAAAACTAGACACCAGGAATCTTTTCTTTTCGTGTAACCTCTGCCCCATACAATGTTGTTGGCGGAAGGGGGTCAGAACACACACTAAATTATAGTGCAAGCTGGGGACTGTAGTGCATCTCAGGGTGAAACAGGCTAATAAGAATAGAAAATTAAAATCATTTCCGAATAGGACTGTGTCACAGGCCTGACTTGGCCCGTGGGCCTTGTGTTTGACACATGAGTCTTACACAAGGCCAAATAACATTAGCTAGCTACAAATATGACTAATGTTAGCAAAGTTACCAGTAGTAATGTAGAAATAATGGTCAGTAACTTGCAGAACAAAAATAGCACTTAAAGATACCTGCTAAAAACATGAAGGGCACAGAAACAATGTAGCATTATCATTTCAAGCTTACTTGCCTAACCACATATTAAACCAATGCTGCCAATGCTAACATCTTACATAGCTAATTTGGCCCTTTAGGAAATTATTGATTAATGATAATTGATTTGATGCGCAGGCCTATTCACAACTACATAACTTACATGTAAGTTTCATAATAGTTATAGAATAATTCATAGTTGTTCAGTAATAAATCTTAAGATTAATAACCGAATAGGGTTCGGGGGGTGAAGAAAGACAAAGCCTGAGCACTTCCTGCTTCCCCTTCACTCTGTAAGGCTGTGTGAGTGCATGGAGTGTATGGTCGCTATCCGAGCGTTCGTGTGACTGGAGCAGCACGCTGGCTCCTCGGCCGTCTTGTTTGGTTTAAACGAATCAACAAACAGCTGGGAGGAAAACGGGGGCTGAGGGGAGGAGGAGTGAGCTGGAGCGGGGCAGGGCTCAGCTCCAAATGCCTTCCACTTCCTGCCCAGATTATGAGATAGGTGACACACCAATATTTCACCTCCTGTATTTGGTTTAGTGTCTCCCCTGTGCCTTACAAGCATTGGAGGGGAGGTGGGGGGCTGACGAGAGAGAGGGATGGAGGAGAAAAAAGGAGAAATAGAGAGAGGGGGAAGCTGGACGGGTTCCCCCGGCCTGCAATGAGCTTCAACTTACCCTCCTGATTTATGATCCAGCCCCATACATACAAACACCATAGCTGTCCCCACACAAAGACCACTGACTTAAATGGATTAAAAGGTGTTATCCACAAATGGATCTTTGAATCTGAGGCCTATCCAAGCCCCCCTCTCCCTCTCTGTCTCTCTTTCTCTCTTACTTTTCTCTTTTAGCTCTCTTTATCCTTCTCTTTCTTTTCTCTCTTTCTCTGTCTTTTTTCTATCTCTCCTCTATCTCTAACTGTCTCACTCCTTTATCTTTTTGCTCCTTCTCTCTGTCATTCCCTCTGTCCTCTCTCTCCCTCTGTCTCACTTTTACTCTCTCTGTTGCTCCTTCTATCCTTCACTTGCTCTCTCTCTCTCCTGTGCGGTCGCTCTTTTGTGTTTGGGTCACATTTGCGTCCGCTCCTGGCTCTCTGTTTGCCCCGGCCGTAATGATCTGTTTTGAGTTCGCTAATAGCCAGAGGAAGGGCGTTTTGGGAGAATTAAAATAAGGCCTCCATATCTTGTGTTCAAAGCAACGAGGGCTATAGAGTGGACCCCGAGAGGCAGATATGTTTTTCCTCTCCCTCCTGGCCCTGGAGACAATACGCCATGCTTCTGTATCAGGTATGCACTTAAAAGGGGCGCGAGTCAGGAGTGTTAAGAGCGCTGAGGAAAGCACGGCCGAGATGAAAGCGTTTTTTTAAAAAAACTGCTTGGTCCAGTGTTTCCTGTGGACGGCCTTAATGTAGTCCTGTCTCTCTTTCTCTCTCTCTCTCTCTCTCTCTTTCTCTCTCTCTCTCTCTCTTTTTCTCTCTCTGTCTCTCTTTCCTCTCTCCTCTTGTCCAGTGTTTCCGGACGGCCACAGCTCCTAATGTAGCCCACTCTGTATCTCTCTCCCTGTCTCGCTCTCTCTCCTTCTCTCTCTCTCTCTCTCTCTCTCCCTCTCCTCTCGTGCAGTCTTTGAGGGGGAAAAGTAAACCCTTCTTGCCGCCTGCCGGTGCTAGATTAAACGGGGCGATGGCGACAGGAAGCAGGCGGGAGGGAAAACAAAGGGCAGGCCGGGTGAGGGATGCTGGGAGAGTTATCAGGTTGGCGACGGAAACTGCCAGTTTGTCTGACTCCCAGGTTGTTTCTAAAAAGTCTCTCTCTCTTTTTTTCTCTCTCGTCCTCCTCCCCCACATGCACTCCTCTTCTCCTCTCTCTCCTGCGATGACACAATCTTCTGTCCTATGCAGGGAGCACTGGTTTGGTAATTAAGGAAGAGAAAAAGCTTTCATTATTGTGTTGCTTATCTTTCTGGAAGGAGAAACGTGAAAATCCCCAAACAAAGAAAAGCGTGTATAAGATGATTACACTACAGTCCCAGAACCGAAATATCTAGAAGGTGGGGAGAAAAAAAAGTGTTTCACTGCACTTAGCTAAAGTGAAGGGAAGTGGGCTTATAGCGTGTGCCAGGGGATTACTGGAGAACTCTGCTAGGTGCTGATCGAAAAAATTACCAAAAGGACTTTTACCTTCACTGTGACCTGGTGTGAGCTTGTACACTAGTCCAGGCACATTTCTACATCGGCACTATTGAGACAGTGTAGAGTTAGAGAAGTCCACAAGGTTAGAGCTACCGCTGCTGTTTCACGGTAATGTTTATATATAATTACTGTATTGGATAAAAGAGCAAAAAAGAAAAAATTGTGTCTGATTCTTTAACAAATCTAACCTCTCTTCTGAGTGTTTGAGCATGATAGTCTACTTTTAGGAGGTCATCTTAAATTAAGTGCTTCAATTAAAAGCAACTCATGTTGGATCTGTATTGGTATTGGCTGTTATTTGAGGGAAAAGACTTTCCATCAAATTCAAATCATAATAAAATATCGCCTCTTCTACTAACAAACGTACAGAAGGGTTAAACTGCTGTGCCAAAGGCGAAGTGAAGTGGAAGTCTTCTGCTGCAGCACGTTTCCTCTACTTTACCCAGTACAAATCACTCTGCCTGCAAGGCTCCGACACGCAAGCAGGATTAATATGACTTCCGGCCTAGATGACGATCTGATGCAGGCAGGGGCCGAAGGAGCTTCCGGAGAAGCCTGGCTGCAGCCTGGGCAGAGCCGGAGCTTAGGAGCAACTGACCCACGCGGAGCACTGGAAGAACGCTCGCAGGCATCAGGAGCGTGTATGTGTGTGTTTGCTGGCACTCCCGCTGAGCTCGGCTATAAGGGGAGTCCATAATCGCAGTAATGTGTTTAACTTGTAAACTAGTCGGAGACGGATTACCGGTGTCCGCGAGAACTGTGCGCGGAGGCGACGATTCAACTGTTCACCTTTTTCCCTCTACATCTGTCCTCATAATGACCTGCACTCTCTCTCTGTATCTCTCTCTCTCCTTCAATCTCTCTCACTCTCTCTCTCTCTCTCTCTCTCACTTGCTACCTCGGGCGCCTTCTCTCCAAACCCTTCATTGCATTTCCCAATTAGAGTTGGACTCATTATTAGTTTATTAGCAGTGGCAGGGGCTCCGCAAATGTGTTTGCTGATATTCAGTTGTTAATGACCAAATTCAAACCCTATTGAACGTATTCGCAGCTGTGAGAGGCCGGCTAATAATAGCTTCCCAAAGACAAAAGATGAAGGAAATGGCATTATAGGGACATAACAATGGAGGCCCATTGGAGCTCTAATGGCATGCCCTTTCATTTAGAAATTGTTTCCTTTTTACAGTCTCTGAGCTGGTGCACGTTTTTCTTTTTTTTCCTCAAGCCTCTGCTCACTCAGTAGAGGCATTTCTGCAGGTCAGGAGCTTCCACCAGGGAGTGTGTGTCTATGTGTGCACAAATTGAGTGTTCTGAAAGGTAGCGTTACCTGAGGGAAATCCCTCCCCACCCCCTACCCCTGCCACCTCCTCATTTCCCTCTTATGTGGCTGCTTTAGTTGGCATTAGCATGGTTTTAACAAGGCAGGTAAATTGTTCATTAGGGTTTTTAGGTAAGGAGATGGGGGTTGGTGGTGGAAGTGGGGGGGGTGGAAAGGAGGAGGGAGCCCAGAGTAAAAGTGAGAAGAACAAACAAGTCGAGGCATTTGTTCACAGTGTAATCTACACATCAATTATCCTGCTGCGCTAATTAGCACCTAGCCGTACCCCAGGTACCCAGCGCTCACACAAGCTCCAGCTTTCATGCCCCTGATCAAAAAAGAAGCAGATTGACGGAAACACGGGGAGAATGAACCCAGGGGCTGGGGGAAGGAGAGAGAGAAAAAGAGAGTGAGAGAGAGAGAAAAGAAAAGCCTTAGATCAAAATTTCCTTTTCTACATACCCAACTCCGGTGTGTTACGCCGGGTAATCCTGCCACAGCTCGAGTGAAAGGAAAGCACTCAATTATGTAAGGGGACATGCATGCATATCGTATATTGTGTACCCAGTGAAGCGCATAACTGCCAAGAAAATTGCCATGTGTGTTTTTTGTGCTGATGCCACCTTTTTCACTAGCATGGCAAATGTGTATTTTGTACCTGGTATTAGCTAATGTGCTACGGAAAAAAATATACACGAATTTATGAATAAAATAGGCTTAGCAGAAGGCATATTAACACAGCCTAGTAAATTTGTACCTGAATGTTTCGATTTTGCAAACTTGCCGTAAATTTAAGAGAACTTGTGCTTTTAGCGCCATGAGATGGATATGAGGGCTATTGTCATGCTAACAGCCCCTGTTATGCAATAAACGTATAGGGGGCCGTTTTGTTTAACTGGCCCGGCTGAAGATTAAGCTTTAGAAAGGTGCGTTTAGCATGTGAAAGAGCAGCAGGAGGTCCCTCTGTGGGCCGGGGGGCTGTCTCAGGTCGTTATTAGCGCTGAGCTGGAAACCGCAGCCTCCTCCGTGAGAGAGAGGTGGCTCTGCGCGGCGGAGGCTAATTAAATATGTCGTGTGTGTTTGCGCAGAGCAGGCGGTGAAAAGGTAGATGAGACGGAGGTTGGGGGGGGAAGAAGAAAGTGGAAAAAAAAGCACAAACGCTGCCGATAAAACTGCTCCGTTGGTGTTTACTCGCACCCACCTCATGCATTAGTTATGGGCTGGGATTCAGTCAGACCTTCTGTCCGCCTGCTTTTTTCTGAGGTTAGCTCCCCCCCCAACACCTTCACGGATCTCTTTCTCCGGCTCGTAGAGTGCAAGGCCACTTGTTCGCCCACAGTGCGTCAGTAGGAGTGCGTGAAAAAGATCTTGCGAGATAATATTGTGGGAGGTAAGACATTAGCATGAACATGCTAGCCTGTTTGAGGTTAGGAGGGCCTGTGGTAAAAGTGTGTTGGTCAAGTGTGACTGTGAACCAATTCTGGGTGAAGCGTTTCTTCAGTACAACTGAAAAACTTTTTTTGCAGCATCTGCACTCTCAGTAGACTATAGCTTGCCTCCTCTTTCTGTTGACGGACTGTTAGTGAGCTAGCCGAAATCAGACTTGCTCACTGAGTAGAATATCACTGACTATACAGGAGATAAGAATAAAATGGACTTGACTGTCATCTATACTGTCATTTTGGAACAGAAATGAATCATTGAATCCAACATTTGATTGGACAGTTCAAAAGAATCAGGTAAAATGACCTGTTGTGCTAGCTTGCACTGACTGATGACATCTGAATGAAGCTGATTTGACTTTTTACTGTGGAAGAATCGATTCAACTGTTTGAAAGAATCGCTTAGGTAAACTGAGCCAATCTAGCATCCTCCTGTTAGCGTAGGCTAATTGGAAAGTGTAACAGTGTCAGGTGCGAGTGCCTGAGAGTGGGAGGGTCCCCGTGGGGCTCTGGGGGGCTCCTGTAGTCACCGGGGCCTCATTTGCTGATTGGAGAGCGGAGGTAGCGGGATGAAAAGGAGCTGTTTCCTGCTGCTTGTTTGATACCTGGTGGGGAAGCTATTCAGGTGACAAAGATCCAGCCTGGCAGGGGGGGAACAGATGTGCTTTACCCCTTCATTAGCATTTGAATGAGCCGCTCAGATTGGACTGGCCAGGGGGCTGAGCCCCTCACCTGGATAGTCCCCTTCTGATCTTTACACCATCTGCGGACCTCTGCCCCCCTGTCCCCACACCAAGTTACCCCCCAACACAACACACACAAGCTCACCGATCTGACCCCTTTAAACCAAGCCCCCCTCCTCCCCGCCCCCTCCTGACCCCCGGCTGGGCACTGGCAGAGTTTTATGACAGTAATCGACCTTCCTCAGCCCGGAGCACAGATGCTATTCAGAAAATGTGCCTTCACACCGATTTCAGCCCTTCATTGTGTTCGAAACGCATCGCGAAAATTCGGGCTCCAACAATGAACACTCCCCCCCCAAACTATCCTGTTCTCTCTCGGACTTGGAAGACGTCCAAGATGCCGTCTTTACCCAGCCAACCCCGGCCTCATTCCTCAGATAAATTCTCGGCTGAAGCCACACTTTTTTTTTTTTTAATTATTTATTTATTTTCCATTCATATGCACAAAAAAGGGAGGGGGCTTCAATATTTCACACCATAAAGTTGATGAATTAAGCTTTCCTTTCACTGGGTCTGCCAGAAAGGGGTTTAGGGGGGTGACTATGAGTGATCCGATCATAAATAAACCGCCACGCATATTTAATGGTCTTTCAGAAAGTCGCTGTTGTTTCTCTGGGTTTGTTCGCGTTGACACAATAATTTGCCACTCCGCCACTTGGCTGTGAAAGTCTGCAGGAAAAAATTAAATAAATAAAAAATAAACATGGGGAGGACGCACACTTTGTTTTGAAATACCTCCTCTTGTGTTTTGATTGGTGAGAAGTCAGGGGCTCAAGACAGGGCTCATAATGTTGATCCTCAGGTACTCTCGCAGCGTTCCTCAGATAAATGTTGCACTCTTCCGAAAGGTTATTCAAAGCTGTTTGCGGAGGAATGCAGAGCAACCTTGACCAGCTCGACGTGTTGTTTTCACCCTTGCTTATCTGCCTGATAGTTTAGGCGGCCTGGAAAAGGTGGTTAAAAAAGTTTGGTGGGAATAGAGACAGGGTCTTGATTTCAACATTTAAGTGGAGAAATCCACTGATTATTCAAAAATTCTGCATGATTTAATAGTTAAAGTCATTCAGAGTGGTTTGATTTGCACTGCTTCTTTGCAGAGAAACTGAGTCAGAATTGTTCTCAGTGGTGGTCTTACGAACCAGATATCTGAAGAGTGCCTTTTAAGCTCCTTCACAGCAAAGCGATTAAATTAAATGGTTGCGAATAGTTTGCCTAAAACCTGAGAAATTGTTTTGTGATAGTTTGGGCATTGCTTTATTGTCATTAAGTACTTTTTTAAAAAAAATATGTTAATGGTGGAGGGGTTACATGCAGGCTGTTGTAAAACAAAATAGAGAAATACTGAAAACTAGTTAACCAATACCAACATTACATAATACATGAAACAATCACAGAAAACAATCACATACAAAGTCAGAAGTTATGTGTGTGTTCACTGGTGGTTTTGAATAGTAAATAAAATGGCTGTATTTGTGTTGTAGACACTTGGACCCCTGGTTCCTATCACCACCACTATAAAGAAATTTGAGTTACTGAGTTTGTCTAGTCTAATGAATCATTTCACATCAAAACACTCTGAATCACTTTGTTTACATCCCAAAGAATGGATAATGCAGAAATTTAGAATATAACTCTGCATTTCCCCTTCAGTGTAATAGTTTTTTACTCTTTCTTGCCATCGAGCTTCTGAATCCACCTTAAAGCACTTTACCTTTTGTCTCCCGTTTCATCCCATTAAACACTGAACATAAAGGAAATCACTATCAAACGAGTATGTTATAGAGTATAATTACGGCTCAGGTTCAGCTTGGCCATTATTAACAAAAACGCATAGTAATCTGCTCTGGCACGGCAATATGTTACTGTAGCATTCTAATTAATCTTACAGGAAGTGTAATAAATTTACAATATCAGATCGGAGCAATACTGTATATAGATTTATTAATGCTTTTAATCAGTTCTGGCAAAATTAATTTTGCAGTGATTGCTTACATTTGAATTTGCATATACTTAGTGCACCTAATTTATTTTTATGGATTCCTTTTTATTAAAATGGGGCATATGGGCCTTCAGCAACAAAAACATTGCTTATTTCTGTGGTGGAACATCCTCGGCGTGCCGCGCTAAAAAGCACATTCATTTTAGTGATAGGACAAGCTGTTGCAAAACTCCATTTCATATTCAGGCCCTGCCAAGTATTAACAGGTTAGCCTATTACTCATTTCACTGCGGCGTGCGTTATTGTGTTTATTATGCGAATGTTTGCATGCATATTTGCAGTGTAGACAAGTTAAGTGCCGATTATGAGTTTGTCAGGTTGAGGTGTATTGTGCGAGGCTCAGCCGGCAGCTTACTGAAGATGACGTCTCCTCGTAGAGCTCCTGAAAGAGCCATAAAGCCAGAATGAGAGACTGTACATGTTTTATGATGCCAGTAATTGGTAAACATAGTAGCAAAATAATAGATTGCAAGTGTGAGTAAAAGCAATTTGGACTAAATAAGAAAATGCAAAGGGCCTGTTTTACAAAATCATTGCATAGTTAGTTACATAGTGAACTACCTTTACATTAGATTTACATTCTGTTTTGACAGGTTCGACTCCATTCAAAGTCAGGGATGTTTTCTACACTGTCCTGTTAAGTTACCTTTGTGAAGATACAAAGTTTTGTCACAACAGCTATAATGTGTTACATTGTTTCATCTACATTTCTGATTGTTTCAATGGCAATAAATGACGAAAATATGGCAAAATTAGCAAGGATAGTTTCTTTCCACAAAACAAGACTGTGCACATAACAGTAGCATGAAATCAAATTCAAGCATAGTAGAATATTTATTCTGCTACTTAAAAACACAAAAATCATATGGATTGATAGTCTAGAATCTGCATTTTCCACAGAACATCACTACCTGTTTCAGTCAGCCACAAGTGAGAAATAATGCTTTCGTTATTAGAGATAAAGACGTTTTGGATATTTGTGGTAGGACTGTTTTGAGAAGCACTGATCACTGTGAATACAGACATCACAGTACATCAGCAGACTCCATTCTTATTAAATAGACTGGCTCACTGATAGCGCCTGACTGTGGCTATCAATTTGGCGCCCGATGCAACCCACATCAAACCAACAACAGCCTACGCCGGGCTGGTCAGCACATTCCACTACCTGTGTGTGTTTGTGTGCCAGTGTAAAAGAGCAATAGGGGAGGTGGGAAAGGCGTATACCGATGGCACTGAACCATGTTATCAGAGAGAGAGAGAGAGAGAGAGTGAGAGAGAGAGAGAGAGAGAGACAGAGAAAGAGTCTTTAATAAACAAGCAACTGGTGCTTTATAGCACATAGCAGGCTGTCAGCTGAGCAGGGCCTATGAGAACCATAACCATTACATATTTGCATATTAAAATCAAAACAGAAGCATTAAATGAAAGATAAAAAAAAAGAATTTTAGTATCAGGCACCAATTTTAAAACTCTTAAAAATGAAAGTTCCTGAATGTTTCTTCAGAGGGATGCATCAATCTAGGAATTGTGGGCCGATACTGATGGCCGATATTTTTCATGTACATACCTCATAGCTATGCTGAAAAATAAACATCTATAAAATGCAGAAACAGGGACTGGATCTACCTGGATTAGCGTTACAGAGAAATATAATGTTTATCTCTATGGTTACACACACACACACACACACACACACATCATCTTCAACATTAAACATTCGCTTATCCTTCTGGGTCGCGGTGGGGTGCTGGAGCCTATCCCAGCTTCTACAGTCACAAATTCAGTAAAATAAATAACATTTGGATTGTGGTGTAGTAACCCAGCGTCACCTAAACGTTCTGCTCTTCTGGAATACAATAAAAAAGTCTGATTGAAATATAATCTAAACATTTACTAGATATTATTTTTAAGACAATCTGCCGATGCCAATATACTTCCGATATAATCGTGCATCCCTAGTTTGTGGCTTGGATGTACATTTCTAAAAACTTTTAATTGTTATAGAACTTTCACATGAAGTTCTTGTTCACAAAAGTGGTTCTACAGTAAGGTTCTTGTTTGAGTGTCCACTGTAGATGTTTTGTAGAGGGTCAGTTTGTCATGAGCTAACATTTAAGTAAATATCTATTGCATGCAACTTTAAGCTGAATCATTAACCTTAACTACAACCTAAACCTCAAACCTAATTCTAAACCTAAACTTATTCCTAACACTGCATGAGTAACACCAGATAGTCTGTTAAGAATTTGAGCATTGTGTAGAGAATCTATACTAGACTCTGAAAATAAAGTATGACCAAAGGTTCTTTATTAAACCAAACGTGGTCCTCCAGAGAGTCCTTTTCAGCACCCTTAATTTTAACATGACTGTAGACCTTTTTTCAGATAGCTCAGCTTCCCCTTCCTTGATTATTTTAATGATGTGGTTTTTAAAAAATTACACTGTTTATAAGCGTCTAATCATGCTTATCTCTGATCTGGAGTCAGTGGCAGTAAATAGCGGATCAGGGCCAATGGCAGCCGAGCACTTTTTGGAGTCGTAAATATTTGATGGGCAACCTGATTCAGACGAGTGGAGCACCGTTTTAAAGTCCCTTTCATCCGCTACGTCGCCAAAATCTGTCTGCCTCGTTCAGGCGCTCCACAATGCGAACAGATTTAGGTGGGAAGACATCAACAACCCAGATAAAACGGAACACCAGGGACCAGGTGTCTCTCCACTCATCCCTCAATTCAGTCCCTGCATCTTTTTCTATTTATACACACGTTTATGGGATAAACAAGGCCTGAAAAAAAAAAATAAAAATATGAAGAAATATGAAGTATCCTGAGCCGTTCACCTCATTCACTGGCGAAATGGCTGAGGCATAAAAGAGCTTTTCAGATGAGAGAAAATAAGGAATGTTTGTGCCTTTGTGTGATGAAAGTGGCGGTTTGCTGACGATTCAGACGGAGGGCTTTTTTTTCCTCTCTATCCCACTAAAGGTTTTGTGTGTATTTGGTTAGTTACAGCAATTACGGCCAGTAAGTGACAGCCAAAAGAGAGCAGACTGCTTCCCTGCGCAAGACTCCTCTGTCGAACATCTGCTGAGAGATTTGCATATTAATTAACCCATATTAACTCTAATTATTCTGGGAAATTATCAAATAAATTAAATTTTCTAATTTTAACCTTTCCTTTGCTTGACGGATGTCAGCGCAGGAGGAAAACCCGGAAAAACGCGCGCTCACCTGGGCAACCGCTTTATAGCCTCTTTATTTTTTCTCCTCATGTGTCGCTCCTCTTCTTCTCTATGTTCTGTTTTCACACTCTGTCTTTTTTTTCGGCGCTGGTCCTGGGGGCAGCCGAGGGAGCTTTTGTGTGCCTAGGCCTTTTTTTTCCATTTCTTTTGGCTCCTGCATTGGGAGGCGGGGAAAGCTGGGCCGGGGGAGCGTGTGTGTATGTGTCAGTACAGATGGCGAACTTGGTCTGGCTGAGGAGTGAAGTAGAGGTGGGCCATCGAGCAGTTGAGAAAAAAAAAAGCTCCAAGCTTTCCTTTTTCCAGCCTGTTGCTTTTCGGCCTCGGCAAATAAACGGGACTTTAATTCAATTAGAGTCCGGCTACTGTGGCTGGCGGCCTCATGGTAGAAATTATTGAACATAACAGCCCCCTTCCTGACACACACACACACACTCGCTCACGAGGTCCCAGAAACACACTCCTAAGTTGGTTTACACTTCACTGAGTTTTTCACCATCCGTAAAGCTGCCCCTCTCTTTTTTTAGGTTCTTTTGTTCACTCTCGGCCACTGTCCTTTTTTTCACTCCATCTTTTTCAAACTCACCCCCTCTACCCCCTTCCTTTATTATTTTTTTTGGAGTTGGATTGTTCTACCAGTCGTGAATCTCCATGTTTTCTAGGTGCTCTGCAGAAGAATCATCTTTGCCGTTATTTATTCAAAATTTAAAAAATGAAACATTTCATTTTAAAATTATGAAAATAAAAAAGGGAAAAACAGAAAAAACTGATAGATAGATAGATAGATAGATAGATAGATAGATAGATAGATAGATAGATAGATATACATAGATAGCACTTCATTATTCGAAATAGATATAGATATTTACCATAATAAGGTGCTGTCTGTTTATATGCATCTATGTATCTATCTATCTATCTATCTATCTATCTGTCTATCTGTCTATCTGTCTATCTATCTATCTATCTATCTGTGTTTTTGGTCTCCAAAGCTGTTTTTGTAATATTAAAGGATTTTTTTTTATCTTACTTGTTTTTTTGATAGTATATATTATTTTAATTACCCTCTTTATGGCCGTAATATAGTATTGAGGCACTGTTTTAAAGAATTTAATCAACTAACAGCGAGAGCTAGCTGTCTAGGCTAAAATACAGCCTCTGCATGACAGCGTGAGTTTTAAATTGGTGTTATAACTAAGCATACCAAAGTAAACTAGAAGCCCTTGCCTCCCGGTGTAAATTTTAAACAGGTAATTTTTTTGTTTAAAAAAAACCTACTACAGATGTCATGCAAATAAAATATACTTCAGTTTTATCAGGCGGATATTTGCTGTCAAAAGCAAATTAGCCATGATTGTCTTAACATTTGCATTGGATCGTGTTTGTGTTGAGTTACTAAACTGTTTTTTTTTTTGCAAATTAACCCCACCAGAGGAGTAAGTTGTAACGTTTGCACTCATTCTGCTTTCAGCTGAATTGTTCATGAACATTAGGTGATAGAAATAAAGTTTAATTCATTTGTAGCAGAGATTTGTAAGTTGTCTGTATAAAAAAAAAAACATTGAATGCTTTGGCAAAAGGCAAAATGTGTTAGCTCGTGCCCCTGCTTTCCCCTAAATATCTAGAGAGGGAAAGATACATTTATTTTGATTGCAGGCAGCTTATTCATGACCAGCCCCATTCTGAAAGCTCTAAACAGTTGTGAAAGGAAATTATGACAGTTTAAAGCTTATTGTTGTAGCCGTGCTCACAGAATAGCCACCAGGAGATAACACCCATTTCAACCTTAATGCTTTTTTACACCCCCCACATTGGCACACACACTGTGACCCCCCACCCTCCGAGCCATTCAGGTGATCTGTGTGCATGAGACAGGCAGGAGAGGGCATAGTTATCCCCCAATAGGGTAAGCGTCCTCACCTATTAGCCCTGCTGACACACCAGGCCACAGCAGCTGCTCCTGCAGGCAGAACATCCAGGAATAGCTCCATCACCTCCATTCTTAGAAGGGGGAGCTCAGAGCTACCCAGGACTAGAGGCCCTTCCCTGGGCAAGGCCACAAACCTCCCACCCCTGCTGCTGGATCCTGTCTGGGTGTTGGGTAGGTGCGATGCCCCCAGGTTGGATTGTAGTTAAAGAGAGCATGAGGATGGATACTCTAAGGGAATGGGAGTCTAAAGGATTGTTATGCAGTGGAACTTTGCAGTGGGACATTGGTAAAGGTATGTGAGCCACGGTTGGACTTTCTAGTTTGGTTAAATGGCTTGGGCAGGACTGTCAGATTACAGTCTTGGTGTAAACTACCTAGACTGCTTTAGCTGCTATAACAGTGTAAATTGCCTTAAAGCATTATAGAAAATTTCTTAAAGGGTCTTGTATCCATCCATAACACCATGCTAATGGTGTTATTCCGTGTTCTAGTCAGATTTATAGAGGTTTACAGGTAGAAATGTATGCTAGCTAACTTTTATTAGCCATTTTCTTTGGCCATTATAAATCTGAATTGCTTTACTAGGCTTACTAATGTGTGCTGCTTGTTTTTTTCTCATCATATTTATGATTTTAAGTGTCCATAGAGGCGCTTCAGGCCTCCCTCAACTCTCTCAGCGCCTCCCTGAAATAAACAGGTGAAATATTCTCACAGATACGAGAGGCTGCGTCTTAAAAAGGCTTTTAGCGCTGAAGAAAAAGAGGATCCGTAAGAGCATTACCATTCACTCTTGTGCTCCGGCAGTGGCCGCAGAGCTTCCTTCCCCTTTTAAACTTACATGATTGTAGATCGCTAGCATTTGCCCGCTAAAGGCACCATGTCGCTATAGAAGGGTGAACTTCTTTTTGTTTTCATTTGCCTATTCTAAAAAGGAAAAAAAAAAAAACATTTCATATCGGATTTTCTTTTTGCGCTCTCCTTGTTCCTCCACTCCAGAATGGTGACACACGTTCTTGCTAAGCTAGTGCAAGCTGTTCCTCGAGGTGCTAGTCATCATAATCAATACCACATCCACAATACATGTCATTAGCGTCTGCCCTGTGTACCGTCTAACTGACAGGCCAATATGAGCACTGTGAATAGGTTACGATGGGGAGCGCTAAGCCTAGCATTAAGCGAGACTGGGGCAATTAAGGGTGTCATTTTAATTATCTGTAGCATTCGAGTGAGAGATGTTCCTTTTATTTACTTGAGATCAAAAGCAGGAGAGAAAAGCCGCGAGATGTAACAGGTAGCATCAGACAGAGAATGGCAGGCGTAATTGCCTTTGTTGCGGCTGACACTTGGACGAGGCACAGCCAAATAGAACGTGTCATCTAAGGAGAACTTAGCCGAGAAGTAAACATTATCATTTCTTTGTCTCTCGGCGCCGGCAACACAAAAGATTGATTAGCAGAGAGGTGAGGAACAGAAATAATGGCTGTGGTGACATTAGCAGGTTGGAATTATTGTGTTGAAGAGCACAATGCCAGCCAAGGAATGGCTGTCTGTCAGAGATGCCATTTAAACAATACACATACTCTTGAGTTTTTTTTTTTTTCCTCCCTTTTTTTCTTACTGTGCGTCTGAATTAACAAAGTTCTGCCCTCCCCCGCCATTATTGTTCATTCTTTTCAACCCGTCCAACAGCGAGTACTGAGTTGTTGGCAGATTTTAACTTCTGCTTAATATGACACTCTAGCTTGTTACATTTTCGCTCTCTCTCTATCTCTCTCCCTCTCTCTCTCTCTCTTGCTCTCACAGTGTACAATGGTGCTTTACCCTTATGATTCTATGGCATGCAGAATTATTGTGTTCTGCAAAGCTCTTGAGACATCAGCTCGAGTCACTGACCCCTACACAAAGTCGTGGAGTCACATTAAGAGGTGATAATAACTGGAGTAGCCAGTGAGAGTCCAATAAACTGACCAATAAATAACTGAAAATGCTGGTGTTTTTAACCCTTCGAAGTTGCAGTACAAACACGACGCAATTTGATATTAATTGTTTTTTACTTGTAGCTCATTGAAACAAGCAGATTCTGTGGAAAGCGCAAAACTTTATGTTTATACCGTATTTGTGTTAGTAGAAGAGCAGATATTTTAGTAGGATTTGAATTTAACGAAAAGTTGTTTAGCAGAAAGTAAAACCATCCTTTACATTTCAGACACTTTTTCAGTCATTTTGTGACATTAAAAATGAGCATTGCAGAGTCTAATCTTAAGACTCTAATCCTAAATAGTGTAGCAAAAAATTAAAAGTTAAAAAAAAAAGAATATCTTTTGACTTTAAATGGGTAAAGCAGTGGCTAAAGCAATGTTGAAGGTAAAAAGCAACCTGGACATCTAAAAGCAAGGACTGTAACCGTTTGGGAGGCTTTTCTACCCCCTACACCTTACAGCTACTTTTTTTCATAGCTATGTTCCCTCAGAGGACTTTAAATCATCTTCTGCTGTTTGTTAAATGGTAGATTGTAACTGAAGCTGTCTGTCTGTGTGTGTGCGCACGTGTATTTGTGTGTGTGTGGCTGATGGATGGCTATTTTCTCCTTTGACCTCGTGTTGAGACTTTCCCTCATTACTTCTACAGATCGCAACGATATTCTCCACCCTGCAGTTGCTTCTTATTAATCTTCTCTCTCTCTCTCTCTCTCTCTCTCTCTCTCTCTCTCTCTCTCCTCTTTTCTACTTTTCTATTTTTCTCTCCCCTCTTTTGCTGTTTTTTTCTGTTTTTCTGTAACTCTCTCTCTCTCCATGTATATATATATTCTCTCTTTTTTCTTTCTCTCTAATTTTCCCTCCTGTCTCTTTGCTGTTCTTTCTTTTCTTTTTCATTTTCTTTCTCTTTCTAACTTTGTCTCTATCTTTATTCCTCTTTTCTTTCTTTCTCTCTTTAACCATTTGTCTTACTTATAACTCTAGATTCTTTCTTTTTTCTCGTTTTTCTCTCTCTAACTCTCTTCCTCTCTCTCTCTCTCTCTCTCTCTCTCTCTCTCTCTCTCTCTCTCTCTCTCTCTCTGTCTCTGTCTCTGTCTCTCTCGCCCATTCCCAAAATATTGGAGAAGTCAGGCCCTGTTGTTCATGAGTCATTCTGAAGTATTCTCTCTGCCTATCTTTGAGTGGAAGAAATAGCTTCAAAACCTGTCCAGCCTTAGATAATTTTATTCAGTCATCTCCTGGCTGGCAGGGATCAGTGTTTGAGGGGGCTGCACCGAGGGGCTTCCCAGGCCTCTCGCTCCTTTTGTGCTCAGGCCACCATTACAAAAGCAACACCCAACACACAGGCCATCCCGCAAAGGAATAGTTAAAACCGCCTCTCTCTCTTGGCGTAGGAGGGGAAAGAGTGGGTGTGGGGCAAAAGGGCTAATAGAAGCACATTATCAATCGCAGCCAAAGGTATATCTGGACCACACATCAAGTTCCAATGTCTCACTTTTCTTTTCTCCTTCTATTCTCTTCCTTTCTCTTTTTTTTTTTTACCTACCCCCCTCTTTGTCTTCTTTCTTTTTTTCCCTCTTCCCTCTTCTATCACAGAGGGCATTACCCAGTCTGAACTTGCCTAAACCCTTGTGGTCACACCTCTTGAAAAGGTTTTGTTTCCTCCGTCAATTGGTATTCAGCCCAGGTCAGCGGATGCCTCTGGCCCCGGGCTCCGTCGCCGTTTTCATTTTAATTTGCACCTGTTGTGCAGTTGTTCAGAAGGCAAGTGCAGGCCGGTGGATTAGCCAAAGATCATGTTATGAACAGATATGCGCAGTGTAATCTTTTCTGTCCACAGGGGAACGGTAAGAAAAGGCTGCGCTTTTCAGCACCCCCCCTCCCCCTCTTTATGGCTTTTTTTTTTGCCTTTTACATCTGTGAGAGTTTTCAGCGGCTCAATATGTGCATGTGTTACATGGACAAAAAGTCAACTCAGAAAAAAAAGTTAGCGACTAATTATTTTCTATCCTAGTCTTTGCGGTTCTTTTCATAGCTGGCAACAAGCCTCTACATTGTGTTTTGTTGTTGTTGTTCTTGTTTTTTAATGATTTTGAAATTGATTCGTATTATCAGACACAAACTCAGAATAAGCTCTGGAAAAAAAAAACTGTTCTTTTCATTGCTCTGCCATTTTTTCCTCTTTTGTTGGTTCCCATGATGTCATAGCTTCATGCTTGATTGTGTTCCAAAGGCCGGCCGTGCCTGCAGGACACTGTTTTTGTGTGCGTGTCGGCTAATGTAATGGCGAAGATCTGTTCCTTTAATACATCCTTATTGTTTCATTTACCTGTGTCTTGTTAGTTGTTTGTACTTTAGTTTGGGTTCGCTCACAAACAGGGCTATTTTTAATATGAGCTGCTGCTATTTGTCTGAGCCGTTCATTCCAGAGGGCAGCTTATTGTGAGACGTTTCAGTGCAACTCTCTCCAACGTGATGTTTTTCTTCTCTCTGGCCATAGTCTTGGAGAGCAGAACCACACTGGAGAGAGGAGAGTGCTTAGGACAGGCATGTGTCACTCAATCTGACACCGCCGACAGGCCTTTTCTTAAAGATTCCCCTTTTTTAGATGTTTGCAGAGATATTTCCATTGTAAGGTAGCCCATGGAAAGAGCTGATAAGAATAGGAGAAAAACACCTCCACCTGAGCATCAAATATGAACATTATTTTGCACTCTTAAATATCTGAAATATTCAGTAAAACAGCAAATTGTTGGAAGAAAAACTTTAATGCATGTTAAGGTAAGATTTTATTCCAGGTAATTGACATTGGTCCCTTTTTCTCCCAATGTAAATAGAACTGTGTCTTCAAATTGTTTAAAAAATTTAATTACATTGTTCTGACAGTGATGGAATTCAAAATAATGAGAATAACTGCAAGGCTTGTAGGCACAATGAGGATGAATCAGTGATAAAATGATCCAAGATAAAGAGATAAAAGGATATACCTTTATTTAACTGTACTGTGGTCAGGCCTACTTAGATTTTGAATAAATGTCTCAGGCACGCAGAATGTGAGGTGCGGTGAGCAGTTGATGCACTGAAAGGTGCAGCTCTCTGGAATCCCCGGCTATTTTGGCACGTCAAAGCAGCAGCTGGCGACTCACTAGCGCACCCACTCATGCTACGCACACCCGCGCACACAATCATGTTGTAGATAGGCTTCCCAAATATACCCACATCTAACCCATTTACAGGTAATTATGAAGAATTATGAATAATGTTCAAAAGTTTTTTCCCTAAACTCTGCCTTCTAATGCAAAAGTGAAAGTGGTGTTCCCCTCATAAATGACTAACAGTGACCTACTGTCAACATATTAGTCATTTACAGAGTAAAATTAGCAAAAGTACATATACAAATGGGAAACAACATTCAAATGAGTCATTTTTAAGTAAAACACCACAAAACAGACATATTGAAAGAGCAAGGCAGTATGACGTCCTCGCATTTACATCTGCAATGCAAGTTTGTAAAAGTTTTGTTTGAAAAAAAATCTTAAAGTTGCTGTTGTATGTTTGTGTATGTTTCAGTGTTGAACTATGAGAACGTGGTGGAGACGGGATCAGAGACAGAAGAAGACGACAAGCTGATGGTGTCGGAGGAGGACGTCCTACTGAACGGGGCGGGGAGTCCGGCCAGCCTGGCCAATCACGAGCCGGCAGCGCCACCTTCGCCAAGACTGGGACACGCACTGATGACGAAAGCTGAGGAAGAGGATGATGAAATGAGAGACAGCGGCGTGGAGCATGTTTGGCATGAGAGCGACATGCTGAGAGCCTCAGTCGATGGTACTGGTGAGTACAAATCTATCAATGTATCTCAACTACATTAATAGGTGAAAGTGATAATTTGGCAAAAAATCTGATTAACACATCTTTCCAACTCAGTCCAAATGTAATCAGGCAGTCCAGCTATGTTTAGTGTCTGATATTTGCTTATGGAGTTTAGCTCTGGAGCTACAAAGCCAATGTAGCTAATAAGTAATGGAAGCCCACCAATTAGCATTGTGCAAACTGCATCACTTAAACCACATGTTGTTCAGTAATCTCAAGTAGACAAAATGTGGCTTAAAGGTGGATGCTACTACTGTTAGCTGTTCAATGTTCATTTTTTAGCTGTATTTAAGTTTCCATAACTTGCTACATTAGCCTCATAGCTCCAGCGCAAAACTAAAGAAGCAAACTTTAAAGTTTCTTGGCTGATTTGGGGTGAAGGGGAAAAAAATTTGATGTATCACCTTAGCTATCATTTTAATGAACTTACACTTTAGGGCTTTTCCTCTCCTCTCCCCTGTTTTCATGGCACACCCCCTTCATCTCTTCCCCTCTCCTCCTTTTTTTCTCCCTCCTGCTCCCCTCTGTGACGAATGAGCGCTGACGTGCAGAGTTGACAGGAAGGAGAAACGACAGGAGGTGTTAGCATCACTGTGACGCACACACGCTCGGACTAGAGTGCCATTTAAAGGCCGTCTGGAGTCAGTGACCGACACACAAGTCATATGCAGAGAATCTAGGGAAAGCGTGCATTTAGCAGTATTCCAAAACAGGGCCTGACTGATATGAACATTTTAATGGCTGATACCGATACCGATTTTAGTTGGCTAAAAATTCTGATAACATTGGCTGGTATAATTTTATATTTATATTTTAGATTGTAATTGTATACTCCAGTAGTTTTAGTTAAACACTGCTTTACAGACAGATATGAATGTCAGTTCTCAGTTGTCACGCTTCTTAAACTCAGTTAAAAACCAAAACTCACAGTCTTTAATAATGCTGTTGTTTATCGCTGCTGTCGGAACAAAGCCTAATATCCCTATTTTTGTCATTTGTCAGTTTTTGACATAATTTGAAAGTGCCTGTCGCACTCAACACTGTGTGTAAATTTCATGAGTAATGGACTAAAAAAATGCCCCAAAATGACTGGGAAAAGTCTGGTTCCATTAACTTACATTAAAGGTAAAGTATGTTTTTTCCTTCTCCTGTAAAGTTACCATTTCGGAGATATGAGGTTTTGTTCCGACAGCAGTGATATGTTGTACTGTATTGTTAAGCTATCCAGAATGCTGTGCACTCTGTCTGAATGCTGTGCGGTTTGTGTCAGGTTTCTGGTGTCTTGATATGATATGGTGGTTTGTTGATACAATATGTTTTTTCAATACAGGAGTGCCTTAGTATGTGCCTTGTGTTGGTATGTTAATATTAATATGTTCATATTTGCACCTTAAACACAGCACACATGAACCCACACTAAGTGTAGAAAGATAAGATTTTCAGTTCTGACGTCAAGAATCCATTCGGTTTTTGGTATTTTGTACATAAAATGTCTTGAATTACATACTACACAGATTGGTATTGGTATGATAAAAAGCACAGTCATTTGAATGTGTGCCCGCCCACTTTACTCTGATTGGATGCCTGGTTTTCATCATTGACCATGGTTTCCATGACAAATGATTAAGAAGAAAGCCATCATATCTGTGATATAGTTTTAAATTTAGGTACACTTTTTGTTTTTCCTACGTAGTGAAATTTCTACATCCTTATTCTGTCCATAAAACATTGCTTTCAGGAATGTATAAATGCAGATAGCTCTTAAAACATGGACCAAATTCCCAGTTTCTTGGCCTTGTTTCTTATCCAGAGCGAGAAAAAGTGATAAAAAGATTACTGATCACTCCGCTGGAGCGCTGAATGTCAGAGGGGACCGAGAGCGAAGCCTATAATTTAGTCGTTCAGACACGTTCAGAGTTCAGATTCCCTCCCCATAACAGACTAATAGACCTAAACCAAGAACTTCCTCACTCTTTTTAATTAACATTTTCTTTTCAAATGTATGATCGGATTCAGCGAGATGTGGGATATTCTAGCGGAGTTTACCGACACCCTCATTTGTAATTAGCGTACTATTAGGATGAGGGAGACCCAGCGAAACTTTGTTACTTTTTTACTGTACATTTTTCCTGCAAGCGTCATTGGAGAGCAAGCGGCAGTCATGGATGCTTGAGAGATAAATACTTTTAATTAGGGGGAGAGGGTAATCATTAAAGGAAGCCAGGCTGCTGCAAAAGTCATTAACAATCTTAAATGAAATTTTTATTTTTATGATAGCCATTTACATGTATAATAAGAGTCAATGATTCTTGGAAGCATGTGACAGAAACGGAGTGTGGCGAGAGCCAATGTAAGACAGCCCTATTTAAATGAGCCGGGGTTGGCTATTCATTTCTGCTAATGAACTAGCTGTGCACCGGGCAGGGAGAGAGGGAGCGTTCAGGAGTCTAAAAATTTAATACGCTCAAAATAATATGGCCATTTACTGAGAGGAGCTTGCCTTACTGGCATTATTAACATTATTAACTCTGAATTCCCTTCAGGAGACGATCTGTGATCATTATTTGCAATATTCGCTCCCCTCTCGTACCACTCCTCTCTCCTCAGAGTTTGGAGAGGGGTTACTTTTAGCGATTGTAATTCCGTTTTTTTTTTAAGCGCAGGCTGTAAATCATGAAAGATAAACAAGTGGCTGTTTCATACAGTATTGCAGTATATTGGTTAATTTGATAAAAGCTCCTGGAGCCGCAGAGTCTGTGATTCAGCCGTGTTGCAACTCAGAGACGGTGCGTGTGTGTTTGTGTGAGTGAGAGAGAGAGAGACAGAGAGAGAAAGAAAGAGAGAGAGAGAGAGAGAGAGAGAGAGAGAGAGAGAGAGAGAGAGAGAGAGAGTGTATGAGCATGTCTTATGATAAAACCTCGGCCACATATCTGAACGGCCAGGGTGAAGTTCATTAGCTCTGGATTGAAGGAGGCAATCCTTCCCTTTCTCTCTCTCTCTCTCTCTCTTTCAAACTCGGGCTACTTTCACCTCTCTTTCTCCCTCCCTCCCTCCCTCCCTCTCTCTCTGTCTCTCTCCCGTTTTTTCACTCTTTTGGTGCCTGAATGTCTGCACTGGTACCTCAACGATAAGGCTGTCTCTCTCTCCTTCTCTCTCTGTCTTTCTCTTTCTCTCTCTTCTTCTGCCCTTTTCTTTTTTGCTTGTTCTCTCTTTCTTTCATTCTCTCTTTTTATTCTCCATGTCTTTATCTCGCTATCTTTCGTCCTGTCTCCATCTGTTTCCCTTTGTCTTTCTTCTCCTTCTCTCCTTCCTTCTCTGTGTGTATCTCCTTCTTGCTTTTCATGTCTTTTTCTTCCTCTTTTTCTTCTCTTTCTTACTCTTTTATGATTTTTTTCTCTTTTTCTCTCTCTTTCAATCTTCCTGTCTCCTCTCTCTTTCACTGTCTCTCCTCTCTTTTTCTCTGTCCACCTCTTTTCTTTTTTCTCACTCTCTCTCTTCTTCTCTGTCTTTCTCTTCTGTCTTTCTTCCGTTATCTCCTTCTCTTTCTTTTTTCTCTTTCTCACTCTTCTCCCTTTCTTATCCTCTCTCTCTTTCTTTCTGTCTCACTCTTTCTGTCTCTCTCTCTCTCTCTCTCTCTCTCTCTGTCTCTCTCTCTCTCTCTCTCACTCTCTCTCTGTCGATCTCTGTGCTAGAGCCCAGGTTTAAGGCTGATGTTTCTTGCCGTGGCTCCTGCACTCCAGCGTAATCAGCGTCCGTCGCCGTCCTTGACATTCCTCCATCCCACAATGCACTTCACACAGTGTGCTGGAAACCATGACATCATTATCGCTGACAGAGATTTTTAAATAAATCACCTGCATTCTTCACTGCCCTTGTCTTTCTTTCTTTTTTTTTTAACTCCTCCTGCTTTCTTTTTCGGGGGTGGAGGCCAACCCAAGGATTTTGCAGAAAAACAAAGCTTGGTGGAACCGTGAGTTAACCGTGTGTTTTTACTGAGCAGGGGGGTCCGATGCTAACCGGCCATAAAAAAGGAGAATGTTTTGAAAATAAACAGTACGTGTGGTGTTAGGTAGGGAGTGTTTGGGGAGAGAGGTGAAGTATGGTGGTGGACACCCTTGGGGTCAGGGTAAAAAAAGCCAAACATTGGCCTGCAGTAGGTGCAATAAGTTTTTTTTATCTTCCTCTCTCTCTCTCTCTCTCTCTGCTGACCCCACATATCAGAGCTGATTTATCCCACCCAGACGCAGGATCCAGACACACAGGTCTCTCTCTCACACTGACAACTATAAACCTCTCTGCCCAGATAAATGTATCTGCCTCAGTGTGTTTGTGTGTGGAAAGAGCAGCATGGACCTTGTCCACCTCCTCCTGGAGGACAACTCAGATTTGCCTCAGCACTTAGCAAGTAAATAAACGTCAGTTTCAGTAGCAAAAACACATGCAGGTCTGCTTTGTCAAAAGATACACAAATGGCTTCACTTACTAGTTGGATGCACCAGTGTGATATTATCGGGCTGATATCAATAACTGAAAACTAACAGCTTGTTATGGCTAATAGTGTGAAGTGTGATGAAAGTAGGGCAAGTAAAAACTCTAAAGATGCTAGGTGCTAATAACTGCTTCACGTTCTTTATTCAACTATAATGGTACAGTGCTCGTAAAGGTAGCTATAAAGATCAGTAGAATGGTGATTAATTAGCTAAATTAATGTGAGCGTTGAGCATTTTTTAGTCTAGCAGGTAAAAATAATTCCCCAGCTCAGTTTTGCATTTAGTACAAATGCAAACTGCAGTTCCATTGTCCTGTTTTGAAATCATGAAAAACACTGCTAATGTTTTCACTCAACCGCTGCAGATCAGCAACAATAATGAATAACCGTGTTATTGGTTGAAATCATTGGCTTTATTGTCAATACCAAACTGATAGTAATATTTACATTGCAAAAAATTACATCTTGGCTAGTGAAACCATCTTAGATAATGTATTTGATGTTTCTATTTTTGAGATTGTTATAAATAAATATCTTAAGCTTATTTAACTTAGCTTGTGTCTAGACATTGTTTTCCTGTGTTACTTGTCTTTACATGTTTTGTTTTGTTTTAATCTACTGAAATTGTCTTTTTCTATCAGCAGATAATCTTGCTTTACTTCCTCAAACAAGCAAAATAATCTACCAAAACAATAAAATGATATCTCAAGATACAATTAAATCAATCAATCAATCAATCAATCAATCAATCAGTCAAACAACAAATCGACCTTTATTTCGACTAGGAAAGTGAAATAAAGGTTAAATTAATAAATGAATAAACAACAGCTTAAATAGAACACAGGTAATAAAAAAGGAAAAAGAAAATTAAACATTAAATTGAAGTAAAATCTCCTATAATATGATCCTATAAATGAAGTAATCTCCTAATGTTCTTCCAACAATGACAAAATGAGAAGAATTTGTTGTACTATATACTCTCTATTCTATAGATATGTTTAGGATGTTTCACAAGCCTGTGTATTTTCTGTAGAGTTTCGTTGAGCACTATAAGTTGCAGAATTATAGTGCACCCCTGGTGGCCACTGAGTGGACGTGCTTTCTGAAAAACCTGTGGACTATGAGTGAAGGGGCATTCAGATGATGCCCTGAGCTGGGCCTGGCATTAGTAAGAGGAGTCGGTTGGGGTGGGCTGTTGATTTTTCTCAACAATGCTGCTGCAGGAGCTTGATCCTCCAAGCACCGCCTGCCCACTGTGATGTCATCACTGCCAAACGCAAACCCTCGAACCCCCCGACCCCCCCTCCCTTCACAGACTGAGAATAGAAGAGCGTTTCTCTCTCATTCTTTCTGAGGCTGCGTGTCAGGGGAAACTTCAGGAGAGTCAGGGTTTTGTTCTCCGAAGCGATTGGTTGGCCTGTTTTATCTGTTTGTTGCAGAAACAGACTCTCTGTTCATGCGCAAGGTCCCGCTAGCTCTCTCTCTTTCTGTCTGTCTCTTGCTCTCTTTCTCGCTCTCCCTGCCTCTTAATAACTACTATGTTTCTAAGGAATTACGAAAACAACATTTCTTTTTACGCCTCCTGCCTGAAAGAATTGTCTTTTCCGCCTGAAAATTGTTTTGTTTTTTTTGTTTTTTTTTTTCTCCCCATAAATTAAAGTTAGCCGGGCGACCAAAATGATTTAATTTCTTATGAAAACAATTGAAATGTTACAATTGCTGCCAATCAAAACTTAAAAAGAACCCACTTCCACTGCTAAGAGTTTATATATATATATATTTATATTTAAATTTTAGTTATATTTTTGGTGTCCATGTCTACGATGTCATGCTACGTTGAAGGCTTTACACACACAAAGAAAACCCATGTCAGTGTTTTCCAAACAACTTTCCCACTTGTCCGTCGGCCGGTCTCAGTCTGGGTTGTCCGTGCTCCCCCCCCAAGAAGTCCGGATTTGAGTAAATCTCCATGGTAACTCTGCATACTCAGGACTGTTAGTAGCAGTCACATGAGAGGCAGCAGGAGGTAGAGGCACAATGGCAATATTTATTACTGCCTCCATCTTCTCGGAAATACCTTGATTTAATTTCTAAAGCCAGGACGGAAGGACCCGAGAAGGACTCCCTAAGTTAATTGTCTCCCAGCCTCCGACAATGTCCGCTTGTCAACTCCACCCCCCAGAAAAATCCCCCCCAGTGTGAGAAGTTGTGGCTGGGTGTTGTTTATGGAAGGGTTTATGCGTGCGGAGGGCTTTATTTATGTCTGTCCTACCTGAGGTCTCCAACACAGCATGCATTAAAGAGATTGGTGAGGCTTCATGTAATGAGTTAAAATTCCTCACATAGCCTCTCTCTCTCTTTCTTTCTCTCTCTCTCCTTTGTTTTTCCTCTCTGCTTGCTCAGGTGGACAGGGCTTTCTTGAATTAATCTTTCTGTTTGACGACCAGCGCCTCCCTGGCCTGGCACTGGCCCTTTATTTTCTTGTTCCCTCTCTCTCTCTCTCTCTTTCTCTCTCTCCCCTTTTCTCTTGCTCTTTCTCACTCTCGTTCTTTCTCCGAGCTTGTCGTGTAAGGTAAATAAGTCTCTGTCTGTTCCCGATGATAGCATTCATTAAGGATCCCAAACAAAGCCGCAAAAGCGGAAAAGCACAGCGTGCTCTGTCATTCCTTCACCAGCTTCCTCTGAAGCACTGCATTGTGACGATGAGTTCTCCTGGTCCTCTCAGGCCCTGTACTGACTCTCTGTCTGTCTGTCTGTCTCTCTCTCTCTCTCTCTCTCTCTCTCTGTCTCTCTCTCTCTCTTTTTCTGCAGATGAACTGAAAGATGACTTTGACAGTATGGGGCCCGACGCCACTTTACAGCCAGTTGGGAATGGTACAGGTGAGTTTTGAGTAGTTTTGTTTTTAACTTTTTGGAACCAAATCTAGCACTTTTAATGAAAGAAATGACACTGAATTCCACCCACAATCCTCTGGCACATTGTTTTTCACTTTGATCATACCACTGAGGTGGCCTGGCTTTGGTGCCAAAAGAGTGAACACTATTAACCCTTAGAAATCTAGAGTTCTTACTTTCGTTTTGCCATGATATTATAATGCATCCCATGTTTAATTGCATATTTATTATATAGCTATACATTACATTTGATTTACATTCTATATGAGCAGCTTCAGGTCTGAACATCTGACATTTTTTGGGTTTGTTCTGATGTAAAAATGTAGCACAAATAAAAAAGTTTTTTTTCTTTCTGCACACAACAATAACTTTTCATCGGATTCAAATGATAAAAATAATCTCATCTTCTACTTCCTCTTCTTGTTTAAATGAGGTACAAGTGAGAAGCTCAATTAGAACATGCCAGCGTTAACTGTGACTTCTAAGAGATAACTACATAAACGATACTGCTTTCCACCCACAATCCTATGGCACATGCTCCATCACATCATCGAGGCAGCCTCTGATTGGCAGCAGCACAGACAGAGTGAATACACACTATTAAAAATGTGAATTCTTCCTGTCATCTCACGTTCTGCCAGCACTAACTGCAGCCTTGGCCTGGGACAGTGCAGGAGCTCTTCTGTATGGAAATGGAGTTTTAATCAATGTTTCCATCTATGATTTTAGGCCTCTGGAAGCTGGGAAAATTGGCGGATTACATGTGATTTAATTCCTGAAGCCAACAGCTGTGTGACTTCCCCTTACTTAAGTGGCGCTTTAGGCCTCTGGATCCATCCAGAATGAGAAAGGACTGAGACACAGAGAGAGAAAGAGAGAGAGAGAGAGAGAGAGAGAGAGGGATGAAGTAGTGGTGGGGGAAGAAAAAGGAAAAGCATTAGGATGTTGTCTTTAGTTGAGCTCAAACCCAGCGCAGTAACTTTCCCAAATCTTATTTCACTCCAAAAATCTAATTTGTGTGTAAACTCAATTTGTTTAGATTACGTACTCTACAAAGCTGGCATCAATGAGAAGCTAAGCACATTCATTTGTTCAACTGCGTTTAGCTCCCCCCTTTCACTTTAAAGTGGCGGGCCTTGAATCACATGAGGGAGTCGTAGGTGTCTGTGTGTTTATTTGCTTTTATTTTAATTACGCCTGCACACAGCCTGAGTGATGCAGATGCCTGTCTGATAATGAAGGCGCTGAATTTATACACTCCAGTTCCTCGCTTCTGAAGAGGGGCTGCGAAAGGTCCATTGGCACTTTGACATTTTCGAGACATTTTTGACACCGACACAGTCCACTACCTTGACCTTTTCGCAAATTAGACCATAAAATGTTTACTGTCTGACAAATCTCAGTACACAGTTTACCTTTTGCTTCTGCATGGCCTAATTAAAAGGTGACTAATAAAAAGCTAGCTCCGAATACTCTGTCACCTTCTCCATAGTGTTCAGCCTAATTGACAGATGAGATGGGAGAGACACTAATCTCTATATAAATATTAGAAATATATCAGTTAGCTGAAGGAAACTTGGCAGGTTTGAGCTGCTGTATTTATGTGCCAATAGGGGAGTGTTTTTGTAACGTTGAAGCAAGTTTATAAATGTATCAGTACAGTACTGTGCAAAAGTCAGAGACCACCCTTCGTTTATTTAATTTCCAGTGAAAATAAATAAACAAATAAGTTATTCAATTTACAATATTTCTGAGGAGATTAGATGCAATCGACTCCCAGAGGACGGAGAAAGAAAAAAGGGAAAAAAAAGGAAAAAATGATTGAAATATACAGAGAAATTGGACACCTAATAAACTTGCAAGACCAGGCAGACCGTGAAAAAACTGTCTCTTCAGGTGAACAGTACATAAAACTTTCATCTTTGAGAAAGAGGAGAAAATCAAGCTGCTTCAGATCTGAAAACATCCACTAGTGTTTCTGTCCATCCTTCCACTGTGAGAAGACAACTCAGCACTATGGGTCTGAAAGGATGTGTAGCTGTCAAGAAGCCTCACTGAGAAAAGGAAATACAAAATAGGATCATAAGAAACAGAAAGTGCAACAAACATCTGAGACTGAAGGAGGTGGAAAAATATTCCTGCAGGTTTATTTAAAAAAAAAAATGAACACAGCAAGTCACCTGAAAAGAATGGAAGCTGTAATAAATAAAGGGTAAAGACACAAAAAAGTTGATATTATGTTCAGTTGTTGAGACTTTTGAAAAATTTTCTGTTAAATATACTGTATATCTGTTTATGACCATTTTAGTTCTTTATAAAAAAATATTTTTCCAAACCTCAGAATTTAGCAGGCCTCTCTGCCGTAGCTGTAGATAATAAACATTGATGAAATATCTCCTCCGTATCTCAATATCACAACTTCCTGTAATTTGAAATGTAATTATCAGAAGCCGTCTCGTTAGGAGTTTGATTAGAGAAATCAGAAGTGATGCAGGGCTCGTTCGCGGCAAACATCATTTCCTCCTCTTGCTTCCCTTCCCTCCTCGCGCTGCGCCTAATACATTTAAAGCAGAGAAAAAAGGTTTATCGTTAAAAGCTTTTTTCCACAATTCAAATGGCATTCCTGCTAGATTAAGCCATATTTCTTATTTTAGTGGCCATTAGGTGACAAGATAAGGCCATAATTTAGATGTATCCTTCCCCGACTACTACCTTAATGTTTTTTTCAGCTGTTTTTATCACATCTCCGACAACATGTTTCCGTTGCCTTTTGCGAGCCTCGCATTTTTCACACAGAGCAAAGAATCCGATTTTTTACAGTCTCTCTCTCTCTCTCTGTCTGTGTCTCTCGCCCCATGTAGTGAAGAGCCTGGATTGTACGACCGAGTTCGAGGAGTTTTTCGCCAAGCGGAAGCTGGCCGACAGTGAGAGTCATGTGGTCAGCATCGCCGAATACTTGCAGCGAGGCGACACAGCCATCATCTACCCCGAGGCTCCAGAGGAAATCGCTCGGCTAGGAACCCCCGAGGCCACGGGACCCGAAGAGAACGGTAAGGACGCTCCTTCCCTGGCCAGTGTGTCATCCCGTGACTCGGGCAGCTGCTGCCCGGCCCAGCCCCTTGCTGGCTACGTGCCGGAGTGTTTACCTTCCCAGTGAGGTGCAGCTGTTAGAGCGCTGAAATAAAATCCCCCCACCTCCTTCTCCTCAGGGAGAGCCAGGAGAATCACACCGGCTTTACCACACATACCTCCCCCATGAGGACAGCGAGAAAAATTAGACATGGAAAAGACCACCAGAGGCCAGCTGGACAGACCCAGTAAAAAAATGGCCTAATGATACTCCACGGCCCAACTGCAGTCATTCATGGGTTTAAATGTTACAGCAATGTCTGTCTGAGTTAGAGTTGTAAAAAAAAGTGACCAAAATGACATAATACACTACTACAGTTTACTGTAACATTGCTATTGTAACCAAACTCAGTTTCTCTGAAATAGTAACAGCTTTACATGAGGAGGAAAAAACATTCCTAGCTTTAAGTTTTGGGCAAAGTAATTTTGGGCCATTTTGTATTGGTCAGTTCATGAAATTCAATAATATTACTATAAAGGGATGCTGCTTTTTTCCATTGGTGTAAAGAAAAAAGAACAAAGACAAAAACATTTTTATACCACAGTGATAAAAATAGTTAATAATAATAATAAAGCCTTGATAAATTGATGCTGGACTCAAATGAAGCATTGCTTATTGTAGTGGAAGTGAAAAAGTGATAAGTGTAAATAATGTCCAAGCTCATCTATGCAAAAGCTTTTAGCGTAAATTCCCCTTTATTATGGCAAGCCTGTGTGCCATGCTCAGCAAACTCTGTGCATTCAAGTGTGTGTTCATGCGTGAGAGTGTGTGTCTGTGTGTAAGTGAGTGGATGCGTATGGTGAGGGGGGTATTAGTGCCAGGCCTGACGATGGCACTCAGTACAGCAGATTGTAGAGATACCTCCCATACCAGTCTGGGCATAGCGCCCGTTAGCTGCCATTGATTTGCTGACCTTTTGGCCCACTGCCCTTTCCCTCCCTCCCTCCCTCTTTCCCCTCCTTTCCTTCTTCCCTCGTTCTCTCTCCCTGGCACAGACCTGCCACCTGGAACTCCAGATGCTTTTGCCCAACTGTTGACCTGCCCCTACTGTGACCGGGGCTACAAGCGCTTGACTTCTCTGAAGGAGCACATCAAGTACCGCCATGAGAAGAACGAGGAGAACTTCTCCTGCCCTCTGTGCAACTACACCTTCGCTTACCGCACCCAGCTGGAGAGACACATGACCACGCACAAGCCAGGGCGAGACCAGGTGAGCATCTCTTGTTCCCTCTCTTTCTTTGGTTCTCTCTCTCTCTCTCTCCCTGCTGCCAGCTCTTCTGTCTTTGCCAGCCTGCCTAACCCCTCCCTCTCTCTCTCTTTCTCTCTCTCTCTCTCTCTCTCTCTCTCTCTCTCTCCCCTGTCATAGATATACACACTCTAACTTTATACATTATTTCTAATGTGCTGTATTCCCACAGAGAAAAGAGATCATTTTGATTGGCAATCATTATTAATTTTTCATGGCATTTTGAAGATGCAGATCTTTTACTGTTAATAGCCTTAATAGAGGCCTAAATGGTTTTTTGATGGCCTCTTGATATGATTCCGCAGTCTTCTATTCACGATCGAATGATTGTTTTAATTTCCAATTTAGAAATTTCATCTGCCCTTTAAATTTCCTTCTTTTTTTTAATGTTCTTTAAAAATCAGCGCTTCAGCAAATTACATACTGCAATTTATATTTGCTGTAATATAAACATGGCATATAAACATGCTAAACATCTTTTAACATCTTTTCATGTTATTGCCTCTGGGACAATTTATACACAATTTGCATGCATCATACGGGACTCCAGCTCGTGTGCCTGTGAAAAGTTGCATTATTTCTAAGCATATATTTTTTAATAGGATCTGGCTAAATGGTAGGTAGAAAGAGGTTATTTTCCTCTGCGTTGAAACCTGTTTAGAGTGTTGGTCTTTCGTGACACTACAGCCCTGATGACAGAGAGCCACAGCAAACCGTCCCCAGACGAGCGGGCACATCAAAATCCTCCATTTAATCATTTGCTATTCGGCTCATGCAGCATGTTGCGGTTGTCTTTTATCTGCGAGAGATAATGTTCTGGCTCTAACGGAGTGATTTAATACAATGTGGACTGGCAGCTTGCTCACCTGCCTTCCCCAGTCTGCTCAAAACATGAGCAGATGGCCTATTCTACTCATGTACCCCGCTAATCCACAAATTACTTCCTATTTGTTGGTTTTTGTTTGTGTACTTCCTTCATCTAGAAAGACTTTCCTGTTGAACGGTCCCATGGTCCCACTTCATTTTTAACCATTATGTTAAAATCTGATGCCGAAATCAGTATGCATTCGCCCCAAATGGACAGCCCTTATGTCTGGGTTGAGGGACAGACGAGGCTGCCTTTTACTTCTGCCGAACGAGACAGTTTTAACACTCTTGGGTTTCCTGTTTAGTCATTTTCTGGCCAGCTGCCTTTTTTTTCCCTTCCTTCGTTTCTATATTAATCGCAAACAAATACGCATTTCGTGACTAACTCAAGACAACAAGACTGTAACATTCTACTCATGAGTCAGGCTGTGTTACAGCATTTGGAGGGTTTTCCCCATTTTTTTTTTCAAAGAAAGAATTCTAAACAGTGTAGCCAATTAAGGGGGGTGGGGGGGTTACTCACCGTGAGCCAATCATATGCAAATACCCAATCAGATGCCCTGCCCACAACACAGAGAACACGACACATTCACGACATACGAGCGAGTCACACGGGGGCCGAAAATGTCCCCTCGTTCTCTGCTGCCATTCACAATTAGCGTCGGAGTGCAATTGTATCATATTAATGGTGGCACAACTAAACCCTACCTCCATCCTCACGGGGTCTGCGGAAAGGGGGGGAAGCTTTGGGGGGTGGCGGTGTTCTGGGGGGGCGAAGCAGCTGTTGCTGTTTGTTTATGCAACTCAGCAACATACGAGCGAGTGGTGGGGTCCCTCCCTGGCGCGGGGCCGCCCGGCTCCCTGCTTGATCTCTGAAGGTTGCTGCTGTTTGAACAATCCTCCCTGTGTCCTGCCTTACGCCATCTGTCTCTGCCGGAATGCAAGCCCAGCTCGCGCTCCCCGCCAGTTGTCAGAGCGGATCATGGGCGGCTCCTCTCTCTCTCCCCCGCTCACAGACCCTTTGTGTTCCCCCAGCCATTTAACATACTCACCTCCCACTCCGAATTAATTGTGCACGCCTGGTGCACCCCTGCTTCCCCGCGCTTACGTGCCGTATTGTTGTTGTTGTTGTTATCGCTATTATATTTTGATTTTTTTTCGTGGGGGCCCTGCTTTGAATTGCAAATGCAAGGGGCGCAGTGCCGATGTTTTATCTTTGAACAGCAAATGAAGGCCCGGCCTACGTGCTGTACTTGCACGTTATTAAAGAGACGTTTGAAGACTTTAAACTGCCTGGAAATTCACTTCCAATTATCAAATTGTAACATTTACCCAAGCCCACCTTTTTGTGTAATTAACTTTATTTTCAGGTACGTTGAGGGACGGCTTCGTTAAATATGCAGGATCTCGTCCGAGTGATTATCCTAAATTAATAAAAGTGGATCAGATTGCCTTCTCTAATGAGGGAAAAACTCTTTAAAATAGGAGCCTTTTATTTATTTCACGGCGCTGCCAGATTCTAAAGGCGCGCTTCGCTGGCACACGAGTCAGGAAATTAAAAGGTATGTGGTTCTCTGTTATCATGGCCACACTCGTGCTGGCTCAGTGGAGCTGCAAGTAGAAAGGCAAGATGCTGTGTTACAACGGGAGCCATTTGGCTTGTCGCGCCCGGCGCCGATTGTGATTATGTACTGAACTCTTCCCCTGTTCTGTTTGTGAGGAGCTCATGTAAATATCCTCTCTTCTCCAGCACCAACTGCTGAACCAGGGAGCTGGCAACCGCAAGTTCAAATGCACAGAATGTGGCAAGGCCTTCAAATACAAGCACCATCTGAAGGAGCACCTGCGGATCCACAGTGGTGGGTAGCACTGGGCCCATGCTCTCCCTTTGAATATTCATTACCTCCAGTTAAGACTGTTCTGAACTTCAGAGAATGTACAAAAATCGATCGCTGTTTTTTTTTTGTTTTTTTTTTCTCACAGAGGATAAATTGGGTTGCTTTGCTGGCTTTAGCCCAATTTAATCAGCATGTCCAATGTTTTTCTTTGTTAATCATTATATAAATTGGTTATTTTGATTTTGATCATATTTTGCCCCACAAAGAATGCATAATTCATATGGAATACATTTCTTCAGGTATGTCACCACAAGTAAAAGTGCAAGATTTTAATGTTCTCTCTCTTTGTTTCTCAGGTGAAAAACCGTACGAATGCCCAAACTGTAAGAAGCGCTTCTCTCACTCCGGCTCCTACAGTTCTCACATCAGTAGTAAGAAATGCATCGGCCTGATAACAGTTAATGGCAGAATGAGGAACAACATAAAGTCTGGCTCCTCTCCAACCTCTGCCTCTTCTTCTCCCACCAACACCGCCATCACCCAGCTGAGACACAAGCTGGAGAATGGCAAGCCCCTCGGCCTGCATGACCAGTCCAACCACCTCAACATCAAATCCGAACCACTGGACTTCAACGACTACAAGCTGATGATGGCCTCGCATGGCTACGGTACACCAGGACCTTTCCTGAATGGCGGGATGGGTGGAGGGAGCCCTCTGGGTGTCCACAACTCCCAGAGTCCCCTGCAGCACTTAGGGATGGGCATAGAGGGGCAGATGCTGGGGTACCCATCTCTGAGCAACAACCTGAGTGAGGTGCAGAAGGTTCTCCAGATTGTAGATAACACTGTGTGCCGGCAGAAGATGGATTGCAAGCCGGAGGAGCTCTCTAAGCTGAAGGCTTACATGAAGGAGCTGGGCTCCCAGATTGAGGAGAAGAAGCAGGGCCTGGGATCACCTGGTGGCCCCCAGACAGGTCTTCCAGTTGTCAGCCACAACGGTGCCACCAAGAGTATCATCGATTACACACTTGAGAAGGTCAACGAAGCCAAAGCTTGCCTCCAGAGCTTGAACATGGACTCTAAGAGACAAATTAGCAATATCAAGAAGGAGAAGTTAAATCACACAATAGATTTGGGTACAGAGGAGAAGATGCATGAGAACAACATAATGTTTACACCCTTTTCTTGCCAATACTGCAAAGAAACCTTCCCAGGCCCCATTCCCTTGCACCAGCACGAGAGGTATCTGTGCAAGATGAACGAGGAGATCAAGGCGGCGCTGCAGCCCAGTGAAAACATCCTGTCCAACAAGCAGGGGCTGTTCACAGAGAAGCACGCCCATCTGCTCTCTTCCATCATCTCTGAGAAGGGCATTACCAGCCCCATCAACCCATACAAGGACCACATGTCAGTGCTCAAAGCGTACTTTGCCATGAACATGGAGCCCAACTCAGAGGAACTACTGAAGATCTCCATAGCAGTCGGCCTGCCTCAGGAATTTGTGAAAGAGTGGTTTGAGCAGAGAAAAGTGTACCAGTATGCCAATTCCAGGACCCCTCCTTTAGATAGAAACAATATGGAAGTGGGTCTCCCCAGCACTAACCACACGCCCAACAAGGACTCCATAAACGCTCGGTCTCCTCTGTCTTTGGTCAAACCAATGGACCGAATCACGTCGCCCTCCATTGCTGAGCTCCACAACAATATCAACAACTGCGACGCACCTCTCAGGCTCTCCAAAACGCCCCAGTTCCCTGGGCCCAAGCACCTCGGCGAGAAGTTGGACCACTCCAGGAGCAACACGCCTTCTCCTCTCAACCTGTCCTCTGCCTCCTCCAAAAACTCCCACAGCAGTTCCTATACGCCGAACAGCTTTACGTCTGAGGACCTGCAGGCTGAGCCGCTGGACCTGTCTCTGCCAAAGCTCATGAAGGAACCCAAGCACGTGCTTTCCATTAAGAGCCAGCCCAAGCCTAACAGTGTCCCCTTGGACCACAACCCCATCACGTCGCCCCGGGAACACCTGGAGGAGCCGCTTAATCTCGCCTACCTGTCCAAGAAAGAGTTTGGCAGCCCCAACGGCAATGGCAACCTGGACAAAAGCACTAGCCCCATGTTCGGCATCAACCCCTTTGCCGCCAAACCCCTGTACACTTCCTTGCCTCCTCAAAGCGCGTTCCCCCCAGCCACCTTCATGCCCCCTGTACAGGCCAGCCTCCCAGGGCTCCGGCCCTACCCCACGCTCGACCAGATGGGCTTCCTGCCGCACATGGCCTACACTTATGCCACGGGAGCCGCCAGCTTCGCCGAGATGCAGCAGCGAAGAAAATACCAGCGGAAACCAGGGTTCCAGGTAAACAAATCCACCTGTAATTTTTTTTGGGGGGGGATTCATTAAGCCTTCTAAAGTTCTTCAGTCTTCATTTTTTTCCCTCCCACCTCCTCCTCCACTCAACGCCTGCGTGTCTGTAGTGCGCTCTGGCTCTTTCTGCCGCTAATTAAAAGGTACTCAGAGCGAGAGAGGAGAGCTCACCTGCCGCCGCCGTCAGCAGCGGAAGTGCGCGGGGAGAGATAAATGTTGGAGAGGCGAAGAGAGAGAGCAAGAGAGAGAGAGCGAGCAAGAGAGGAAAGACAAACAGCTGCGTAGTGGCCTGTAGCGCCGCTAGCTCCTGTAGCACGCGTCATTAGCATTAGCGCCGAATGGCTGTTTTAGCGTTCACGACGAGGGAGGGCACGTGTTGCCAGACTCCAGTGTGGAGCGTCTGAGTGGATGAGGGCAGGAAGCGCCGCCGTGCCAGATGCTCTGAGCACTCCTTGCCATGTCGAGCTGCATCTGTGCCTGTTTGTGTGCGTTTATGCATATGTGTGTGTGCCCACCTCTCCTGATCTCCCAGCTACCCCCTTTTGCCTTTCGTCTCAGGTGTAAGGGCTCGAGCCATAGGCACAAAGGGATAAAGTCAACGAGTTCCGCTGAACCCTTAAGCTTTGCAAAGAACCCTACTTCACTCCTTCCTTCACAAGCACTGCGTTCTCCTTCTCTCCGACTCCTTTTTTCCCCCTCTCTCTTTCTCTCCGTCTCTCTCTTCTTTTGTATCTCTAAAGAGAGAAAAGCCAAAATGAGTTTGAACATGTGGATTAATAATGCACGCTCGCCGTGTTCATTACAGCACAGTGCTGAAGGCTGTTTAACATAGAGGGAACCATTCTGATAAAAAAGTATTAATAATGTTTCCTATTCTAAGTTATTAAATTAGATTTTAAAAATACAGCTACGGGCATTTAGCTCAAATTGATTGCGGAATGATAGTGCTGCGCTCTTAAAAAGCCGGCGTAGCGACGTCTGCAGAATCATTGTCAGACCGGAGCAAGTACTCTTAATGAGGGCAACGGCGCTACGCAATTTTGGTCATTTAGTGCACCTCTTGATTTAATCATTACCGCTTGGAAATTAGAAGACTGTGGCAATATGCCCTGCCAAGGCTTTCTCTTATTATTATGACCCTCTAATGCAATAATATTTTTTCCCCATTAATTTAAGTTTAAGCCTATCGGGGTAATCTTCTCTGTAAAGGAGGAACAGATAAATATAGCATTAACACTCTTTCATGTATAAAATTAAACCAAATTTGAATGCAAATATATGGAGAAAGGTAATATTAAGCGTATTCGGAGGGAGAGAGCTCATTTGTAATATCCTGCCTTTTTATACATTTTCGAGTCACAAACATTTTAATATTTAATTTAGAAGACGTGCTCTCTTGCAGACGCGTGCCATGAAATGAATCCATTACCTTTCGGTTGCATGAAAAATGCATTTCAAGAAAATAATCAAATTTAGAAAAACGTAGACTTTTTTTTTGACATTTTGTGTGAAATATTTATTGCCAATAAGCCATGTATAAAAAGCAGCTTGATTTACAGTGAGTAAGTATTATTCTCCGCAGTGGGACGAAATTAAAACATTCTAAAGAGTGTTTTTCTTTCTTTTCTCCTTCTTCTTTTAGGGGGAGCTGCTCGACGGCACGCCAGACTATCTCTCCGGCCTGGATGACATGACAGACTCAGACGCCTGTCTGTCCCGGAAGAAGATTAAGAAAACAGAAAGTGGTATGTACGCGTGTGACCTTTGCGACAAAACATTCCAGAAGAGCAGTTCCCTCCTAAGACACAAATATGAGCACACAGGTACATACTGTTCCAGACACTTATTTTACCCCATGCTTTTACTTCTTGTTTGTCTTACTAAACCCCTCTTTTTCTCTCTAGAGTATTCTTCGTTTTTTGTTTTTTTTTGTTTTTTTTTTTCGTTCTTTCCCCCCCTGCTTATTTTTTATAAGTTTGGTTTTTCAGTTGTTCATATTTTTTAGTTGGATGTGAATGGAAAACTAACATGTTTCTCTCCTATTGACAGGATGAGAGGAATTATAGCTGTAACTGTGTAAGGGAAGTGCGGCAAAACATGAAAAGTGTTTTGGAAAAGAATATTGGTAGCACTTTATTTGAAGCCTACCATAAGCATATTTAAAAAACAATATTGAGTATTTATGGGCAGCTAATGTCAGTATTCACAAGATGATAACTGATTTATGAAGTTGAATTAAACGGCAAGGCTCTTAAACTAAAGAGACAGATTTTTTTTTTATTTATTAGACTGTTATGAAGCTGGGCCTAGTTCACCTTAATGTGCATCAGTTTTATGAGCATTCAGGAACATTTACAGGAAATATGCATGAAATTTATCACTTACAATTTTGAAGAAATCAAAATCCTTCATAGAACAGATGTATGCCATTTTTAAGTAGGCCTCAATTACATGGGAGTGATGCAGATGATGAACGGTATTAGAAATGGAACAAGTTTAAAGTCCCAGTATAATGTAATTTACCTCAAAAAGCATCTTGCAAATACTAACATAAGCTGTTCATAAATGCTCCAGCATTGCTTCATGAACATGTTATTCATTGATATACATGTTTCAGTGGAAGTAGCCTTCAAATAAAGTGTAACCATAATAAACAAAAGCAAGGCAGATGGACAGAGAGACACAAAAGCAAAGAGAAAAGACAAGAAAAGAAAATAGAAAATGTATTCAATGCTTTCACTTAACTGTCATTACCCGTTGTGTACTTGACTACTCGTGCTAGTGTGATTTGCATTCCTTATACTACACATGCACACGTGCACCTCTGTAATTTGTGCATGATCAGCCAGAACAAGAAACTTGGTCCTTCTCCTTTGGCATCTCCCGTGAGTAATGTTTCTGCCCGTGTAAGAATGACCCCCCCCCCCAAATTTACACCGTCACCAGAAGATAAGCTGCGTCTCTCATACTAAAACTCTGATAGTGAAACTGACGCAGATGGTCCCTGTAATTGGCCCGATCCTGTATTATATATCAGAATCGGAAGATGAAAGTGGTGGAGTAAGAAAAGTGTGGCCTCTTTTCTTCCATGCTTCTTTTCTTTCACTGGATTGCATCACCTCTTACCGGTGGCTTCTGCTGCTGGGGTACATATAGAGAGGAACCTACTGGCAGCAATACTATCTCTCTCTCTCTTTCTCTCTCTCTGGTACATGGCATGGTGGTGAGGAGCATTCCTGTGCTATTTGTGGTCAGGATGCGTGCATGCCAGTGTGCCACTTCATAAGTGCTGTCACGAGCCCACTGAAATGCCAAAGGAGAAAGTCTCTGGCACATGTGTTTAGAGGAGGGGCTTAACACTTAGTCCCACCCCAGATATTGGCTCTGTGGCTCTGTCATATCAAAACCTTGTAACTCCATATTTTTTTTCTTTTTTGTGTGTTTTTTTTTTTTTGTTTGTTTGTTTTTACAAAATCTGAAAATGCCAACTGTCCTTTACATCATGTGAATGGACCCATAGAAATAAGTCTTTAGGAATAAAATTGTGCTGCATTAATTAAATAAAATTTAAAAAAAACTTTTTTCTTTCTCCTGAATTTAGAAGTACAAGGTTTTGCTTCGACAGCAAAGATAAGCTCTCTGGCATATACATTCTCTCCTTTGTTCACTCTCTCGGTCTCCTGCTCCCTAGCTAGCTGCTGCGGTGGGTTTAATTTAGTAACATCATTCAGCGTATGATGTCATAAAATCTCACCCCATCAATAGCCAAAGCTGGGCTTTTGCACTGCAAAACCATAGCTTTCCAACTTTCCAGTCCAACATGGCTAAGTGAGCTGAGCCACAGATTAAGAAAAAAAAATGAGAGAGGGAGAGAAAGAGAGAGAGCGAGTGAAGAGCAATTGCCGTACCAATCTGCATCGCTGTGTGCGGTACAGAGCCACCGTAGGAGACTGCAGTTCAATTTCAGCTTTTATTTGTTTGTTCCTTTGCAGCAGCTCCGTGTGTTTGTTTGGTTTTTGTGCTGGTTTATTTATGTTGCGTTTCTGGCAGCGCGGCTCTTCTGCCGAAACCCGAAGTGTGTGCGTGCGTCTGTGTGTGTGCGCTCCCACATGCTTCACCTCTAGGAGGGAATTTTCAGAAAGTAAACGCACGGAACGTGTGCGTCTGTGTGTGTGTGTCAACCCCAGAACTGCTGAAATCAGAGTAGACAAACATACAAGCATTTCATAACATAAAAATGTACTCCAGCGGTGTCAGACTTCAGTCTTGGTGGGCTGCAGCACTGCAGAGTTTACTACTCTGCCTCATTTAACATAGCTCATTTAACTAATCAGCTAATTATAAGGCCATAAGCTGGACGTTAATGCATTGAGATGGTCCATGTGAACTTGTAAAGTCGGGAAATTGTCATCGTTGCTTTCAGTTGGCCATTGACAGAATCATGTGAATAACAACAATTTTGGATATAGCTATTTTTGGAAAAAAATAAATACTATCTAACGTATAATGGAAAAAAACATTTTTATTTTCTGTAATAAAAGTGGTATTAATCAAAATACAGTACTGATATTGCTTGTAAATGTAAACCTAATGTCATATATCAAATTTTTAATGCACTTTGGAATGAAACCTTCAAATATAATGTACCATTGGTCACTGGAGGATTATACATGGAAATATAAAGTCTCTATAGTTTGTATAGCAATTATATATATTTTTATTTATTTTTTTTAAAGTAGTCTTTTTGAATCTCTGTATCAATTTCTAACAAGTTTGCATATAATCATAGGTATTATACATCCAAAATTGTTAGAAATGAATATAGAGATGTACTACATAAAGTCACAATCATAAAACAAATCTCATAAAAAAATCATGGAAGTTGTACTTATACTTGTCTTACACACTAGAGGTTGGACCTATGACATCACTGGAGTCTACCTACCTATTCACTAGTGTTACTAGAGCTGGGCTTACTGTTACAATATTATGATGCTGAAATGCAAAATTTGAAAATGAACACATTTACAAGTTTACAGAGACCGTCTAAATACACCAGCTAATTCTGCTTGGCTGTGGCTTTCCAGGTCTTCAGTTTGACACCACTGATATATTTGATATATATATTTTTGCTTATTTTCCATCACGACCATTTAGTTTCCCTTTTTCTTAGTTGATGTTTAAACCTTTTTTTTAGAGTATTGTAACTTTTGTAACATTGTCTTGTAGTGTGCTTGTGCGCGGGGTTTAGGCACGTTGCACTCACGCTGCATTTTCTGTCGTTGTGTGTGCGCAGGTAAAAGGCCGCACCAGTGCCAGATCTGCAAGAAGGCCTTCAAACACAAGCACCACCTGATCGAGCACAGCCGGCTGCATTCCGGAGAGAAGCCGTACCAGTGCGACAAATGCGGCAAGCGCTTCTCCCACTCGGGCTCGTACTCGCAGCACATGAACCACCGCTACTCCTACTGCAAGCGCGAGGCGGAGGAGCGCGAGGCGGCCGAGCGCGAGGCACGGGACAAGGGTCACTTGGAGCCCACCGAGCTCCTGATGAAACGGGCCGCTTACCTGCAGGGCCTGAGCCCGGCCGGCTACCCTGAGCGGGTACCCGAGCGCGACCCCATCCTGCGGGACGGCATCAACGGGGGCGCCAGAGAGCGGCCCGCCAAAGAGGTGGAGGAAGCGGGAGGCGGAGCTTACGGCAAGCTGGGCCGGAGGGAGGAGGAGTTCGAGGAGGACGAGGAAGAGAGCGAAAACAAAAGCGTGGACACGGACCCGGACACGGCGCGGGACGAGGAGGAGAACGCCGACCACTCAATGGACGACAGCTCGGTGGATGGCAAGACGGAAACCAAATCCGACCATGAGGACATCACGGAGGACGGCATGTAATAAAGACTACTGCAGGCTCTTTAAGCCCCTCCCCCTTTTCCACCACCCAGCTTCACTTTTTTTATTTCCTCCAGTAACCCTAGCACACTCACCTGCTCTATACGGTAACCGCGGCAACCAGCGGACATGCACGAGCTGCTGGATTCCTGCCAACATCCATCTGACAGACTGGGAAAAATAGAAAAAAAAAAACAGAGAAGACGGACAGGGGTCTGACCTTACCATCCAGTCAGGGAAGGGAAGGGGAAGGGGAAGGGAGGGGCTAACGGGTGTTTTGTTTTTTTTCTTTTGTTTTTTTGTTTGTCTTTTTTTTTGGTAAGCTGCATTATGCAAAAATGAAAAATAAAATGAAATACAGTTTTAAAAATTGTACAGTATTAAGGCCTAAAAAATATGTGTGGTGCTACCATCCTAAAAATAAAACCCTGTGTTCCATAGTATTTATAGCACAAAACTAGTAACTTGTACAAAATTGCACTCCGCTTCTATAATCACTACAAAAATAATAAAAAACTATTGCCTATGTATATTTATACAGTGTTGAAGAAGAAAAAAAAATGAAGAAGAGGCTGCGGCGAGTGCTGCGGTTTGTTGTCAGTATTATGAATTCTCTCTCTCTCCCACTGTGCCCTCTGCCGTTTTAGCCCCGGTGTTTACTCAGCTAGCCACACTCACTTTTAGGCCTCCGCATTTACTCTATGTGAAGGAAACTTAACATATATCTGTTTGGGTTGAAGACATTTGAAGTCTTAAATAGACTGTGTAGAGCAAGTGAAATGGTCCGGTGGTGAGGGGAACGAAGGATGACGGGACTGATGAAGGAGAAAGCCTTTGTAAGGTTGTTTCTTTTTTTTTATATATTAGAGAAGATTAAAGAAAAACAAAGCCTTATATGCAAACCTTTTAATCTGTGTGTTTCTACAAGTGCCATCCTTGTATAGTGTTGAAGGAGGGTGACGTGGTGTTGCTCTCGCCAGCATCAGTATTTAAAGACTCCTCGGCAAAGCACCCATCTCAGTATTAGCAGAGTAGGCACCAGTTCTTTAGTTTACATCATGTTTGTGCAATTTTCTGTTCTGTGTTTTGTTTTTTTTTCCCTTCTGTCAGTATTACACCAAACCATTTCGCTACAAATAAAAAAAATCGATTCATTTTATTTGTAGGTTTAAATAACATTTTATTTATGTGGCCCATTTTGTATTTCCTAATTTTATTTATTTCATACTGTAGTGTACAGTATTATAGTTCTTCAATATATAGATATATTTTAGTAAAAATGAAACATGATCATTTGGGCAAATTTTACGTAAAGAGAGCATTTATTGTGTTTTGAAACATTACTTGTGAAATGCGAATTTTCAGCTTATGATTTTGTTCTGTTTTTCTTTTCTTTTCTGTTTTCCTTTTTCCAGTTACTGGAAATTCCAAAATTTGGGAACTTTTGATACGATATTGTGAGAACACTGTATTTTCGACTGAAAAGAAAATTCCACTTTCTTCATCTTGTTTTTTTTTAAGCTAAAAACAAAAAAAAAAATGAAGAGGGACTGTTAAAATACAATGTATGATACCATGACAGAAAAAAAGAATCTTTCCTGAAATGTCTTTGTAAAAGTATTATTGAATTTTTAATTTGTAATTCCTCTTGGAAATGACCATGCTCGAATAAAAGTAGCCAAATTAAAGATGCAAGTTATTCCTTTCTTTATTGCATGCAAGCATCGCACATCACTTTAGAAGATATTAAAAAATGAAATGAAAAAATGATCTGAGTGATACTGTTTCAGAATGGAGCTTCTTATATGCCAGAAAAGTGGGTTTCTATGGCAAAATCCTCTATGGACAAAACTGTCTTCGTCAGGCAGAGTTCATGTACAGTCGTCTGCAAAAGTTTGGGCACCCCTGGTCAAATGACATGATGTTGTTGATTTGAAAATAACATAACGTCCTCTACAGAGAACACACTGCACATTTTAATGCACATTTACTGCTAACCTGCCAAATTTAACATGTAAATAAAGCATAAAATGTGGTCTGTGCAAAAGTTATGGCACATTTTGTATTTTATGTTTTATGTTGTTTTAGGTAAAACAACAAAGAAATTCCATATTTAACTTCCCTGTAGAGCAGCTTATTTTCACTTCCATCAACAAAACATGTAATGTGAGCAGAGGCGCCCAAACGTTTGTTTGTAACTGTATATTTGTAATGAATGCTTCTCCTAAAGCTTTAGGCCATACAATATTAACTGTAGCCAACACCTTATATGTGTTATTTAGCAATGTATATTTTATCTTTTATGAGGGAGACACTCTTGAATCTCCAAAATAGTAACTTTACAAGAGAAGGAAAAAAGTTTAGACTTTTTAGAGCAAGTTAATGTAGAAAGAGCAAGTTAATTTAATTATACGTCATCCTGGAGCAGCTCTGTGGGTCCGTTCATTGTGAAACTGTGACAGAATATAAAGGACAGCTGGTGTTTTCAAATGCAATCATTTGAATCAAAACAAAAAAACAAAAATAGAGATACAACATTTGTACTGACAGCAAAAATATGGTATTATGTGTTTCTTCTCTTATCTAATTGTAAATTGTATAACTCACATACTAAATATAACATTGCTGTCATATCTAAATATATCTTCTCTTTTTTCTACATTATTTCAGCAGCTGCCCTTTACAGAATTAGCAAAAAATAGAGGAAATTGCTATAAATAAAATGTTGTTACAATAAACTTCCTTCTCTAATATAATTCTTTCTTTTTCCAATATGACCTTTGTAGGGAAGGTAAGGTACCTTTTTTCAGGTTTCTAAAAAGAACTTTCCCCACAAAAAACTGAGCTGTCAATTCATTTCAAAGCCAAAATTGCTAGAATGTGGAATTACATGCTGTTACTTAAGGTGCACAAGGTCTGATGACCATTACAACTGACTTCTGACTTTACATAAGGAAGGAACCTGTTGAGCACTCACCATTAAGAGGCAGAGAGAGAGAGAGAGAGAGAGACAGAGCGAGAGAGAGAGAGAGAGAGAGAGAGGAGCTTAAAGAAGCTTCCCCCTCTCACAGCAGATGCATATTAAAAAGCACATCAAAAGAGGGCAGATGAAAGCAGGGAGACGAAACGCTGCGGAAGGAAAAAAAAAAAAACTGCCCAACTCTCCCTCAGCCTGCTGCACCCTCATCCTCACCCTCACCATCTCCACCTGGATCCTACCTGAGACACCAAAAGGCCATGAGCTCAGTCCCACAGCTCAGCTCATCTGATTCCTGTCATGAGCTCGAACATGAAGCCACTAATTCTAATCATAAGCTCTCTGTCGCAAAGCTGCAATGTCATCACTCACAGTTTTCCTCAACCCTCGGCCCTTCATTTATGTTTTTTATTAAAAGCATGGAGGGTTCCAGCGTCTCTCTGTTTGTAGAAGTGCCAGCTGGAGTGATATCATGCAGCCATTGTTTTGGAGCACGCTGGAATTTCCATTTGTGCCTTTCGTTTCTTTTTTTCTTTTTTTTTATGTGCTCTCAGACAATGCGGCATTAACTCCGCTCCGAGTGTGAGATCCAGGCTAGTGGATGGAGTTCACACTTCTGTAGAAGCGGCTATGACCTTTACACAGCGACGTCACAGGTAAGGCCTACACCTGTAGGACCCACACAAACAGGAGAGATATTGAAGCATACAGTACTGAGCACAGGCAGGTAAGAATATTCTTTAAGCTACTTATCCCAGCAGTAACTGTGTTTTTGCCAGTAAAAACACTATTTTACGTTCAAATAATTACAAATAAACAGAAATGGAGTGAACTGTCACATGTTTGGAAGCAGCTACAAGGACACAGGCTTGGTTCCTGACTTCTCTGCACACTCCAGCCACTACGAGTGATTTAATTTAATGAAGGACTGATAAGATTGATTGCATTCTTAAAAAGATTTCTTCAAAGGTTCTTTAGTAAAGGGAATGGTTTTATTTAAAACCATGAGTTCATGATTAAAATGGTCCCAAGTAGCACCAAAAGGGGTTCTGCTAAGCCTGTAACAATAGAAGAATCATTTTTGATGCTATTTAGAGCCATTTTCAAAAAAGGTGCTATATAGAACCATATAAAACACATTCCCCATCAATCTGAAGAACCATTTCAGCATGCTAAGAACCATTTAAGCATGAAGTGGTTCTATATAGAACTCATGGTTCTAAATAAGATAAGATAAGAGATAAGATAATCCTTTATTAGTCCCACAATGGGGAAATTCTCAGTGTAACAGCAGCAAATAGAGAGCAAGGCACTCAAGAAAAAGAAAAGAAGTGACAAGAAACAAGAAATAGAACCATTCCCTTTACTAAAGAACCCCAGAAGGTAGGCACTGGTTGGTGACTGTAAATACTGGACGTCCTTGCGGAGAGCTTTGGAAATGGTTCAGCTAAAGCACTGACACACACTGAATAACAATGAATTGTTGGTTTGTTTTGTTATTTGTATTCATTGTAATGTTTTTATGTAACAGAATTACAGGTAATTTACATATAAATTAATAATAACAATCATGTTTTTTAATGTTTATTGCCCACATAATGCAATTACAGATAATCTACATATAATGTAGTAATCATTTTGCACACTTTCTCAAATGGTCTAAAACGTTTTGCACAGTATGGTTTATTGGTGTTACTTCAAAACTTTGTAGCTCTTTTTAAATGTTTTTTTTTTTTCTTTACATTCTCTGGACATTTCATGATAAATGGACCAATAGAAATGTTCCAAAATGTTTTTCCTGCCAAAAAAGGATAGAACCCCCTTTCAATAAATAAAAAAGACAGTGAAATTTGCTCGAATACTCAAGATGTCTCAAACAAGTTGATGCTCCGAAGTCATCCTACTCCACCCTTTGGCATCTGACGTTAACCTGAACCTTTAGGTTGGACTAGAGTGTCTAAACCACTGGGAAGCTCTCTCCGGTGGTCCTTAGTGGGCCGCTGATGGCACTTTTTGTCTTAAAAATCAGTAATAATTTACTTAATAATAAGTTGGTGAGCAATATTAATACAAGACCGTGTGTGTGAAGCAACTTTGTCTCTTTTTTTGCCACCCCCCCGCCAACTCCCAACATTTCACTTGCCCACTCATGAATGACTGGTGTAAAAATGGGTTGCAGAAATATTTCTCTTAATTTGCCACTATTCTGCTTAATTTCTGGTATAAAGCAATCTGAAGGGAGCCTAATCTGCTGATATGTTATGTTCAGTGTTACACGTTGCACATAGCTGTGATGAAAATTTCCAACCGCAGTAGCCCCAGAGATGGAGAGTAACCAGCCACATTTACTCAAGTGCACGTACTTAAGCAAAATATTGATGGATTTTTACCCTTCTGAGTATTTTCTAATCATAATGCTTTTACTTCTACCCAAGTTTATTAGTTTGAAAAGGAGTCTACTTCTTACTCAGTTACATTTTAGCCGTTCATGTTTAATTACTAATTGCTTTTTTGTGTTTAATCTCATTATGTTTTGATGGTGACAACACCTGCACTGCTTTGAGATTGGTCACCCATCTGACTTTGGAGCTTTTGCAATTTATTTTAGACCAAAGGAATCACAAAAAGAGAAGAATAGAGTCTAACACAATCCTATAAGTGCAGTTCTAGAAGTACTACTTAAGCAGTTTTTGACCCAATACTTTCGTATCTCTACTCAAGTTGTGTTCTGGGAAAGTATTTTTACTGTATCAAAAAGTACTGTTACTCGAGTATGGGTTAAGACTACTCTACCAACCTCTCAGCAGCCTTCATATTAACAATGCATTCAAACACAAAAATATATTTAAAATAAGATCTTGACCAGGCCTCACTTTCTGGATGCTGGGCAACGGCTGAAAAGTTGGGGCCAAAGCTAAAAAAATAAAAAAAACATAGCTTTTCACGTTTCTGATTTTCTTTTTTTAGGAAGATTTTTTAAGGTGATTCTCATAATTCTCATCAGGCCTCCCGCTGTTTTTAGGAAGTTATTTTCCAGGACCTTTCCAGGGTCAATTCCACAACTTTTCCACAAAAGTGAGCAATACAAACCCTCACAACCCCTCTGAAACACTCACACAAGACATTCAGTCACTCATTATTTGATCTCGAATTCTACTAAAATATTGGAAGTGAACATAACAAATGGCAAGAAGTGGCGTGTTAATGTAGCCTCGCTCAAGGCATTCCAACACAGATATGTCCAAACTGGGCATTAACAGCCTAAAAAATGCTAATACATGCAATATCTGTAGTTTAATCCCACTTTACACTTTTCCAGGACTTCACAAATATTTCCAGGACATTTGATCCATCTTATTTTTCAGGTGTTTTCCATGACTGGAAATCTCAACTATAAATTTCTAGGTTTTCCAGGAATTGTGGGAACCTTGCTCATGTTTCTGTGTCAGCACTTGAGAAATAAAAGATATTTTTTAAGCAATAAAAGAGAAAATCAAGACAATATTTTTAAGACATTTTTCCCCCTCAGTGGGCATTCATGCTGTCTAGTGATCAATATTTGGGCCTTGAGGTGGAAAAGATTGAGACCACCTGCATTAAACTACCTATTTAAGATTTTAGAATCATAACTAATGAATATGTGAGTGACGGTTATACAGTTATGGCAGAATTTATATGAAGTTTCCAATAAAAATATCAAAAGGCCCGGTCACCATGGGCCCCTCACACTGTGGGGCACAGTGTGATTGCACCCCTGACCCCACTGGTAGGTATGCTGGAGGAGATGAGGTTGATGATACGTGACTTTGCATTACAATATATTCTATTCATATTTTGGAATGTACTGACAACACATACCAGTACAGTCATTTTGATGTGGAGGTCTTTAAAGCCTTTAAGGCTGATTGAGTCTTATAATAGAAGAACAAGTGCTCATAAACTTAAACTCCTCAGATTTGTTCTGGCACCGCTTGTGTGGTATTGTCATTCACTGTATGACCACTGACTGGGCGAGTGGTATGGTTGGAGTCATTCCCCCTCTGATGATTCACTGCATAAGGCTCAGTAAGATTTGCACATTTTCTGCACACAACTTCTTCCACACATACCTTCAACTCTCTCTCTCTCCCTCTGGCTGAGGGGTGACCTCATGTTGCCATTGGCTCAGCGATGTGTTCCCTGACATGTAGGCTGAGAAACATGGCTCTTGCAGCGCTCCTTAAATCTTCCAATGTAAAAACAACCATCAGTCTCTCTCTCCGCTAGACCGCAATCGAATTACTACTGCAGAGCTGACAAAAACGAACCCGCTATGCCTTTACCTATGGCCTATGTAGGGGAATTTACTTCACTCATACACACTGGGACATTAAATACATTGTGAAAGACACCAGTACAGAGTGCTATTACCAGATCAAGATATATGTCATGACTGTCATGGCTGTTTCTTGCTATAAGCAGTATATAAGCAGTCATTGAGGGCCCATAAGCTACAAGCAGCTGGTCCCTGTGGTTATGTCATTTTTATATACACAGTACTGCGCAATAGTCAGAGATCACCCTTAATTTATTTGATTATCAGTCAAAACAGAAATGTTATTCATGTTTCTGGAGATATTTGGAAGAAGATATAAGATAAGATAACAGACCACGATATTACTGAATGTTTTTGGAATAACTTGGACTGTGAGAAGCCAAAAATGCAACCAATTTCTAAGACTGAACTTTGGAGCTGTGGAAAAAATTCCCTTCAGATTTCTGGAAAAACTGAAAACAAGCCTCCTCAAGAATGAAAGCTGTAATAAAGGTGAAAGGTGGACACACTGTATACTGAAAAATTATATATTTAGTTGTTAAGGCCTGTTGCAAAAATATATATTTTCCTGATGCTGAAAAATTCAGAACTTATTCCTATTTAGCTGTTTTGACTGCTAATTAACTCCTTAACAAGCCATGGGCCCACAGTTTTATTACACTGTTCTATAACCTAAGAATAGCTCCATTAGTCCAGAGGTCCCTGTAGTTACTGGATAGTTACTCACAAGCCTTCGTATGAAATAAACCTGGAATGCTAAGGGGCTAAGAATGAATATTGGTCTCTGATATTTGCATAGTACCGTACATATTTTGTCACTGTTATAGCAAAACCTCATAACTCATAGGTAATTTGGTAATACTTTACTTGAAGGGCGTCTACATAGCACATTCACAACATCTTACATAAACACTTTATAACGTTCATGAATGTTCATGAAATCAACATTTATAAAGTACATGTTTAACATGATATTAATATAGACTACTATGTCATTTTACTGAGATACATTTTATTTAAAATAAAAATTCTCATTTCAAAATTTTGAATAACTATATTATTTTCCTCATTTCTGGACAGCCAAAATAAAAATGACCTCGCTTTATCCCTGTGGTCGTTAAGTGCTTTGACACCCAGGCATGTTTCATGTATACTTTCGACTTCTTTTTAATTATTTGTTTCATCTCAAGCATTTGTTGTTTTGCATGTCACTTTATTATATGGACAGTAAATTACTCATAAATATACTTAGGAACAATCAATTGACTGAAACTCAGTGCGGTGGAGTGCCTTAGTGTCAGAGCACTGAATGACCACAGAGGTAAAACAAGGTCATCTTTATTTTGGCTGTCTAGACATGAGTTTTACTGAAAATAATAAACTTTTTCAAAATAAAAAAATCCTTTATTTTGAAAAATGTCTCTTGGTAAAATAACATAGTAGTCCATATTAATATCATGTAAAACTTGTATACTTTATGAATGTTGATTTAAACGTTCATCAACATGTTATAAAGTGTTTATGTAAGATGTTGAATGTGTTATGTAAAGTGCTACTGGTAATTTTGTTAGGTTTAGATTTTATTCATATAATGTGTAAATGCCACCTACCCTTTACATTGAGCGAATATTCTAAGATTACTTGTCTTGTTAATTCACCATACATTAAAGTTAAGCTACATTTAAAGCACTACCATCTCACAGATGCAAGGTTTTCTTAGCACAGCAGCCATTTGTACCCCATGCATTTTAATTCAAGTGCAATAAAGCCATATCCTGCAAAACAACACTGCTATTCCTTAATATGCACTGCTGAATTTATTTGCAATATTTTTTATTTATTTAATGAAAAGTGTGAATTTCTAGGAACTGGAGCCCGTAGAGTGTTTTCTTCCATGCCCTAAATGACGGCATTGCCCCAGTTCAGCAGAGTCAGGCTCCCAGCTCTGTCCGAGTCTTTTGACCTCGTTAAATTATTTACATAGTCCATATGCTGGTTCTGGAATTCTGCAGCCAGGGGAAGGACAGTGTGTCTGTGTGTGTGTGTGTGTGTGTGTGTGTGTGTGTGTGTGTGTGTGTGTGTGTCTGCGTAGAAGGTTCAGACCTGGCACACTCAGACAGAAACAGTTCAATGTCGGGCAGTTGGAGAGAGAGTGACAGAAAGAGAGACAGAGTGAGAGAGAGAGAGGGAGAGAGATGACCAGCAGGGATTAGCCAATCGCAGCGTCAGAAGAGAGGCCAGCTGTTGGTCTGGCCGGAGGAGAGAGACCCTCAGAGCAGGTGGCCACTCAGAGTGCCAGCACAGAAACCCAGAATACACAACAAACCAAATTACACACAAACCTGCTCTACTGGGACCCCGTTGCAGCCCACCGAGGACAGAGGAGAGGCCTGTGTGTGTGTGTGTCTCAGGAATGGGTGGATTTTTCTGTTTTTTGCTGAGAGTAGCACTGTCCACTAGGTCTGAGAGACGCACACACACTTACGCTTATCAAGGTCAGAGAGGCTGACTGGAGAAAACAGTGTGTAATGCAACTTGCAAACTGCAGCACAAGGAGTGTATCATCACTGCTGGGACTAAATCTGGTATCGCTTTTTAATTTCTTTCTTTATTTCATTATTTCTTTCATATTTTGCAAACACCATCTGTCCTTTACATTGTGTGAAAAAATCATAATGAATGGGCCGAATGGAAATGGTGAAAACTTGGAATAAAGTCTTTTTAGATTAACTCCCATTCAGAGCTAGGGTGGTTTTTCCTCTCCTATACACTCTTAGGAAAAGGGGTTCAATATAGTACTGAAAAAGGGTTCTTTGACTCATAACAACAGAAGAACCCTTTTTGGTGTCATATAGAACCATTTTTAAAATAGTGTTCATGGTTCAATGGAAAGTCATTGCCTTTACTGAAGGAACCTTGAAGAACTATTGTTTTAAGAGTGCAAAGTGACCATTTTGCCATTTTATTAAAAAAATAAGGTTCTCCTTTTGTTATGATGTCAAGCTTATAACAACAGAAGAACCCATTTTGGTGCTATAAAGAACCCTTTTCAAAAAGGTTTTATATAGAACCATATACAACACATTCTTCATCAGTCTGAAAAAGCATTTCACAATGCAGTGAACCATTTAAGCATGCAAATGGTTCTTTGAGTGGCTCTACACTGTATACACACACACACACACACACACACACACACACACACGCACACACACACACACACACACACATATATATATATATATTACCATACAGGGGTACTTTGTAGTCCTGCAATCACAGACTGTAGTCCATCTGTTTCTCTGCATGCTTTGTTAGCCCCCTTTCACCCTGTTCTTCAGTGGTCAAGACCCCCACAGGACCACCACAGAGGAAGTATTATTTGGGTAGTGGATCATTCTCAGCACTGCAGTTACACTGATATCATTTTTTGAATTTCTTTGTGAATAATTATAGACATTTCCATATATGGGCATCAACTGAACTATTTATATTTGTTGCATCAAATTTTGGAAGAAGTTTAATTTGCATTACAGTATATGCCTTTAGATCATGATTATGAAACATGTATATCCAGGTAGATGTGTCCAAACTTTTGAGGAATATATAAACACTGATTATGATGCAACGTGCACACAACACAAGACCTTAAAATACCTACCTACTTCTAATTATTAAATGAATTGTATTAATGAAATAACTTTGTGCTATAGCAATTAAACTAATAGGCTTTTATTGACTGACAGTCTGTGCAGTGATAATGCACTGTAACTCTCTGATGGAATTTGATGCAGGCTGATTATGTGTTGTCATGGTCAGATGGCTGCAGTGACGGGGTATTAGCATGTGCTCTGTGGAACTTGATTCACTGCAAATGGAAAGAATCAGAGAGAGGGAGCAAAAACATCAGTACGACAAAAGACCAGAGCCCAGGAGGGTCAAGGGAGCAATGAGAGGGGTCCAAACCGGAGGGGAACCCTTAAGTCCTTCTAGGCCTTCAGAGAAGTCTTAATGATTTCTGTGAGAAAGAAATTTGTCATAAATTTGAATTAATTTATTCATTAGAATCAGCCTTCCGCCCAATGACAGCTGGGATAGGCTCCAGCACCCCACTGCGACCCAGAAGGATAAGCGGCTTAGATGATGTGTGTGTGTGTGTATTCATTAGAATCATCACACTTGTTGTATATAAACTCCACAAGTATTCCAGTAATACTCTTATTCCATTGTGAAGTTTTTGTTGGAAACCAAAAGGTTAAAATCTTGAAACACTCAACGGATTTTTTTTTCGGAAGTATCTAGGTTAGTACAGCCAAGCAAGCTCTGCTATTGGTTAGGCCTTCAGGAGCTTAATCAAAGGCCTTATACATTAGACTGGCACGCAGATGTTTTGATTTCCAAAGGGTGGGACCAATTTTGTGAGAAAAAAATGTCACTCTAGGGCTTCTGGAATTTCTGGATACATGACTGTCTGTGAGTACTAATGGAGGTCTAAGCAGGTTTCAGTGAGTTTTTAGAAATGGAAACAGCAGCAGCTCTTTAATGAAGGCGTTACTATAAACCTGCAACATACAAGTAAAATCAAGAGTGTAGCAGTGAGTTTGACATTGAGGGGAACACATTTGCTACTGTTAATCTGCCACTGAAGTCACAGAGCTGAATAACTGTCTAAAAACCGTTGTGAAGAAGCTTTATGAGAAACTAAGCATATTGTATTATTTCTGTTTATTGATGAGAAACTCGCATTGAACAGGTTGGAGACACTCAAAGAACTCAAATATGTGCCTACTTGTGTTCTCTGAAGATGCCTAAGTCGGCTTCTTATTCGCCAGCTACTTGATTGAATTTTTCCGTTCCACCTTAAATGGTGCAGCAGTTATTAGAGTCAGAATGTAACTGCTGCACCATTTAAGATGGAACAAGCATTCAAACAAGAAGCAAATAGGAAGCTGACTTCAGCATCATTGTTCTCTGTGGTTAAAATTAGCTGATGTGTAACATTACTGTCCTGTCTCATGTGTACAACTCAGAACATGTAAAAACTGCAGAAAAAAAGTTTGATTTTATACGGTGAGGTTGACTGTTTGCTGTGAATTACCAAGGCTGCGTCCTAAACATTACATTCTGGAACTTTACATACTTCACTACAGAGAGCACTTCTAATGGATGTGTAGTATTCTTTATATAATGTTTAGTGTAAGAGTATGCAGTTTGGGATGCGGCCAGAGGTTAACATTACCCAATGTTTCAGGGTGTTTTATGACAACATGAACAGAGTTAATGTTAACGGAACCCAAACCCTCCTAGTACTGTAACAAGAAGTTTTCATAGCTATAATTAGTTGTTTTGCTCTCGTTACTGACCTCACGTTCAAAGTTGGTGAAAGCTATATCCTCACTACCAACCAGGCATTCCAATGGGGTAAAAGCTGAGGCCAGTGAAGCTGGTGATTGGAGGATTTTCAAGCATAGCATTTTTAAAGCAAAAGCTCTTTATTTTTGAACAGGCACCTCAACACAAGCCTTAACAAACGCTAAAAGAAGGCCCAGCACCACCCAACACACAACGTAGCATGAAAGGGGAAGGTTGTCTGATTTTCTGGCAAGACACGCTGCTCTCAGTGTCTCACTTTTAAAATATTTTCTCTTTTTGGGTGGGACAAATGAAGCTTTGGGCCCTAAGCCACATGTTAATATGGCTCTAACATCTGTGTGTCCACCCTGCGATGGACTGGCAACCTGTCCAGGGTGTTTACTGCCATCTGCCCAATGAACGCTGCTATAGGCTCCAGCACCATCCACGACCCAGAAAGATAAGCGGCTTAGAAGATGGATGGACGGATGGATGGATGGATGGATGGATGAATGGATGTCTCTAACAAGCTTCAAGGAAAACATATGTAGTGTCTTTTACAAGCGTCAAATGTCTGTGTTTAATTGAGAATGGCCAAAAAATGTTCAAGTGCACCAGCATTAGCTTAGCTTTAACATATATATCTCAATGCAATGGGGCACTAGTAAAAACTGTCATTAGTGTAAAAGTATTTGTTGACTGAGTTTTGACTTGTATGGCCCAAACTGAAGGTCTGCCCACAGTTCAGCACTGGTTCAAACATCCACCTCTCTCTGCTGTAAGACTTCATACTGTGTCATATCATGTGAGGTGAGCCTAACATACTGTTCTCTTTTAAAAGAAAACACAATAATAACAAAAATCAAGGGACAGAAATCACTTCTTATCCCTCATCAGACTGTACTATCACCTATTAGACTCTATGCCCTGCACTGCTCTAGTCATGTTGCATTTAGCTCGACATAAATGCTAAAAATAAAGTGATTTTCAGTCTGTCCTCCTTTGCTGCCAGTGAATAAGGTCATGCTCACCTTGTCTCACCTACGAGTACTCTCTCTCTCTCTCTCTCTCTCTCTCTCGCTCTCTCTCTCTCTCTCTCTCTCTCTAACACACATAGGCAAATTAAATACGCATTTTGGCATCACACTTACCGGAGGAGATAGTTTTTGCCAGTGTGTTTTGTGGAGCCTTTGATATGCACAAACACAGATTTAAATGCGCGGCATGTGTGTGAGTGAGAGTGTGTATGTGTGTGGGTGTGTGTGTGTGAGCACGGCTGAAGGCTGATTAGAATGCCTGATCATGGCTATGACTGTAGGGCCCCAGCTGGGGACCAGGAACATCAGTCATTATGCGTTTCCAGGGGAGTGTAATTGTGAGCGCACAGCAGCATGTCAGTGGAGGTATAATCATATCTGCTTACATTAGCGGTCAGTTATCCTGACACAGATCCCCCCCCCGCCACCGGCCCGCTCAGGTCTGATTACCTCCGCTGCCTCAGACGCACTGACACCTCCACGCAGTCCTCGATGCTAACACAGCCTCCGGCAGCTAGCCGCTCTGCTAGAGAGCGCAGCCTCCTCTGAAGTAAATCAGCGAGGTTCTATTGCTATTGGAAATATTGTGAAGACAGTTTTGTGACCTAAAAGAACTGAACTGAACTCCAAAGTTACGTTTTCTGCTGCTCACGATCCAAAATAATCCCAAACACATTAAGTGATGTTAAGGTCTGGACTCTGTGGTGGCCAGTCCATTGTTCTTTGTTTGATTTGCAATTTTTTTTCTTTTTCGAAAGTGGGAACTTTGGAAATAAAATAACGTGGGTTTCCAACTTGTTTCTGACCTTTAACCTTCGGTGAATGACAGGACGTTTCAGTGGATGAACTGTAGTTAATTCTTTTTTTTTTTCTAAAACTTACTTTTCAGAGCCATCGAATCGACGTTTGCTCAGATCTCTACCACTGGTTGAATTGTTGTAGTGTGGAAGCTGATGCTAAACTAAATCACAAGACAAAGAAGGCAGAAACTAAAGCTTGTAACTTGGAATTTCTACACGCTGAACTCTGAATCTACATGGCCACAATAGTAATAAAGTACAGTCTTTCTACTTTTAGGCTACATTTGCTGTAGATCAGTCAATATAAGTAGTAATAGTAGTCTGACAAATCTATAATACAGACCATGGTTAATTATATACACTAGGTAAATGGTGAAGTTACACACAAGACTAAGGTGAGCAGAATACGAAGGGGGTGGAGTACGAGGCAATAGGAGGCAAAATTGGGGCAAGGAGGGTAAATGGTGGAAACTGACTTGGGAAACTATTAAAGTTACATGCATTTTGTCGACAGGGAGGCTAACTGACTAGCTAAGAATGTTTCCATCTTCAGAGCACTTGAATGACTTTGTAATAACAACTTTGTAGTTCCAGTATTACTCAGCCATCCTGTACTGTGGAAGTGCTTCTCCCTGTTGAAAAGCCTTTGCTCTTGCAGACTTGCCAGCTGCAGAACGGCCTGCCAGTTGTGCTGTGGGTTTCTATTCTAAAGTATCAGTCAAATGTTGAAAATTTTAAAGACATTTCTGATCTAAATTTTTATGCTTAAGTGCTTGAAATTTGTATCTTAAGGCATTTTCATACCGGACGTTTGGACCAAGGTCTGAACCAAGGTTCATGTTTTGTTACGTTGTATAGATTTGATCCAGTTAGTTTTTGTTCACATTGCAAATTAGCTTGACTTTCATTGACACACCTGTGTCATCATCGCCTACATGGGCTGCGTCTCCCTATGCTTGACATTGATTGGTTGGTAGAGGAGCGTGTTTCTGACATCGGCTTGTTGTCAGTTGGGCATGCAGCCTTTTTCATTTGCAAGGAGAAACAATAATATTCTGTCTCTTTCAAGTTTTGGCAATTTTATATGTTTTTTTCAAGTTGACTTTTGACTTTTTCATTGGACCAAATAACAATTAAACATTTCGTCTCCTTCTCTCCTCGTGTGCTATGACGACTCATTTTTTACTTCTCTTATAGATCTTTTTCTTCTTTTATTGTTTAATGGGTGATGATAGCCTGCCTCAACTTCCTGTAATTGGCTCAAAAGTCCAAACCATTCAAAAAAGTGCCTTTACACTGCAGACAAACCAAACCATGGTTCACTTTGATCTGGACTGAGACTAACTCTTTTGGTCAGACCAAATTGTGGTCTTTTGGTCCAGACCATGGTCCTAAGCACATTTCACTCCTGCTGTTTTGGCTCAGACCAAACTGAAAGGTCAGAAGGTCTGGACCAAACAAGGCAGGTGTGAAAGGACTCTAGAACAAATATGAATAGTGAAGTGGATGCTTGTATATGAATTCATTTTCTAAACAAAAAACAATAAAAAAATCTTATTTGTTTCAAATGCTCTCCAAAGAAGTAGTTTTCTGGAACAGTAAGGTATGTGTGTATGCTTTGTGTTAGCACTCATAAGGGATTCTAGTGGGATGTTAGCGCTAAGCTAATTCACATAAACATTTATAGCCCATTCTAGATTAAACACAAACATTACAAGCTTGTAAAAGATTTTGTTTTATTTTAGAAGCTTGTAACAGACATGTTGACATATCAAACCTTGTACTTCACAGTTCTACAGTGCAAAGAGTCCTGGCTTAGAACTATAGATGGTCAGGTTTCCACTCACATTCACAATCAGTGATGTATCTAGGACGTCCAGAAGGCCTAAAGTGCTTTTGTGAAATCGGTCCCACCCATTGGGACTGGCACATCAAAATGTGATTGGTTGATTTAAATTGCTAATAATACTGGTGACACATTAGGACTTCAGTTCAGCTCCTGAAGTCCTAATCAATGGGAGAGCTAGCTTGGCTGTATGTACCTAGATATTACAGAAAGAATAATCCTGATCGGACAGTTTCCTATTGGACATTTCAAAGATTCAACCATTTTGCTTCCAACCAAAACTCATTGAACTAAGAGCATAACTACAGCATTTGAGTTCAACCCCTTAAAATCCCAGGCTTATTACATACTAAGGCTTATTATTCAGTAACTACAGGGACTTCAATGCAAAGTGGCTGAACTATTCTTAGGTTATAGAAGTGCGTAATAAAAATTTGCGCCCAGCAGTGGGCCCTCACCATTTAAGGGGTTAAAATACAACAAGCATGATAATTATGTTATTGAAAAATTAACCAAATATTACAAACATGTATTTTTTTTATTTATTTTTTATTCAGAGAAGGCCAAAAGGCCCTGTAGGTTCTCCTTAGCTTATATTCGGAATCCCTCAGATGTGAGTATGAGCCCAGAAAAGTTTACCAGTCGATATTGCTTTACTTTCACGTTTCTGCCAGACCTTCACAGCACAGCAGCTTTCCAAACAGCTGCTTATGAACAACAGGGGCATGCAGTGCCATAGAAGAATAGAAGAGTTGATATAGTTTTGGCTCCTCTCTACTTCTCAAATGCAGTTTTTTTTTTTTTACTTATAGTTTGTCGTGATTACCATGACACCACGGAACTGAGTTGAGGATTTATTATTTCACATGCTAAAATGAACCCTTTAACCCCTTAGAACATTCCCTGGCAGATTGTTAGGGGACCGCTGCCAGCTTATTTATAATGTTACTGTGAGTGTGCGCGTGTGCGATTATGCATGGAGAGAAGGCTGTTTCTCAGTTTTTAATGGACTTAACACTGTTGCTACTCACATTCAAAGAACAGATAATTACAGCAGAGGCAGCGAGCATTGTGCAGAACTCAAACCTTTTCCCAGGGACAGAAACGTATGTAATTTTTTTTCTTTCTCCTTTCCCCTCTCGCTATATGTAATTTTTTTAAGGCGAGCATTCACACGTAGCCTTTAGGGATTAGGCCTAATGACAGAACTTAATTATATTAAGTGTAATTTTTAAAAACAGTTCATGAACCGCAAATTATACTTAAGATCACTCTTAATGCTCTTAACGGTAATTACATGTCTTAATGTCGTATAAAAAAATGAAGGAATTGAACAATAAACAGAGTTGTATGAGAGAAAAACACAAAAAATGGAAACAATCAATGGAAAATGTATTAATTACATCATTCCCTCATTTATTTTAGCTTAATTAACAATGGTATGACTACATGGTTGTAAGTACCAGCACTCTCAGGGTCAGCTGACGCTACTGAAGGGGTTAATTGTAGGAAGGGCCAGGTGTTTTGAATACTGCAGTCACAGAAAACCATTTAAATGGCACTTAACATACATATAGTAAATCATAGCTCTAATGTTTTTGTGAATGTGTTGTGTGACACAGAGATAAGCATATATTTAAAACAATAGACAGAGAAAGAATGAGAGAGAGAGAGAGAGAGAGAGAGAGAGAGAGAGAGAGAGAGAGAGAGAGAGAGAGAGAGACAGAGAGAGAGAGAGAGAGAGATGGTGGAGAAAGTGAAAGAGAGGGAGACAGAGAGGTGGAGAGGGCAAAAGAGAGAGAGAAAGAGAGAGAGATTAAGGGTGAGAGAGAAAGACAGAAGAAGAGAGGGAGTGAAGGAAAAGAGAGAGATATGTAGAAAAAAGAAATATAAAGATGAAAAGAGAAAGAAAAGAGAATAGAGAATAAGAAAGACAGAAAGATAAAGATAGAGAAACAGAGACAAAGAGCGATAGAGAAAGATAGAGTTCAAGAAAGAATGACAGACAGAACTAGTTAGCTAGACAGACAGATAGATAGATAGATAGATAGATAGATAGATAGATAGATAGATAGATAGATAGATAGATAGATAGATAGATAGATAGATAGGTATTGGAAAGGAAAGAAAATGAGAAATAAAAGGAGAGAGCGAAATGGAGAGTGAGTGACAAAGAGAGAAAAAAGAGATAAAGAGAGGGATAGAAAGAAAGAAAGATAGTTAAAGAAAGTAGAGAGAGCTAGAAATTGAGAAAAAGAAAATGAGTGAGGGAAAATAAATAAACAAAGGAGATAGATAGATAGATAGATAGATAGATAGATAGATATAAAGGGAGAAAGAAATAGAGTATATATATATATATATATATATATATATATATATATATATATATATATATATATATATATATATATATACTTTACTTTTAATGTACATCAATGAAACCAGACATTTTTCATTTTTCCAAGTCATTTTGGCCTATTTGTTTTGGTCTATATGAGAAAAAGTGGAGATATGAGGTTTTCTTCCAACTATATAGTTTCATAGGTGCACACACTGCCCCACTGCACTTTCCTGGTCATCTCACATCAGAAATGCCCACAGTGTCTTTACCGTCTTATTCTGAACACGTATAAAGAGGGGTCCCTGTATGAAGGCCCTGACAATACCCACCTCATAACACACACACACACTGAAGCCCTATGCTCTTATGCATAACTCCCTTCCATTATACAAGCGGAGCGTACTATAAATGTTCATTATTTAAGTATGTAGGTCTTTGACCTAATATTACATGTGATGTATTAATAGAACTGCCATAAAAGTCTCTCTAAGACTAATTTGCGTGATACGGAGTTTGACTCTAGCAGTTCGAGACTTCTCGCGCGTTTGCCTTGCCATAATTAGAAGCACGGCTCTTTTCAAATGTTTCTTTGCTAATGATCAGCAGTAAGGGCCGGCTCTTGTGAAGCAGAAGCACTCTCCACTCACTCGATTCAAACGGAGCGAACAAGAGGGTTATTGGTCATTTTGTCGCTTTGAAACGTTAATCTGGGAGAATTCAACTTTCCTTACCCCTCTAATACCGGATCAAAGGCCTTGGACTGAGTTCTCATTCATTCATCCCCCCTATTACGGCAAAAAAGCAGTAAAATGGCATTGTGGAAGTGTGAAACGTTCTCTCTGAAAAGGAAGGTTTAGAGGCTCAATTACCAACTTATTCGCTAGTGTAATTATATGCATACTTTATGTGCAAGTAATTTTTAAGCGCGAGCCAGTTAAGGAATTTCACCCAGTAATTGCTTGGCAGAGATCTTTATAAAAACCTGGGAACACAGTGTCATTGCAGAACACACACTTTTCTCCCTCTCTGTCTCTCTTTTTCATTGTTTGCTTGCTCCCTTTCTCTCACAGATATAGTGCAAAAGTCAGAGACCACCCTTCATTTATTTCATTTATTTAAGCCAATACTGCCATTAAGTTCAAGTTATTCGTTTTTCAGGAGAGATTTCGGCAGAGATCAGACGTCAGACAATCCTGTTGTATAAGGAAGAGAAAAGTCAAAGGAAAATAAGTGACTTTACAAAACACATGAATAAATAAATAAAAGATACAGAGAAAATGGGAGAACTGTGCAAGTGCTGGTAGACCATCAAAACTGTCTCCACCACATAAACACTACTCTTTGAGAGACAAGAGAAAATCAAGCTGATTCAGATCTGAAAAAATCCACAGGCGTTTCTTTCACTTCACTGTGAGAAGACAACTCAGCGCTATGGCGCTAAGGATGTGTAGAGTGTGAATTTGCTTGTGTTTATTTTGATGGTGAGAAGCAGAAATGCAACCAACTTCTAAGACTAAACTTCAGAGGTGTGAAAAATATCCCTGTAGATTTCTTTGAAAAATTAAAGGCCTCCTAAAAAGACTGGAAGCTGTAATAAAGGCAAAAAGTGCACACACTAAATATTGGAACATTTGATATGTTTAGATGTTGATTTTTATTTTTTTTTTGCTTTTGTTTTATTGATGCCAAAAAATGTAAAACTTGTACATAGTTTGGTTTTGACCAGTAATTAAATAAATGAATAGTGGTGTCTGACTTTTGAGCAATCCCACACATATTTCATCACTGCCAAAGCAAAGTGTTATACCTCATAAGCATTTTTGTTATATTTTTATTAATATTTTATGCATAGTTTGAAAATGCTACCTGCCTTTACATTCTATCAAGAATGGATCAATAGAAATGGCCCAAGATCCACTCTGGCTTCAAATCAGAAAAAATCCACAGGTGTGAAAGTATGTGAAGCTGTCAAGAAGCCATTACTGATAACAGTTCCCAGAACCATGGGCTGACCACCCCAGAGTCCAGACCTCAACCTCTCTGAATGTGTTTGGGATTACTTGGATGGCGGGAAGCGAATGCAACCAACCTCTAAGACTGAACTTTAGAGGTGTGAAAAACATCTCTGCAGATCTCTTTGAAAAACTGAAAGCGAGTCTGCTGGAAAGAGTGGAAGCTGTAATAAAGGTGAAGAGTGGACAGACTAAGCACTAGAAAATGTCTTTTTTCCTGACACTAGAGAAATGAATGCTTTGTACAGACTGACTTTGACTAGAAATGAAATGAATGAAAGTTGGTCTCTGACTTTTGAACTAGTGTGCTTCTAGTTTTAGTACTACAAATCCTGATGTGTTGTGGACGCAGTCAAGGAGACATAGCGTTCACGGTGTTTGGTTTGAACCATTTGAATGTTCCTGGATTGAAATCATTTTAATATTTTTCCTCAAAAAACATGACAGCATCCAGACATAACCCAGCGATTCACATAATCACCAGCAGACCTCCTGCTGAGATTGACTTCAAATGTAGCATATTTATTTTATTTTATTTTATTTTTTATTTTTGCGGTTGCTTGGCATTTCCTACCCTGCCTGTGTCTTTTAAAGACCAGAAAGGTAGGATGCCTTAGATCTGGCCAAAGTCAAATACTTTCATTCCTGCATTTCAGAATCTTTAATCATGGTCTGTTTACGTGTAAAATGTTTACTTTACATAAATGCGGCATTAGTGGGTTTGGTTATTTATTTAATTATTTCTTGCTTACTTAGTTACTTGCTCCCACCCCCCCCCTCTTTTTTTACCCCTCCGTATGTGCAATTTGGACAAAATTGGTGCACTGATTATGAGCAGGAATCGTAAAACTGTGAAGAAAAAAAAGTTATAAATAATAAAATGAATAGGAGAAGGGCTGCAAACCCACTCGCTCTCACACACACACATACACACACACATATGCATACAGCACCTCTTCCTCTAGAGTCAAAGACCACCCTCTGTTCGCTCACTTGTAATCATCTCCGAATTTTCTCAGGAAAGCTTTTGCGCAGTTGTGTGGGTGTTGTTTTTACTTCATTAAAAGCAGAGTTTGGAGCCCACAAGACCTTTTCGCACCAGAGAGATGAACCGACGCAGCTAGCGTCGCCAAAAACAACGGAAAGTAGCACGGGGATGGTGGTGGAAATCTTTTAGGAGTTTGAGAAAAAAACAGTTGAAGATCCACTATTGGCTTGTAGGTGGCTGAAACAGACAGTCTGATTGGTCGGCGATCCACTTTTGAAAGTTATCTGACGTGAACAGAGAGGAACTGAGCGAAAACAAATCTCCCTCTTTCCCCTCTTTATTTCTGTCCCTCATCTCTTGCTTTCTCCCCCATGATGGGCTTCCATCTCCCTCAACTCCTTCTTTCCATTTCACTCATCTCTCTCTCGCTCTCTTTCTCAGTTGCCTCCTGGGCAGGAAGTAGGCCTATCTCTGCTTTTCAGAAACAGCTCTTTGCCTCTGTCCCAGATGAACGTAAGTACGCAGTTCAATAACAGAACAGGACTCAGTCTAATATTGTCTTTTAGAGCGCAATCTCATACCACAGGGTAAAGATTAAGCTTTGACTGGTCAAACAAATGTATTGAGAGGAAACACTATCAGAATGTATGCACTTAAATGGCAGAGTAACAGTTATTGACACTGGTTAACCCTTAGAAGTTATACAAATAATAAAAGCATGTTGCAGTTCAATATTAATTATTACCTCATCGCATATTTAAGCAAATGGAGAAAGTCTGTCAAAAGTGCAGTTCAGGCCCGGAATCAGGCCCCACTATCCATGCATCATTTTGTATTGGCCACATTTTAAGGATGTGCTGCATCTTGCGGCACTCCAGCAGCACTGCTGTGTCTGATCCACTCATACCAGCACAACACACACTAACACACCACCACCACGTCAGTGTTGCTGCAGTGCTGAGAATGATCCACCCAAATAGTACCTGCTCTGTGAGGGTCCATGGGAGTCCTGACCACTGAAGAACAGCGTAAAAGGGGGCTAACAAAGTATGCAGAGAAACAGATGGACTACAGTCTGTAACTGTAGAACTACAAAGTGCACCTATATAGTAAGTGGAGCTGATAAAATGGACAATGAGCATAGAAACAAGGAGGTGGTCATAATGTTATGCCTGATCGGTGTATATAAAATGAAGAAGCTTACATTTCTATAACTATAACAAATGCACTTTTTTAAATAGGGAAAACAAAACTTTCTTTAGAGTTCAACTCAAGAAAATAAGACACACGTGGGTAATCGTGATTAACCACACAAAAAAATTTGATTAATCATGATTAATCGTTTTAATCATTTGACAATCCAAATGGTTCTATACATAAATAGCATAGCAAAATGAAAGTAAAAACTCTAAGTATTGAGTTAACTTCTAAAGCTTAATAAGGACTATAACCCACAGAAGTTAAAGGCTAACCTCTAAGGGTCAATAAGAACTGAAAGGGCAGCGGCTCCTGAGGTTGTAGTGAAAGCTCATTAAAGTCATCACCTTCACCAGAAGAAGTCTATGTTAGCTGAGTGGTCACTTGATGAGGTCTGAGTGTGAAATTAGCTGGGCAGTGAGACCAGGCATTGTCCTTTCTGACCCTCACCTGTCACTGCTTATCTGGACTAACGCTGGCAGACGTGACTTCCTGCTTCTTTGTGTAGCCAGCTGCAACTGGCTAACTGGGTCAGGCCAAAGGTGCCTGGATGGGCTGGTCATGTGACATTGTTGAAGACCTCATCACTGGTCACTCTGCCTCTACCGTTCCATCACGTTTGACTCGCATGGGTGTGCCCAGAGGGACATCCAATGGAGGCGGTGCTTTTCCAAAGGGACAGCCAATCGGGACTTGCGTAGCCAAAGGGATGGCCAATCAGAAGTACTTAACTCAATGATCTTAATGAAGTTTTGCTCGGTGTTTATTCTGTAGATCAGCACTGCGGATGGATAGGTCACAAATAAAGTTGACATGATGACTCGCTGCACATGACCGACAGGCATGTACTGCTCTATGTAATATATATCTATCTGATGATGTCATGTCATGCTTGCCTGCTAAATATGACTCTAGTAATCTTCTCAAGACACCCTCCAACCCATGGACAGTCCTAGCATGACCATTTGCAGGGTATGACGATGAATCATATCGTACTGTACATTGACGTTCACTGAAGACAATCCTTAGGGATGGGCAGTGACCTTGAATGTCCCTCAACATCGGTGAGGACTTCTGGAAGAGATTAAAAACTTATCTTTTCATTTTCATATTCTTAGATCTGTCTTAATCTGATCAAAATATAGTTCTCCAAAAGCCCAGTGGCAGCTTCCCCGACAATAATCTCCATCTGCGAGAAAATGATGGTACGGTATGAACCAAATCTTGTCGAAATCGCCTTTCTGACTGTTCCATCGCAGGTTCTATCATAATCTCAATCAGGAGCCGTCCTGCTTGGGGGGTCTCAGACATTTTTCACGTCTTTTATTTCTTCGGCTGGCTCATCAGGGCCCCTGAAGGAGGAACCACTCGAGTCTCCATTGTCACACCTTGATTAAAAGATGAGGCCGGAGTCTTATCTCAGGAGTGCTAGATGGCTTCCTTTGATTCCACAACAGCAGGTTTCACTTCACTGTAATCAGTTAAGGGCTCAAGCCTCTGTGTGATAATAGCAATAATAAAAATGGATAAAAGTTGGAGTTTATGTCCCGATATTTCAGGGCGATTTAGTTATCAGCAGCAGCAGAAGCGGTGACATCAGTAGCATTCAGAACAACTGCACCGCATTGCTCTGAGGCCGAGAGAGTACTGAGAACAATCCACTTTGAAAAGATGCCGGTAATTTGCAGACATTCTCTTGTCTCGGAGGGTCCCGGGAATAGGGAGGGGGAGGTTGATTTGGCGGGGGGGGTGTACTCAGAGGAGCTCTGAATTCCTGTCAGGAGGTGGGAGCAGTCAAAACCTCAGTGCCCAGCTCTCTCTCTCTCTGCCGCGTCGCCGGCTGCCTTTAATATGCAAATGGTAGGTATGCAAAGATCTGATGCTTTTATTTAAGAAATATGCCCTCCGGCATCTCTCGGCTGCCTTTCTGGGGAGCGCTCTGTTTCGGCTGTGAAATAAATAGTTGTTAAAAGGATCACATGAGTTTGTATCTTAGAAGATGAAAAGCTAATTGACATGAATAATTTATCGTGATGCGATATTTTATATAAATCAAACAGTAGCAGGGAGAGGGAGAGAGAGACAGACAGAGAGAGAGAGAGAGAAAGAGTGAGAGAGAGAGAGAGAGAGAGAGAGAGAGAGAGAGAGAGAGAGAGAGAGAGAGAAAGAGTGAGAGAGAGTGGGAGAGAGAGAATTAAAGCAAAGTTCAAACATCTCATATTATAGGCAACCTTAGAATATTCATAAGAAATGATTTCCTCCGGATTACTCTGAGTCTTTAATCTTATTGTGACTAGTGTCCTGAGGTCAATGAACTACAATTACCAGCTGACACCAGAAGGACTCTCTGAGGTATTATGCAGGCATAAAAGATTCATCTCTTGGCTGAGGATCCAGACAGGGTAGTGTAGAGACATACCTCAGCCCAACCCGTAGCATTGAAACAAGCCATTTACTTACATGAAGAAAAACTGCTGTGACTAAAACCAGCCCTACTTGAACCTGAACCTAACAATGACAGCATTAACAAAAGAGATAAATTTAATTTTCGTTAAACTACAAAGTAATTGGACAGCAGCAAATATGTTGATTCTGTCAATTCTGACCCCTGGTGACCATATGGACAGCCAAACTCCAAAATATCCTATCCTCAGTTTGGTTCTTTAGGAATTTTAATGGCTTTTTTTTTTTTAAGATTCCACTGATTGTCTCCATCTACCTTGCTGCTGGTTGTCCTCATTCTCTTTTACTGTCAACTGTTTTAAACATATTGTCTTTTCCAATGAATTGATTCTTCACAGTTTGTCCAAAATAAGACCTGGGCTTCAGATGAGGCCTGATTTGGTCAATGACCAATTTGTTTTCCTTGCCATCCAGAGTACCTTCTCCTTAACGTCAGTGGTAAAGTTAGCTGTTTCTCCCATTGTCATAACCTTTGTTTTCTTCATACTGAGCTGAAGTCCCATATTTTCAACCTTATAGGGCCTTCAGGTCTTCCTGATTTTCTCCTGTGAGTGTCATGTCACCCCCCTGAGTATTGATGTCCCTTCCACCAATCTTGAGTCCTTGTCCATCTTCTTCCAGTACTGCTGCCATTCAACTGATCAAAATCAATTACATAAATTTGATATAAATAATCCATGATGTTTAACCATGTCTGTTCAAATGGAAACCAATATTTTAAAAAGCAGTTTGCTATCACTCATGGATGAATGACATGAAACAATGGATCACAATGGATTTGACATGAAACAATGATATTAATATGATTTATTTTAAAGTACAGAATGTCTGTCTTCATTTAAGGGGATTTGCATACATACTGAGTGATGTACATAGGGATTACAGCTCTTGTATATAGACCGCCCTTCCCAAATGTTAGTAATTGTTAAGCGTAATATGTATAAACAGAAGTAATTTAGTTGCTTAGTTGTTTCTTGGCCATCTGACTGCCTTTGCATCATGAGTTCATGCCCAAAAGACCTAACAAAAGTTTAGATTTACATCGACTGAGTTTACAATGCTATTGTATCTTAACTTCAGAGAACACATCAAAGAAGTGTCAGTGCCTGCATGAAACTGAAAAATCAGAATAAATCAATCAGAGACATGCCCCCCAACATTAGATATCAACATCAACAGTTTGGATATTGTTAAGAGGTGAGAATGCTTAGTCATAGCAAAGACCCTGGCAGACAATAAAAGCCCACGGTAGTGGATAACTGTCAGCATGAAGAGAAACTGCTGAATAGATCAAGATGTAGCCATAGATCGGTCAACATCTACCATAAACAGAGAAGACTACGCCAGCCTCTGTGTGTTTAGCAGAAGATACAAACCACTGGTCAAGCCTCAAGGACAAAAAGGCCTGGTTATACTTTAATAAAAGTACATTAAAAAACCTCCAGAGTTACTGGACAATGTCTTGTGAACAGAACAGACAAAGATTAATCATTGCCAGAGTGAGGGGAAAAAAAAATAACGGCTCCTGATTAAAAGCATACCACCTCAAAGATACTACTTAACCAGCTATGGAGTTTCTCACAACTCAAAACGTGGAATGTTTTTGACAGTTAATGTCAATCATCCAATCCGAACCCTACCATGCATGTATTTTACTTACAGAAAACAAGATTGAAGATTTGAAAAAGTCCTAAAACAAGCAGAAACTAAAAAGGATACATTTTGCAAACTGTTTAGAGCATCACCGGAGAAGAAGCCTGGCGTATGGTGATGTCTATGGGTCACGAAGGTCATTGACTGCAAAGGATTTGCATCTACTAACATGACAGTTTTGTTCAAGATTATGTTTATTTGTCCATCTACTATATTAAGTGTTGTTTATTGTGTGCTGTGTTGTATGTTATTTGCTGTATATGTATTGTATTGTGTGTTTATGTGTATTGTGCTACAAACAAGTTGAATTACATCTTGTTGCACCAGACACAATCACTACTGACATGTTGTGTGCCAATAAAAAGATTCAATCAATCAATCAATCAATCAATCAATCAATCAATCAATCAATCAATTTACTGAAATCAAGAGCCAAAAAACAAAACTTGTGTCACTGCTCAGTTACTTACAAACCGCAACTGTATAATGACTTATGGATAATAATTAAGTTTCAAAGTAGTAACAAAGTAGTTTCAATCTATAGAAATAAACTAAAGGTAGATATAAACATTCTTTTAAACTTTGAGCCTGGTGTCACGCCATCTCTTACTTATGTGGTCAATGTATTTCCACTGGGAAAAGTGAGGGAATGGGCTTACCCCAAACGTTTTTACCTATCCTGTCCATGTCTCTAAAAAAGACACACAGCCACATAGCTTTATTCTACAGGCCCTGATGGTCATTCCACCAAGGGAATGGAAATAGAATTGTATAATGAAGTTCCCCATAACTCTGTTATAAGATGAACTAGGACACTGCTGGCTCTCTGTGAGTGAAATGTTGTGTTGAGCTGCTAGTGAGCAATAAGAGGTGAAATGAGGGATGAGAACTCCATGCTGTTAAAACCACTGCCACAATAAAACAAAAAGAGCATTTAAACGCAATAAAATGCTTTATAAATTTTGACTGGTGACATTTCTAAATCTCCAATATTTTTTATTTTTCTTTGTATATCTTTTTAGCACAGCAGCTGCCCATTTAATAAGGAATGTAATGCAACAGTAATGCTTCCAAAATTGGAATAAATTGTCTTTACATTAACTTACATTAAAATTAAATAATGTTTTTGCCCTCTCCTACAAACGTCCAGAGAGGCCATAAGCTGTTGCTATCATTTTCTGGATTGTTATCTTGAGATCACAAAATAGTTAACTCATTATCCCAAGATAACAACTTTGTTGTCTTGAGATCACAACTTTGTAAACTTGTTATCTTGACATAACTTTGTTAACAACTTTGTTAAATTGTTAGCTTTAGAAAACAAGTTAATTATCTTGTGTCAAGAGCACAAGAGCAATTAACTTGTTATCTAAAGATAACAATCCAGAAAATTATAAGTACCTCATGGCCTCAATAGACTTCCATACTCTCCTGTAAAGTTTCCATTCTGTGTTATTGCCAGAAAAAAAAAGCTCCAAAACACAAGCAGAAATAGCATTTTGTGAAACCAAAATTTCATGATAAATTGATTAAAAAATTGCTTAGAACAAAATCTCATCACTTTAATGTACAATATAAGACTGTTTTTCCTTTCTCCTGTAACATTACTGTTTCTGAGATACTGTTTTTTTGTGACAGTGGCAACATCAATCCTTGTAATTGCCCCTTAAACTCTATATGTAGGCCCATACTCACTCTTACATAACTTACATAATGCTTCCATTGAAGTTACTGAATAATTCACAGCTGCATCTTACAATTAATAACAGAATAATAAGCCTAGGGTTAAAGGGCTCCTTGTGACCAAAGGGAGTGATCGAATTGCACTACATGAATGTTACTTGGTGATGTAAAGGGGTTGCTGGGATTGCGTGCCCTCCGCCTCACACCACACACCTCCGGCTGCAAAGAGGAGCTGCCATTACACTGATGATCTATGAGAGGAAATGTCGCTTCAGTGTCCATTGTTCACTCGGAGTGATCCTCCTCAATGAAAGGGATGTATTCTTCCTTAGCCGTAATTGGCGGGACAAAGAGAGCTCTCATCGTGGTGAACTTTTGACGGGGCCATTCCTGTCCCCCTGTGGGCTCGGCCGGGCCACTGTGCAGTGGGTGAATTCCTCGCATTGCTGAATGCTGCTGGAATCGCATTTGTCTCTGAGTGTGTCTTTGTTAATGTCCTCCCATGGACTGCCCTCCTCACCTCTAAGCCCCCCCCCCAACCCCAACCCCCATTTCACTCACTATAAAATGTTCATAAATTGTAGCTCATATGTATTTTAGTGTAGTTGCTGTGCTCTTGTTCCAGCGACCGCTTGTGAAAACCCAATGCTAGCGAACCTCCAGCAAAATCCAGCACCTACTACGCTAATTGCGTTACGTTGTCATGTTCTATCGAGTTCTATGACGCCAGGGGCAACGAGGCAGTCCCAAATGGCTGAGTCGGTGTAGGAGTGCAGTTCAGGGTGGTGCTTGGCCCCCTCCACTGAGGTTTACATTAGCAGGCTGTGTTGACCCTGCATTCCCTGAGAGGGACTGTGTATTGTGAGGATTGTTAGCATACGCGGTGCGTGTTTGTTAAAGTGGGCGTTTGGGGAATCCTCACTATTTAGTCACTATTTAGCATGACGTATTTCAAAGAAGCCGAAGAAGACGGGGGATAAAAATGCAGCCTATGGGCTAACTGTCCGTCCCATGTTGACCACAGCCAACCTGTTGGACTGAGAGCTATTATGGGCTGGAAAGAGAGAGAGAGGCTCACTAGGGGGTTGGACTAGACACAGTATTTAAAACTTTGCTTTCTCTGGACCCGACGACCATCAGAGAATGGAGAAGTATTAACTCTGACATAATTAATTATTCCATTTTTTTTTTTTTGGAAGGAAGGAATGCTCGGTTCAAATCTCAGGAACGGGGTATTTTTAGAGTTGCCACAACTGTAACATTCTGTCGATCAGCACAGCAGGTTCTAAATCATCTAAAGCAGTTATCCTCCAGTTCCCAGGACATTCATTAAAAGCGCCGCAAAACCTCTGTATTGCATCTTTATTGAGCTGTGGTTTGCCCATTGTTCTCTCATAGCAATATCTTTTCAAAGACTGCAAGCAAATACAAACCTGAGTTATGTTAGCGCCGTATATTAAAAAACACTTGGCTCATGGCTTTCAGCATTCAGCAGTGTTGTTGATCTGGAATTGTTTGGATTTTTTTTTTTCTTTTTGCTATTTATCCAAGCCATTTCTCAGGCATTTGTGGCATCTCCGTTCCAGCTTTCTGCTGTGAGCCTGCTCGGCTTCCCATTAGCATGCGGCGGGCCGCAAATATGAACGTGTGTCTTTTGATGTGGCCGTGAGTTAAGTGATTGTGATTGCGTGTGACATGAGAAAGGCCGAGTCATTCACTCAAACTTTATCCCATCAAATGCCTTTCACATCAAGACAATATTGAAGCGGGGCGCGCCGTGCATAGGGACCTTTTCTGAGCTAATGCGGGGTGAAACCATACACTCCATACACACACACTCGCACACACTCTCTCATTGTTGGCTCGGCCTACTGTGCTACAGTAGGCTTTAAATATGTATTTGTGCCAGTTATGGAGTATGTTGTCGGTATATAATGGAGAATGTAGAATATATTAGAATATATTCTGTTTGTAATGTACACCTGTCTGTAAAGCGCTGCCACCGGTATGAAAAGTGCTCTTGGAATGAAGATAAAAATATATTGCTGTCCTAAAAAGATCATAAAAATGATTTATTTTATTTAGTTATTTATTTTTTACACTGAAACCTTTCATTTAGTTAATTTCCAGCCAAAACAGCCAAGTACCAATAGGAGATTAGATATAAGATAATCTACTTGTTTAAGGAAGAGGAAAGTCAAGGTAAACAAAAAGGTATTTCCAAAGCTGATTAAACGATACAGAGAAAATTGGACTCCTAAAAACTGGTCAATCACCAAAACTGTCGCCATCAGATAAACAGCACTTTCATCTTTGAGAGGGAGGAGAAAATCAAGCTGCTTCAGATCTGAAAACATTCACAGGTGTTTCTGTCCCACCTTCCAGTGTGTGAAGACAACTCAGTGCTATGGGTCTGAAAGGAGAGGTAGGCATCAAGAAGCCCTTACTGAGAAAAGAAAGTAGACAAAAAAGATGATGAGCAAATCAAACAAAAAAAGTTGCTTGTGTTCTCAGAACAATGGACTGACCACCCCAGAGTCCAGACCTCAATGTGAATGAATATGTTTGGGATTACTTGAAACATGCAACCAACTTCTAAGACTGAACTTCAGAGATGTGGAACAATATTCCTGCAAATGTCTTTGAAACAGAAAGCAAAACTCTAGAAAAGAAGCTGTATTAAAAATGAAGGGTGTCACACTGAATATTGAAAAAGTAGACGTTGATATTTAGTTTGTGAGGCTTCTGTGTAATTATTTTCTGTTAAACATATCTTTTCTGTTTTTTTCTGTCACTGAAAAATGAATAATGACTATTTTGACTGGCAATGAAATAAATAAAAGGTGATCTTTAGCTTTTACAGTACTGTAAGATGATAAGTTAACCAAATAAAAAATAAACTTTTATTTATTGATTTATTAGATTTTATTTTAAAGCTAACTGATATTTTGATATCAGTTAATGATAACTGATATTTTAAATATATATTAAATTATTTTTTAATGGTTAAGAATCCCTATATATATATATATATATATATATATATATATATATATATATATATACTTGCCCTACTTGTTACAGTTGTACTAAACCTTCTTGTTACAGTTGTAATGTGTGTGATTTAGAAGGGTGAGGGGGGGATTATTCACATCTCAATGCGCCTATAAATGATGTTATTCATGCACAGGTGCTGCTCCAGACCCCCTCAGAATGATAATTAAGATAATCTCTCTCTTTTTTCTCTTACTTTTTCTTTCCCCCTCCACCCTGTCTCCTTTCACACAGAACACTTTGTTCTGCACTTTCTCTTGTGTCAATACACCACTCTCTCTTTCTTTCTCTCTCTCTCTCTCTCTCTGTCTCTCTCTCTCTCTCTCTCTCTCTCTGCCACACCATTGTCTAATCCTCTTCTCAGCACAAAACCACGCCAAACAACTGGGACCAAATTTATGTTTTCCCCCGAGCCCCTTCACTATTCCGCCAAATACGTGCCAAGACGAATTATAACAAAAAAAAAAAATCTTTGAAAGTGGTAAACTAAGAAAACATTTCTCTGGGATTTCTCTGAGAAATTTAGTTTTTAAAAAGATGAATTAAAACAAAATTGTTTTTATGATGCAGTTAGATTTTGTATGTAATGCACATTTATGTGAAATGTACTTAGTACACTCTATGACTATTGGATAGTTTTATGGGACCAAAAAGACATCATTCAATAAATTACAAACTTGCACTGAAATAAAAAGCAACATGGGACTAACACTGACCCTCATGAAATATATCTACTGACTCGTAATGTTATACAGTATATCGACTGACACTGTAAAATCTACTCACATTGATTCTTATACCGAATATCTAAAGTCTACAGAAATGGACTCTTAAAAAGAATATCTAAAGACACTGTAATGTCTACTGACATTGATTCTTATACAGAATATCTACTGGCATTGTAAATTCTGTAAAGTATTGACATTTAAACAGTATATCTAATGACGTAAAGTCTACGGACATTATTCTTTAATCTACTAACACTGTAAATAATCATTATACAGTATATCTACTGACACTGTAAAGTCTAGTGGCATTGACCATTATGTCCACTGACATTGTAAAGTCTACTGACGTAGACTATTATATAGTATATCCATTCACATTGTAGTCTACTGACATTGACTATTAAATAGTATTTCCACTAACATTGTAAAGTCTACTGACTTTGACTATTATGTAATATATCCACTGACACTGTAAAGTCTACTGACTTTGACTATTATGTAATATATCCACTGACATTGTAAAGTCTACTGACTTTGACTATTAAGTAATATATCCACTGACATTGTAAAGTCTACTGACTTTGACTATTAAGTAATATATCCACTGACATTGTAAAGTCTACTGACTTTGACTATTAAGTAATATGTCCACTGACACTGTAAAGTCTACAGACATTGACTATTAAATACTATATCCACTAACATTGTAAAGTCTACTGATATTGACTATTATGTAATATGTCCACTGACACTGTAAAGTCTACTGACATTTATTATTGACTATTATTTTGTATTATTTTATTATTGACTATTATTTTGTATATCCTCTGACACTCATGTCTACTGACACTGACGATAATATAGTATATCTACTGACACTGTAAAGTCTACTGACATTGCCTATTATATTCACTGACAATCCACTGACTATTATATTCTCTTGTAAAGTCTACTGACATTGACTATTATTTAATATATCCACTGACATTGTAAAGTGTATTGACATTGACTATTATACAGCATTTATTGAGCTTGTAAAGTCTAATGACAATTATTTTTATACAGCATGGCTACTGACATTGTAAAGTCACTTTTATAAAGTATAACCACTGACTTTATAAAGTCTATTGACATTACCTATTATGCAATATGTCAGTGACACTGTAAAATATACTGACACTGGTTTTTAATGCAATGGACCTACTGCCACTGTCTATTGTACAGTACATCTAATGACACTGTAAAATCTACATACATTCATTTTTACTTAGTATATCTACTGATATTGTAAAGTCAACTGACATCTACTGTTGTAATGTATATATTGTAAAGCAGGCCTCTTTGTATTATAGAAAAAAATATCATAGAAAAGACTCAAATCAAAAAATCCGCCCCAGCGCCCCTGACAGATTATAGTGTCATATTTGAAAAAAAGACTATTAACTAGCTGAATTTTGTATGGAGTGTTAATGTTTTGTGTAATGAGTTAATGCTTTTTAACTTGACTAGCGGCGTCTGTGTGATGGATACCCCCGGTGAAGGTTACAGAGAGCGAGTGTTTAGTGTGTAATTACCTGGACTACAAAGCCTTTTTCCCACAGGGCTGTGGAGCTGATCTGTGCGATGCGGCTCTCTCATTAGGACTCTAACCTCCACTTCATTACCATCACACTCATCCATACCTGCCCTGTCCCTCTCCTCGTTTGTAAACAAAGACATCCAAATGAAACGGCTTTAATGGGGAACACATGCGCGGCGCAGAAGGTTATACTGTCATGTTTGAAAGAACTTTCCAGAGCATGTGCATCCTGTGTGCTTGTGGATGAGGTGCTCGGCCCACGCTCCTCTTCTCGTGTCTTTTCTGTTCTTACGAAGAACCAGCCTTCAGTGGATTTACATCCACATCTCTAAGGAGGTCTGGACGAAGTAAAAGACTCTTCCATATTTTTTTTTTTTTTCTGTTGGTGAAGGGGTGCAGGATAAAATCGATTCTTAGATGCATCGCGATGCGGATATGGACGATTCTGAATCGATTCACAAATGTCAAAAATTGATTTTCTAAATATTTAATTTATAACGTAATGTTGACAGAACGCAAAAGGAGGAACTTAGAAGTGGGTAACGGCAGCGCCCGGACAGTCTGTGGCGGCACATAACAAAAACACCACTGGATGAGCGAGAAATCCGACCAGCTCCCCCTGCATTAAAAGCTGGGTTAGGTCAGGAATCACAACCCAAATGTTAAGAAGAGCCATTTTGTTCTTTCAACAAAAACCAAACCACCTTGGGAGCCACAACATTTAATGTCCAGTATGTGTCAGTATGTGATAATGTCGTAGTATAGACTAAACAATATAAAAGATAATGCAGATTTACTTCGCTCTGCTTTAAGCTTTAGCTCAGCTACAGCCGCTTTCCTCCGCCAGAAAACTTTTCCTCAGAAGTAGATCAGTTAAATGTCTCTCAATGTCCGACTGTTTTACGAGGCTGAAGTCGCTTCTTCTTCTCCAGCTTCTTGTTCGAATTTTCCCGTTCCACCTTAAATTCTAACTGAGGCGCCGAATGTAAATGCGGCACCATTTAAGGTGGAACGGGAGAATTCGAAACAGAAGCTGATTTCAGCTTCGCCACTTTTTAGTGTTTGACGGTCTCTCATTGCAGATTTAACATACCAGGAAGCCAACTGCTCTGCTTATAAATGCGAATAATGCATCGCTGCTATGTGACCTGCAGTCTGCACGCCGGTTCTCCGTCGTTGCGAAGCAGGGCTTTCGCGCTATGTTGCACACGTACCGTCTCAAAGACACAGCGATCCCCCCCGTCTCTACAACGAGACCGAAACCGAAGTTATAAAATCACTAAAGAAAACGGGTAGAATAGCTGTAACGTGCTGCGTGGTCATCCACTGACACTGGATCTTATTTCACCGTAACTGCGCATTTTATCGGAGATGAGTAGCAGCAGCTTCTCGTGCTCCAAACAAGAGCACTGAATGAGAGCCTTCTAGTTCACTTGCCACATCACTTCCATTTGTTTTATTAAAAAAGATATTAGAAGTAAATTCATTATGGATCATTACAAATACTTTGCTTTAAAAGTACCAAGTCACTTTAAATAACAATAACACAGAGTTACTTAGTCACTTTAAAATGTATATTGTCTCTATATTCTGTGTATATTTTGTGTATATTTAATATATTTCAGTTGGTTTTTCTTGTATTTTTATTTTTACTTATTTACTTTCTGTAGAGTGATTAGCTGAGCCTCACCACAAGCATTTCAATGCATAAATGTCATGTTGTGCAAGTGACAAATAAACTTGAAACTTGAGCTCACACAGTGAGAAAACATATATGCTACATGGAAAAAAACGATGCATTGAGATGCATCGATAATCGTTTTATAATCGCATCGCAGCCCTCTGAATCATAATCGAATCGAATCGAATCGTGAGGTGCCTAGAGATTCCCACCCCTAATGTATATATATATATATATATATATATATATATATATATATAATACAATATTTACAATTAAGATACTGGAAAACAAATTCAATAGGAAAGTGCATTAGAGAAGTATTTTGGCTGCTTTCATACATTTTCAAATATACTTGATAAATACATCTACATACATTTATTTTGTATGGTACATTTATAGGTATAATATTTACCCATACATGTTAAATGTATTTCGAAAGGTATTTGGTTAATATGGCAATATATTCTGAAATACATCATAAATGCAGTGATATATGTACATATATATTTTTCCCATATGGGATGATTCAGTTGTGTCTCCATTTGATACATTTTTGATACAGCAAAAACAGAATGTCTGAAATTGTGTCCTAAATTAATATATTATGTTTCCATTTTCAGTTTATTAGAGCATTCAACATTTTAAAAGTAATATTTGAAACAAAAGCTGTGCTTTATTGTATCTCGAACTAATGTTAGCTCTGAGCTAACATGCTAGCCACAAGCTAAGATGCTAGTCATGTTACAGTGATACAATATGAATCACACTGCTACATGCTATTGCTATGCTAGGCTAGTTTTGTTAACAGTTAGTATAAGTATATCCAATACTTTACACTATGCTTTACATTAGTTTTACAGTATAGACGATATGTGGACTGCCATTATGTCAACACAGCACCTAGTAAACACTGAGGCCTACATCATATCTGAGGCAACCAATTTGCATCTCGGGGCGTAACTTTGCATTATAAAATAATGCATAAAAAGAAACTGTTATTCCTGACCACAGGAAAGCCCACTAATAATCTACATCTTTGGGCTGACAAATTGCTCAATAATGGCTACTATTTAGCCAGCACAGCACTATATTTGCACATGTAGAACTTTGGCCTGGGGTCAGTTTGTCTCAAGCTTTCTAACCAAGGCTGTGGTCAGTATTTCAAACTGTTGTGTCTTTTTGTTTATGCTTGTACGTTTTGTACTGCGTGTCCGGCTGATAGCGGGTGGCTTGTTTTTGGGAACTGTGTGAGGAATGATTACTGTTGCTGTGTGACAGAGAATCCAGCTGTATCATCTTAACACGCCGCCTTGTTTACAAGAGCCTTCTCCACAGCATGGATATATTTAATCCAGTTTTCTTTTGTGTGCAAATGAGTTGTTTTGTTTGTCTTTGGTTAAGTTTGATTTGTTGTGTGTGTACTGATGTTGAGGATTTTTTTTTCTTCTCTCTTCGCGGTAACCACATGTTGCTGGCTCTTGAGAAAGAAAAGGCAGAGATAGGAAAGCTGTCTCCAGCTGCTTAATGCTCCTTACGCTTTCCCACACCGATCAGGCCTAAATAAACCACACTGCGGACACAAGACAGCACTGCTAATAGGCTGCCGGTAGCTCGAAGCTACAACACATGCTAATGCTGCTGAAGCCAAGGCTAAGCTAATTCCTACCCTGTACCAGTTTATATGGGCATAAAACACAATTATGAGACATATTGTTGTCATAGCTTTCATCGTTAGCACAGGGTAAACTAGATTTCAGCAAATGAACTAGCACATAAGGTTTAATCTAGTTTATATGGACTATTCTACCAAAATAGTTGAAACTACATTCACAGAAACTGTCACTGGGGTGGGACCCTCAAGGGTCCATCTCAGTACCTTTAGTCAGAGAACATAATTGTACCATAATCCACTGAAATTATATTTTCTAAATTGTATTGACTCCACACACCCCGTCTCGTCTCCAGGCTTTTTAGGTGATTGTTCTGTTACATTTACATTGTTTGTACCTTGATGAACAAAAAATGTACCTGCACAGAACCTTTATTTCTAACAGTGTAGGATACTTTCTAATGGGAGGTGTCAAACCCTGACACCAAAATTGAACACGAAAATAATACTTACATTTTTCATTATTTTCAAATTACATTAATTTGGTATGTGAAAGATCAGGCTATTAAGATGGATGTGTACTGAGTTCATGTTAGCACTGTGGAAAATTTGTCATTGTTTTGTCTGGCCAGCCTTGTTTTGATTACATACAACACAATCCAGCTTGGTATCTTGTAGCATTTAAAACTTAAAGCTAAATTGAAGTAATGACTCTCAGTTCAGATTATTCAGAAATTTTTCCTGCACTCTGTAAAGCTTGTCTAATCTCACAACTAGGACTTGGTATTGTTCTGATACCAATGAGCTTGATACCAATTTCTGAGCTATACTTTTTTGGATACTTTCTTCCAAATTGCAGATACACAGTTCCAGTGAATTTGATTCTGAGTTGATTCTTGAGCAAGACTTTTTACCAAAAAAAAGCACGGATGGCTGAAATTTCTCAATCTGAACAGGTATTTTGACTGCATTCTGTATAGCTTCTGTATAGCTTGGACCATTTATCATTCACAGTTTTTTGATACCAATGATTTCGATAAGAACCTATTCTTTTTTCTCACACTTTCTTCTACATTACCAACCCAAAGGTGTTGTGAAATAAACCATAAATGAGTGGGAGGAGCTGGAGCTGGATATATTGGGTATATTTACTGACAGCAGTGGATTGCAAGCTAATCAAGAGGCACTAACATTAATAACATGAATGTAATCAGGCAGCCAATCACCAGTTTAGATTTTGGAACAAGTATGCTTATTGGCTTACAGATGCTATAAAATGGATGCTGAACTTTTTGTTACTGTGTAGTACTGAAGTAATTTGGTCTGTACTCTAAAATGATAGAATTTCAATACCCAGATCTACTCACAACAGTTTCTGCGAACAAACCCGTTAGTTGGTGGGGTATAAATAGGTGAACTGTCGAGAAGCTTCCATTAGCTTTAGTAAGTGTCAAGTGGGAACCAAGGCCAGAATGGGGAATCGGGATAGTCAGGAGAATTCCTGGTGGACCAGTAGAGTTTTGGGGCAGTTACTGTGAGCTAATGCATAAACTAATGCACATAAGCACACGAACGCCCAGACAAGCTATAAATGTTTCATCAAAGTGTATATCTGGAGTAATTTCGAGGTTAAACCAGAGGCAGTGAGACGGCCCTGGTTTGCTGATTGTAACTAAGTTTCATACAGTGGATGGAGATTAGATGAACCTGAAATGAGCTTCTCATTGTCATGTCCTATTCCATTCCAGCTTACATATGCAGCAGTTGCACGCTAGTGTGCATCCTGGAGTCTGAACGTAACTGCAAAATCATTTAAAGTGGAAATTCGAATAAGAAGCTAACATCAGCCTCGAGAGATTCAACAAGACTGTGTAAATCTGGCCACGGTATCAAATTTGAAACTGGCTGACACAAGAGGCAGCATTCCACAGAGTTTATTTCATTAGTTAAAGCATTCAGTTTGTTATCAGGTGCCAGTTTTTGAATCTGAAGCTCCAGTTATGGTTAAAAGATAGAAATGGGGACATTTAAAAGTATAGATGTCACTTAAATATATCGTTCTACCCGTCCAGAGCCAAAAACAAATGTAAAAAAAAGTTGTTGTTGTCGGTTTTCTGCGAATTGGGTACTTACAATGCTGTTTTACTACAAAAGCTTGCATGGGCTTTGTGAAAATGGTCTAACAGTACAAGTAACACATAAGTGGGCCATAAACGTGTTTCATGACTGCTGTGTTAATATGCCTTTACCTACAAAAATGAGGTTGTTTTAAAGTTTTGTTTTTCCTTATCTTTGCACATCTCAACTGACTTTAGTTTTATCATCTTCTCTCCATAGAAGTTGTATCTATGGTGAGTGGACGCATGATTTATAGTGAAGGTGGTGCAGCGTTGGCTGTGTTTTTACGTGACTCCAGCTTTCTGGTTGATTGCAATATCTCCACAGAAGTGGGATATGTAGGATGACGACTGCACTGCTGTTAGGAATAGGTTTAGCATGATGCTGCTGGACATGAGCACATTTTGAAATTGTACCTACGAAGTTCACCTACCCACTTCGTGTGTGTGTAGAGTTTGAGGTGGGCTGATCTGCGTCATGTAACTGTCTGAAAACTGTCTGAAGTCCCACTCTGGCCCTGTGTGGAACAGTTAGCAAATACACTTGTGAAGATGGAACTAGAAGAGTACCTTCATTTTAGGGTGCCACATTGCGTAATATGGATACGTTGCACGGTTAGCCTATTTATAAATTATGATTCCATTTTTGAAATCTCCTCCGTGCACCATATTACAGTAACTTTCCTCTGTAAAAGCCCAGATTTCCTTTGCAGACGCCACTAAATTATATATATTTAAACCATGCCCTCTGGCTACTGAATGCCCCGAAATGTCTTTAATGATGATTGGAAGTTAATGGCTGGTATAGCTCTGGTTTTAAATTAGAAATTACCCACTGTATCATTTGACTTATAGAAAAGGTTAGAATTAAGTACAATGAATTAATCTCAATTTCCGATCTGAGCGTCTGCTAATCAGAAACTGGTTAGAAAACAGATTATGATGGCTAAAGTTAACTTATTGTGAGTTTTTCCATCTGATTGCTGTAGATTTTTGACACTACATTAATTTTTAGGGTCTCCGCAGCAGACCTGACTCAGATGAGGGAGTAAGATGAATGTGGAGAAACACATTGCGCTCTGCCGTTTGGGAGCACATGTACCTTCAAAAGACATTGGTAAAACGTTACCATGCAATAGGCCTACCACAGCAAAGGGTGCAGTAGTTACCAAAGTTCCTTAAAAACCTTGATCTTTGTCTTATCTTTGGTTTTTGCTTTGATCTGTCCCTAATCGGATTAAAAGGGCTGGAGGTTGATGAGGATCAGGTCGGTACTGTGGCTACGGCTGGTTCTGATTTAGGACCGGTGCGATGCTTACTGATTTGGAACAATCTAAGGGTGTCTTTTCTCTTTGAGCAGGACCAGGTGTGGGGTGGCCGCTCCAGGGCGGTAGGGGATGGTGATTACTGAAAGACTTCTGCACACTGTGTGCGTATGGAAAGCACATTCTGCTTCCATACCTGCGCTAGATGAAGGGAACTGTAGCAAATGTGTGCTTTTATTGCTTATCCTAACTTCACATCCATCTGTTTGAGACTGGCACAGGCTTTAGTGCTGCTTTCTGTAGGTCTCTGTAGGTTTTTTTTTTTTTGTAAACCTTGTGAAAGTGCTAGATGCTCTTTGCATTGAGTAAATAATTCATGATGAATAGACCAATAGTAATGATCCAAAATTACTCTGTTTAAATACATGAAAACATCATACTTTTCTAAGTTTTTTAACCACTGCTTTTGTTATTTTACAGAAATAAAATGTAAATTCACAAAGACTGATGATCAACTTTATTTCACAGACATTTCCTTTTATTTTAAAGATTATTACCTGTATTATTATGGTAAAATACCATGCCATAATAGCTAACAGTTGAAATTAAATTTCTGTTATTTTACAGATTTTTACCCCCCTTTAGAGAAGAAAGATATTAATAATGTCAGCTAATACGTTTTGTCTGGCAACCGTTGCTGCCATAATTTTTCCCATTTTTCTTTCTTGTTTTTGTGTACATTGTACATTGATGCTAACATGTTTCACCTTTTGTATAAAGTTGTTTCTGAAATAAGAGCTTTTAGACTGCAGTGGTTTCAAAACTGGCTCACTGTCAAAGGATCTTCAGTGCAGTTGCCACTGAATAAAAATAAATAAATAAATAAAAATAAGATCAATCTGTATCGCCTTCAAAGGCAGCAATCTGCTGCATTTGATGGTTAAGGGAGTGGAATGTCTTTGTTTCTAACTGCAGCGAGGAGTTAAAGCAGTGGTGGGCCGAAGCCCATCCACGCAGGATGTCCCTGAGACTATTCTTGGCAGGCATAGGTAAAAATAGAGTAGTTTCATCTGGTTCGAGTCAGAGTTGCTGTATTACTGGGGAGGGTGGGCTGCCTTTTCTTTTCTCTAGCTACGTGGTCCCAGGCCTTTTTTGATTGAAGCTCAAACGGGGCAGGAAATGCAAATAATCCTGGATGGGAGGATGCACAGTGACGTGATGGTGCTGCAGCTGGAGCCGCTCGTGGGCCGCACCACATGAAAGGGGACGGGGGTGCGCAGATGCGCCACGACTGGCTTAAGTTAAGGAGCCTCGCCGGCTTCAAAAGAGTCATAGGTTCGCTTTCTGCATCGCCAGCCTCAAGATGTGTGTTTTATTAATGGAATTCATCACTGTGTTCAGAGATCTTTTTTTATCCCTTTTCTTTTGTTCTTCTGTTGTCTGTCTTCAGTTGCTAATCCAATAGATTAAAAGCAATTAAGGTACTGTAATTGTCATGGAAGGTAATACATAAAAGTTGACAGTGATGGAGTGATTATCAATCTTAGGTTGGTTTGTTAACTATAGGTTTTTCACCCTGTATTTGGAGTTAGCTACAAAGATCAGGGGTTAAATGAGTTAACTGTTCTTTATTCTTGGAGAAATAAGGTCACCTTATTAGAATTCTTGAAAGCTACATCTGTTAGCATGATAAGATGTGCATAATGCTTACTGGCTCCTATGGCTTTCATTGTGTTTTAGCCATAGATATACATACCTAGATGCCACGTTGTCTGTTGCTCTCTATCTCAGGTGATACATCTGCGCGTCCGCCATGTTGGAGCGCTCAAGATCCGCTTGTGAACTCACTTGTATTGAGAGATGATGAGTCCTCAGGATTAAATCGGCCACAACTTCCTTATTACTCAACCGATTTTCACCAAATATGCTTTGTTATAATTCTCAGACATAGTTTAATCTAGGTTGCATGGACTGCTCTCGGTTGCTTTTATTTCTTTAATAACTGTAATCATGCAAATTAGCCGTCCAGATCATCAGGAAATTACTCAGTCTGCCCCTGACGTTAAAAATCTCACACACATCAGCAAATCCATCAATGTGTGAATCACTTCTAATCTTAATACACATAAAATAAAATACCCCCCTCACCAGCATCTTGTTTGTTTTTCATCATTGTTTTTCATCAACCATCATTGTAAAGAAATAACTCAATAACGTCAAGTTAAGATCCCCTAAATAGACTATTAAATGAAATAAGCTTAATACAAAACCAGAGGAAAAAAAATCAGATCAACAGGTTCTCTGAGCCTCACCAACCACACAGCCATATCTACACATAAACATCACACAAACAATACGCATCACACAAACATGAGCGTGGATCGCTGTGTTCTCTCCGTTATATAATCCTGTCCTGCTTTCTGAGAGCAATAATCTTGAAATAGTATCATTTTAGACTGCATCTTTCTTAAACTGCCGCTCTGTAATGGTACTGAATGCAGGCCAGCAACGATGTTGACCGGCCCAAAATGGCAGCACCGTTGACGTGCCTGGCTCGACCCAACGCAGCATCTAGGTATGTCTATCTATGGTTTTAGCAATGTAAACATGTCTACAACACAAATATAGACATTTTATCTACCAGAGGTGACCAGTGAACCTACACATCTTCTGAGTTGTTATATTCAATGTTAATAATGATAAAATAGTGGTAAAGTTGAAAACATACATTTTCTTTTGGTACTATGTTGCCTTACAACACCCTGCATGTACCTCTCCACCCTACAAGTTATTAACCCCTTAAATTCCTAGGCTTATTACATATTAAGGCTTAGTGTTCAGTAACTACAGGGACTTCAATGCAATCTGGTTGAGATATTCTTAGCTTATAGAATTGTGTAATGAAACTTTGGGCCCTGCCCATTTGAAATGTGTTTCTCTTATTTTAAACCTCTTGTTAAATAATGTCACAGATATCAGGCAGTATATTCACAAACATTCTATACAATAACTTTCTATGAATTAACTTTTTAGTGACAAACACATCAGACGTCTGGTTCCTATCACCACTACTGTGGATAATTTTAAGTCGGCTTCTCTTGAATGAAGCATTTCATGCGAAACCACTCTGAATGATTTTCTTTAACCATTTAAACAGATTTTTTTTGAAGTTTCCCTTATAAGTCCTGTTTGTAATGGTCGGGTTTCAAGATTTGTGCTCTGCAGATGCAACCAGGAGATGAAGCATCTTAGAACAAAGCAGATATACTCATCTTTTTTTAAATGTTCGTGACTTGCATCTGATTCATGGATTGGTAACAGCCTTGTGGAGTGAGGGAAAGCTGAAAGAGAAAAAAAAAAAAAAAAAAACACTGGAGTTTATAATGGTGCTCCACTCGAACTAAGTCCAACTCCAACATGAAAACACTCAATTATCATAACATTATTGTGGCTTTTAAGTCCTCATTCTCCTACAATGCTGAAGTTCATCAGCATTTCACAAGCTGATTAGCATATTCTGATGATGTAAGTGGCGCCCATCACTTTCCCATGATGCTGGGCTTTCTTCTTCTTCTACTGGGAAAAAAAAAGAAAGGAAAAAAAAAAGTCTTCTAGTTAGCCTTGGAGCACTGTGGATGCTGATTGGCCCCCAGCACCCAATCCACCATAAGCCCCACTGTCACTCCAGTGCTTCGTATTATTAAAATAACAAACAGCAAAAAAACGCAGCTCACAAAGACACTAATGAAAATGCCATAATTGACTCTGTTGTGGGACTTCATCATTAGTTCTGGCTTGATTCGGAGACATAATCTGCTTTTGCTGGGTGCCAGGCCCTTTACTAGCGGGTACACGCGCTAATAAAGTTGTAACCTCTTAGCAGCCATTGCTCATCTAATGCACTTGTAATGATTACGTTTGAAAGACAAATGTTTTATCGTGGCGTTGCACAAGAGCTGACAAATCTTAAACCTTCAACGAGAAATAATTAGGATCTATTTAAACAGCACGCTGACCACATTCTTAAGACACAGCTAAGCCTGTTAACCACTGGAGCCGCAATTAAAGGATTTAGGCCTGCTAGACTTAAGCAAGACTTTTATTACCTGAAAATTGATTATCATTCGGCGGGATTGGGTGGGCCTGTTGCTTACGAAGTTGCACAATTTCAATTAAAGTTTTTGCCTGACGAATTAAATTTGTGGGCAGTTTTCTTTCCTTTTTTTGTAATTAAAAAAGAGAAAAAAAAAAACTACATCTGCTTTGTGCTGAATTGACAACACAAGTTGAAGGACGATCATGGAAGTGGCTGAGAGACGCCTCTCGGCCTGCCTTATGGAAGCCGTGCCGATAGAGACAGCACTAAAATTAGTTCAGTCTGCTTATTTCGACGTGTTTTTTCCCCTTGCTCCTCTCTCGCTCTTTAATTTCTTCACATAGTTTAACATTAAAAAAAAAATCAGGTCAACCTTTAAGATTTATGAGGAGGAGAGGAAAAAAAAAATTAATGGTATGCTATTTTTACGCTGAAGATAGGCTGTTAATTTGGTATGACCTTAGTCAAAGGCGGCGAAACAACAAAATTCTCCTACTTCCGCAGACAAACCGGGGAGTCCCTTGTTGCCGACACCAAAAAACGAGCTGATCTGAGCACGAGGCACCAAAAAACTCAAACTGTTATCTTCCCTAGTCAGCATATCCGCTCTCTGCACGGCTCTCTATAACACAGGCCTTTATGAAAAGCACCCTCCTTCATCTCATTCCAGGCCAGCGTAGTCTGATTAATGTCGGCCTTAATTGATTGAGTGATCCGCGCTATAGGAGCAAAAGTAGATGTAGAATATCTGGAGAAGCTTTGCACTGTAGGTATTCCAGTAAGAGGAGGAATGTCCTGGTTGGATTTTCCATTGAAAAGAAGAAAATGAAAAGATGCTATGATGGAAACAGTATTGGAAAAATCACTATGGATCTATTGATAAGAAGTACACAAACAGCAATACTTTTACAGTTGTCTTCTTTGTTCAGAGTGGACCAGTTAAACTTTTTCTTCAGTTTGCTTTAACACCTATGAACGCCGCACCTGTATACAGGTGTGCACCAAACAATGGAAATGTGGCTCCATTTGCTGCTGGTTTTTATGATCGTCTGCACTAAACAGGACAATTCAACATCAGAGCGTGCTTTCCTCTTCTTCTAGCAGCATGTCAACAATTTACTGTCCTCATAATCTGCCTAGTTTAACATTTGACTCTTGACAAATGCTCATATGCACATAGACATAAGCGCCTCTATGTTCATGCAAAGTGGGGATTAGATAATACATTTATATTAAAACTAGTAGTGAGGGATAGACATGGACTTAGACAGTGCTTGTGAATATCAAAAAAGGCTGGTTTTAAGCTCCAATGGTGGCAAACATGGAAGCTTCTATTCAAATTTCTCAGTGAACATCCTTATTTGGTGCACTTTAGTCACTGTAATGTGAAACTAACTGAGTCAAAGGAAAGAGACGCAATGTTACAAAAACCCGAAGTGTAATGTGGACTTTAGCAAACAAACCTGGTAACTTCGAAGTAGGCCAGAGCTAGCCTCTTATAATGCTAGTTGTAATGCTAGCCACTAACTACACTACACTAAACACTATAACAATGCTGCCCAATTGTGGGTATTGGTTACATGTAAGCAGAATCTTAGGTTATCACGACGATTTGGATTTGGCAATAACTACATTGAGAGATAATTAAAAATAATGATAATAATAAGAAGAAATAGGAAACCTAAACATGCTGTAAGGCAGAGTAACGCTTGTCACTGTAGCAGGCTATGTTGGGTGTTATATAATGTAGGTGTTGAAGAATGAGGAGGACCTCACAACTCTGATCTGAACAAAGGTCTGATCACAACTCTGATCTTGAGTTGACAAATCAATTTGCTAATATGTCCTTCAGAGTTTTCTCAGACAGTCATTCAAAGTCATAGTTCGAATTACAAATTACATTATCATACAACTGAATGCTTTGGGTTGAAATGTTGTAATATTTCAATACGACCACAAAATGTAACAGTAACCTAAAATTAAAAATAAGCCAGAGCCAGTGTCATATGATGCTAACTATGCTGCTGAAAAAGCCAGCATAATCCAACATATGTTTTTGTTGCTGGTATGCTGGACAACCAGCATGACCATGTTGGGTGACCAGCACCACACCAGCACTAGACCAGCATACACTGGCCATGCAGCTTTTTTAGCAGGGTACAGTGTTAGGTAGGACATTACTAGTCATTTGTAGGTATCTATTAACTTATGTAAGCAGAATGTCAAGTTGATACCGTCATGCTTCGTGGGTTGGAATTGCCAATAACTACACTGAGAAAGAATTTAAAAAGTATGTCGCTTAACATGCTGTAATACGTTTGCCCTGCAATTAGCAGAGCAAAACCAGTAAGGCAACAACTTTTTTTACTAAAGTGTTGATTTCCTCAAACAACTCAACTACATTTGAAAGACATAAGCAGTTATACATTTACACATCAGGTCTTGAGTTAAAATTGTGTAGTATTTCAATGTTTGACCACAAAATGTAATAGTAACCTGAAGTTAGCTACAATGCTAGCTATGTTAGTTACTGGTTCTACGTTTGTGCTTTAGCTTAAGTGGAATCCCATGTTGGCAACTTCACTCAGTGTTGGAAGAACTAGCGAATGGGTGGAAACTGACAGGAGAATATTTGAAAGGAATAACGTTGCTGTAAGAAAGTAAACATACTGTAGCATTTACAGGCTGTGTGTTTACCCTGTGATAAAGCAGAGCCACTGTAGTATGGCAACAACTTTACGTTACACAATGCAGGTATTGCAGTTTGCTGAGCAACTTTAGACTGTGTCTGACCATAATTCTGACCTTGGGCTTGCCAACTTGAAATGTGAGCGAGCCAAACAGAGCAGCTTTTTACTAACGTGTCCTTCAGAGATTTCTCTTTTAACCCTGAAACGAGAGGGCATTTCTCCTTTCTGCACCACTTTCTCCTTTTTTTATTCCCTTCTCCTTTTTGAGTGGGCCTCACACTTTGGAGCGGATTCCTTGACAAAGATCAAAACTGCTCCATTCGAGTCCTGCTGGTATTGAAGTGTTCCCCCAGGGTAGCGCAGACTCCCTGAAGGGGGGACAGAGGTGAAGCTGGATATTAGCGGTGCGCCGCGCGCTCGGCTAACACTTCCTCCTTTGTTGCAGTCACTTCACCCCTGAGCTCGGCTCTCCTGATCCTAACTGAGCAGGTTAACCTTTGACCTTCCACCTCCCGACCTGAGTCAGACAGGCTGAAAGAGGCACATACATCTCTCCATGCTAGCTCATCTGTTGTGTGGCGGAGTTAGCGCATAGAGTTTGTTGCTCCTTATTAGAGCCGAACGTTGGGGATGACAGCGCACTTACAGTGGGCCGAAAAAAGAGTGTGACTGTCTGATAAAGCCTCCGTGTCTTCTCCAATATGAATCCCCCTGCTGTCAGTGCGGTAATTACAGCTGATTTATTAGCGGTGAACACAGCTATTTAGCCCTATCTCTCCCACTTAATCACCAAACATTTGTTCAACATATTCTTCTGCATGTCATATAGTGCTGCATATTTAATGAAAAGCCCTATACTCTCATTATGAGGCCGCCTATAGAGCATGTACCCGGGGGTCGAGGGTGTTACCCTTTACTCACTGGACTCTGCATGCAGGCTAGCTTGGATATTCCTTTTGCAATTAAGGTTTGGTAAGAAAGTGTTCAGATGAGGGATCAAAAGAGATGATATGACCACAGATTGGAGACCAATACCTAAAAGTCACACATTTATACTTGGAATTTCATAGTATTTCAATGTGTTTATCCACAGAATGCCTTCACAATGAACAGCTAATTGTAAGCCATGGCTAAACGCGCTGTAGTATTTATAGGCTGCCTGTTTGCCCTGCGGTAAGAAACTGCGGTCACTGTAGTACAGCAACAACTTTATATATATTATATAATGCACTCAGTGTTGTGTATAAATTAAGAGCTGCCTTAAAAATTAGCTGTGGAATTTACATTTCTGCATAATGTTTGCATTGGTAAGAAGCCCCACTTTAACTCTGTGTATTTGTTTGGCGAGGGAGGCAATTAGCGGAGAAAGTGTCAGATTTGTCTTCTTGTTTGGCGAATCTTCGTTCAGAGGAGCCTCCTAATTAATCACAATAATGCAGAATTAATATGCACAAAAGATGCGTACTCTCAAGGAAAAAAAAAAAAGAAAGAAAAAAATCATTGTTGATGATTTTTAATTTACCAAATTATCTTCATCAGTGTGGCGTTAATTATTTGACCCATTTTTGAGAGATGGCAGCACTTTGACTTTTCCAGTTGAACTTTCTAAATGGAAATGAATCATTATGAATGCGCGTTGGCTTCTGACGCTCAACCAATCTGGCCCCACCGAATAACCTTATCTGCACCGCAGCCATTTCCAGCCGTCTTCAAAACAACTTTTTAGTCTTCGTAACTCTTTAAAAAAGGGGACTGGTGGGGGCAGAAAAAAAAGAGAGGGAAAAAATCAAATTAATTTGAAAATAAAGTCATTAGCGGTGCTGAAAGAGTGCGTTCTCAGACGAAGTGCACACTTCTGCGTGGCTTTCAAACGGAGATAGAAAGAAGCTTTGAGACGAGGAAAAGTAGCTACTAAGGCTGCGGCTTCGCTGGGAACTAAATAAAGCTTTGTGGCTGTGCTGTTTGTGGGGAAATGGGGGATGTATTCCAGCAGCTCCTGCTCCCCTGCTGGGTGCATGGTCACCATTTAATCAGACTGGCATTAGTTTGGTTGGCGTGGCTTAGCGCTCGCTTACCTCCGAGTCACGGGCCCTGGGCTTCATTTGGCGCAGATCAGCAAGTAAAAGGATCAGGCGTGAGAAAAGGGGCTTTGTGGAGTTTTTTTGCCTCCACCTTGCTATTCACTCTTAAAGAAGAGAATCCTATTGTGGCCCATATTCCCTCACACCTGACGGAAGCAAAAGACGCGCAGCACAAAAGTACACAAAGAGAAACGGCCTTTTGTAGAAAACAGCGCGGTTATATGACAGTGCTCACTGGGTGGACTTTATTGTTACTTTTTGGGGTACCTCAGTTTTCTCTAGAATTCCTGAAAGGCCTCATGAAAAATGGAAAATTGAAATCTTTTTTGATGTAGTACGCAAACATTACTTAGGGGCTCATATCTTGCATTTTATTTTTCCCTTGAGGTCCACTTATGACTTTTGTGTGTTTTTTATGTATCAAAAAGTCATAAATAATTTTTACTTGAACATTTTCTAACCTCTCCTTACCCCTTAGAATTAAACAGGCTGTTAATGTTACTGTGCCTTTAAGGCCATTACATGGGTCATTCTCCATTTGGATGGGAAAACATGTCAAAACGGTTTCAGGGCTTTAAAAGATGCTTAAAATCAACTCCAAAAGTCGGTATGTACATTTACACAGTTGACCTAAGATTAAATACTTACTACATTTTTTCTTATGATTTTTCTAGTTTTTCATTGTTTATTCTGTTTCATAGTCGCTCTGCATCTGTAAAACAACTGGTCACAAAACAAATATTCTTAATTTTTTATTTTTAATTTTTTACATTTTTAAATAAAACAATATTTTTAAGAGCTTTAAGTTAGGAATTTGTACAAAACAAATGCGTTACTTTTACTTTACTTCTTATATCATTAACGTTATACGACATTTAAAAAATATGTATTTTATTTAAAAAACTCATTTGTCACAAAGAATTTGGTCACTGCTATTATCAGGACTCTTATATTACATTTTAACACGGTATTTTCATCTCTATTAAACTGCTTCTTTGGGTCGAGGCTCATCAGAGAGGAAGCATCTCAAGGCATGAGAAGGTGAGTCACATTTGCTCACTATATTTCATTAATTTTTTAATAATTTTGCTTATCAGGCAGCACATAACTTCTATATGTCATCGGTGTTATGTGCTTTAATGGCTGGGTTATTAAAACATTGTCAAAATAATGCCAAATATCATTTTTATTACTAATTTTAAATAGTTGCACAAAGTCACCTGACCGCCAATGAGTCAGCCAATTTACAAAACCCTCAGTTTTAACCAGATTGTCACTGGAGTCACAGTCACTGGTGTTACACTATATTGATTTAACCAGTTACTGTACAATATGTGTGGAATTAAGCTCTCCTTTTTGCATATATGATAATAGGAGATGTTAATGAACGTATTCAGATTATTTAGTTTTGGGATGAAAGACGTAGATTTTTAAAAAATGCATCCACCTGAATTCCCACTTCAAATGGAGAATGACCCACATATAAAAAACCTCTATTCTGATTCGCCACCTGTATTGTGCCTCGTTTAAAAAGCAATCTGAGCTGAAACATATCTTATAACTTTACATTTTCAAAACATGCTTTTCACCCCCCAGTCCATTCAGTAACTAAGCTGTAAAAACTGTTTTGAATTCATTGCTTTTGTGATGTCACAAACTCCAACACATTTACATATATCCACCTGTTCAGTCTACAGCAGTTCAATCAGTATATCAGTCTTAAAGACTCGGCCTGTTTGATTCTGATAGATAAAGAGAGGCTGGAAAATGAATGGAAAAGTGCAACCCACACAAGTGTCATGAGTGGACCTCATGAAACCTCAAGAAAAACCAAGAAATGTGTAGCCGTGGTCTCTTTAAACCTGATACATTTCGATTACTTCCATACTTTATATAGTGTTTTCACAGCAGTAAGTGAGTACTCTGTATTATAGTGGTTACTGAATAATATGTCTCAAAATTAATGACTGAATAATAACTCTAAAATTTAAATGAATACCTTTGATTACTTTCTACAAAGGTGCCCAAATCCAGTCCTAAAGGGACAGTGTCCAGCAGACTTTTGTGGTTCACTTATTCAAACACATTCACTAAACCTGAAAATCAGGTGTGTTTGACCAGGTAAATCACCAGATTTTACTGGACACCAGCCCCCCAGCACTGCAGTTGTGCACCCCTGATTTAAGGCATTGGAGATTTTTTCAGTTTGGTGCTGTTATACCACCCATGAATCTCTTTCTTTGTGCAAAGCATGAAACTACATTCTTTAAACCCTACAGGCCTCAGTTGCTCAGCCTATAACTGCATACCTTGCATATTAATGCTGTACTGATTACTGAGTAATTTAAAATAGCTGGTGAATAATTATACTAGTTATTGATTAATGCATTATAGTAGTTAGTTAGTAAATTATAGTTAGTAAGCAATACGACTTTAGATTAATAACTGAATAATAAGCCTGTAGGTTAAGGTAGTAAATTTGATTAGTTGAGGCATTTTGTATTTCACATTTTGGTATATGTTAGCATACATCCACCCACTCCTCCCTCTCTTCCTGTTTCTCTTTCTTGCTTTCTCTTTTACTCTTTATCACTCTCTCCTCTCTCATTTTTTTCTTTCTCTATCTCCTCCCTCTATCTCTTTCTTTTTTTCTGTCTCCTGTCTTCTCTCTTTCTTTTCTCACTCCTCTATCTTGTCTCTCTTCTCTCTTGCACCATTGTCTTTCTCTCTCCCTCACTTTCTCTTTTGTTTTCTTTCTCCTTATCTGTTTCCTCTCTCTTTCTCAATCTGTTTCTCACTTCTCTCTCCCTCTTCTCTCTCCTGTCTCTCTCTCTCTCCCTCCCTCTCTCTCTCTCTCTCTCTCTCTCTCTCAGTCTGTTTCTCACTTCTCTCTCCCTCTTCTCTCTTCTCTCTTTCTCTCTCTCTCTCTCTCTCTCTCTCTCTCTCTCTCTCTCTCTCTCTCTCTCTCTCTCTCTCAATCTGTTTCTCACTTCTCTCTCCCTCTTCTCCCTCCTCTGTCTCTGTCTCTCTCTCTCTCTCTCTGCAGCTTGGAGGCAGATGTGTCTCTCTTGTTTAGAGTTATATTGAGTGTGTTCTCTCCTCCATCTCAAGATTGCTGTCAGTGTGTGTGCGTGTGTGTGCAGACCACAAGGCTGCAGATTTTGGGAGTGTATTTAAGGCTGAAAGAAGTGCCAAGCGCCAAGCGCTTCCCTCTCCGATCAGGTTTCCTCCTGTCAGAAGGTTGCTCTTTCATCCCCACAGCAGTCATTCGCTTTCCAAAGATCACACACACACACACACACACACACACACACACACACCACACACACACTTTGATTAAAACACAGCACATTTGTTTTTAATCCGTCTGGGCAAGCTGGTGAAACGTGTGTATGCAGAAACACAGCAAACTCAAAGAGAGTTCCAGAAAGAACGTGTGGACGTTCACAACTCTTCAGCGGCGTTTCTTTGTGTTCTTCACTTTCTGACTCTCTTTTTATTCATAACAGTTACATCAAAGGAAATCGCTCAGAAATCCATGAGCATTTACTGTAAGAACATATTATGTCAGTTCAGCCTAAACTTGTGCTTCATGTGGCATCAGACAGTTTAAATGTTTTTATTCAGGTTAAATCAGATTTCAAGCAAAAGAAGAGTTCAGATAGACAAAAACGTTTTTTATAATTTATCTGTTAGTATTATTACTTCTAATCTTACTATTAAATATTTTAAAGTGAGTGATCTAGTGATTATATATATATATATATATATATATATATATATATATATATATATATATATATATATATATATATATATATATATGCAGTGTTCATATATATTCATATAAAAAGTTGAATCACATTTCATGTTCTGTTGATTTCCTAAGTGAAAATAAGTGAACACATCCTCTACAGAGAACACACTTCAGCACATTTTAATGCACAGTTACTGTTTACTTGCTGAATAAGTTCAAATTTATAGCACACTTTATATTTCAAATTTGAATTTTGAATATTTCAACCTCAGTGACTGAATTTAAATTGTGCAAAAGTTTGTTTACTCATTTTCACTTAGGGAAGTTTGTTCAAATGTCTGCATACAACTGTGTTTACAGTTTTAGGCACCTGGGAAAATTATATTTAAATGCATTTGATTGCTTAGAAATTATTAGAATAAACCCAAATATAATGAATATCATGATTTCTTGTCTGTCAGTGTGTTTGTTTGACCATTCCCAAGCCCTGGCATTAACTGTAGTTATCATCTAATACCTGATTTGGCTAATCAACACTTCATCCATTCACATAATTAATAATTTATCATTAAATTAAATTAAGCATCCTTGTGATGGAATCTAACAAATCTGTGTGATGGCCAGAGGTCGAGGAAAAACTTGGAACCAAACCATATTCTTCTAATTAGCTCAAACTTTTTCACTTTTATTTGCCAACATAAATGCTTAGAAGACTTTTGCGCAATACTATTGACATTTACAAGATGACATATTATCATCTTGTAAACTGCCAGCTATGCGTAGCCGATGCATCAAGAAGGTACACTTTAATCTATACTTTTAATGGAGTAATTGTAAGTAAAGTAGGATGGCTGGAACTGAGAGCCAAGTTGAGACTCTATTTTCGATTTCGTCTCTTTCATAAGAAACCTATTTTTGATTCAATCAAAGTGCGTTTGTAAACTGAGGTTTCAGCTCAGCGACTAAGATACTCTTTCCCTCCTCTTTGAAAAACAATGGACAATGAAACGCAACTATTCAACCACCACAAAGACAGTATGCTTCTCATTAACAACCAAATCAACAACAGGCCTTCTTCTGATTGCTCTTTTTTCCTTTCAAACCAGTGATGTTAGTGCCTAAACGGCTCTGGTTTATTGACAAACGACCTCCATATATTAATTCCATGCATCACACTTAGCGTCACCCAGCCATATTTTACAGCCTGCACCAACAACAGATCTTGCCTTTTCTTTCTTGGCGATTCTATGCGAGCTGAATCTGCTCTTTATTTCTGTTTAAGGGCTTCTAAACTTGACACCATGAAGTGTGATGTCTACCATAACGAAGGGAATAAAGTCCTGTGTAGTTGTGCCTAAGACTAAATGTTGTTAAGCCAAAGTCAATGGCAGATGAGACGTAATTACTGGAGTGCTGGAGAGAGAAGCTCTGCCTTGGGTGCTTGTGTCACAACTGTTCTGTTTCATAACTCTCCCTCTGAGTAACCGGGGGCAACCATGGTTTTTGGTTCTAGGCTTGAGTTTTGTTATTATAATGTACCCCACCCAGCTACTGTTAGACGACTGACATTCACTCTTAAAAAAAAGATGGTGATTCAAGGCTTATTTAGTAAAGAAAATGGTTCTAGATAGAACCATGAACACTTAAAGAACCCTTTACATGATTAAAAAGTTCTTTGCATCATGAAAGGGTTCTTCAGATTGATGGAGAATGCGCTGTTCTATATATATCCTTTTTGAAAATGGTTCTTTATAGCACTTAAAATGTTTCTTTTATTGTTACGGTAAGCTTGTAATAATAGGAGAACGCTTTTGGGTGATATCTAGAACCCTTTTCAAAATTTTCTATATAGAACCATCTATAGCACATTCATGCATATTTTCCATCAACTGGATGAATGCTTTCTTAATGGAAAGAACACTTTAATCATGCAAAGGGTTCTTTGAACATTCATGGTTTTATATAGAACCATTTCCTTTACTAAATGGTTCTCTATAGCCCTAAACCCTAAAAGGGTTCTTCAATTGTTACGGTGTCAAGCTTGTAACAATAGAGGAACCATTTTGGGTGCTATATAGAACCCTTTTCAAAAATGTTCCATATAAAACCATCTACAGCACATTTACATCAATCTGAAGAACGCTTTGCATGACTAAAGGGTTCTTTCCATTACAAAAGGGGTTCTTCAGATTGATGGAAAATGTGCTGTAGATGGTTATATATAGAACCTTTCTGAAAATATTGGTTTCTTTATAGCACACAAAAGCGTTCCTTCTATTGTTATGGTGTCAAGCTTGTAACAGTAGAAGAACCCTTTAGGATGCTATATATAACCTTTTTTTAATGTACTATATAGAATCATTTATTGCACATTCATGCACATTTTCTATTAACCCTAAAACCCTTTCATGAAGGAAAGGGTTTAATCATGCAAAGGGTTCTTTGAGCGTTCATGGTTCTACGTGGAACCCTTGAAGCACCATCTTTTTTAAGAGTGATGAGCATCATTTTGTCACATGTGACACGTCATGTGTCCAAACATGAACCCCAGTCTAAGCTGTTTTTGTCTCTGTGGAATCCAAAGTGTTCAAAAGCTGATATGTTGTTCTACATACATTTTCCAACCAAATATCAGTGAATTATACGAGGTCATTAAAGATGATGTCCACTGAGTTTTCAACATTTCTGCACTGATCAGCCATTACATTATTACATCTGCCTTGTTTCCACACTCATTTTCCATTTTGTCAGCTCCACTTACTATATAGGTGCATTTTATAGTTCTACAATTACAGACTGTAGTTCATCTGTTTCTCTACATATTTTGTTAGCCCCCTTTTACCCTGTTCTTCAGTGGTCAGAATCCCTACAAGACCACCACAGAGCAGGTACTATTTGGGTGGTGGAGCATTCTCAGCACTGCAGTAACACTGACGTGGTGGTGGTGTGTTATTGTGTGTTGTGCTGGTCTGAGTGGATCAGACACAGCAGTGCTGCTGGAGTTTTTAAACACCCCCGTGTCACTGCTGGACTAAGAATAGTCCACCAACCAAAAATATCCAGCCAACATCATCATGTGACCACTGATGAAGGACTAGAAGATGACCAACCCAAAACTGCAGCAAAAGATGAGTTACTGTCTCTGACTTTACATCTACAAGGTGGACCAACAAGGTAAGAGTGACTAATAGAGTGGACAGTGAGTGGACACAGTGTTGAAAAACTCCATTTATGTAAGAGTAAAGCCACTACTATAAATATATTATGTAGTACTAGCTAGTCACATTGTAGCCCACCACTGCCAAAGCCACTGCACTACCACCCTTCACAGAGCCTGCTGGTTTGCATGGGGAGGATGTGATGATGTCTTATCATGTCAATTAAGTTTGCAAGTTTGCTAGCTTGCATATAGCACATATATTTTAATATTCCTTTTCAACTACATAAAGATACAGGTCAAATGACACATACATGTACATAGGATGAAACATATAGGCTTTAGAACATGTTGGTTAACACAGAGCCCCATGGGGAGACTTGAAAAATGCCATTCCCATAGCAAGAAATGGCTTAGACCCAGAGCTTATCTGGATGCTTATGGCAAAATAGGAAATGATGACACATCCTCCAAAGTCTATACCTATGTAGTACATTTACATGCATTTTCCAGTCGAAAAACAATTGGGATTTCTTGCGTCTCCTGCGACAGGCATTTATGGGGTGTAACCTAATGCAAGATTTGAATTGAACTTGCCGAAATCAGACATATTGCACTGATATGACATTCGATCAAGCACAAAATACTTTTGGCAGCAGCGCTCGGGCTGCGAGGTCTCGACACGTTTTCATTCTCATTTCATCCTCTCTCTCTCTTTCTCCCACTCCCCCTCTTTCTGCATTCCCTTTTCCTTACGCTTCAGAGAGAGAGAGAGAGAGAGAGAGAGAGAGAGAGAGAGAGAGAGAGAGAATGGGAGATAGACTCCCAGAGACTCGCGATGCAAGCTTCTTGCCCAGAGTGTTTTTCAGCTCATTTTCAAATGGTAATTTGCCTTATCCAAAGCAAACTCATCGAGTGTAAGTAAGTGATTATTTGCATGGCTGGCAATCATTCGGCATGCCTGCGGTCTTTCTCCAAACGCTCAGCTATGTCCAGTCTTTGAAAGGAGAACGCTGCGAGCGACCGCAGGCGGAAATGTGAGGTGGTTTTAAATGCTCCACTCTTTGAAGTCTGTGTTGATTGTCCACATGCATAAAACACAAACTTTTAGATTTGACTTACTACCTTCGACCCCTGTGAATTTATTTCTATTTCCCGATACGAGGGAAGAAAAACATGAGGAAGAACAGTGGCAACGTACCAAACGTTGCTAAAAATCAGCTTATCTAAAAGAAGCACAATGCAGACTGAGTATATAACAAAACCTCATATCTCCAGAAAACTAACTGTACACTTACACACTTTTTACACACTTTAAACTTTCAGTGGAAGTTAATGTAATAAGATTTTATTGTACATCATTATGAATTATTTCTGTTGGTTCATTTGTTGTAAAAAGGACAAATCAACCAAGTGGAGATGTTAAATAACAGCAGTGACCATATGTAAAAATAAATATAGATATAGATATGGATATATTGTTGCTGTCGGAACAAAACCTTGAGTCTCTGTTAACTTTACAGCGGAAGGAAAAAAGCATACTTTAGTTTTAATGTAAGTCAATGGAATTTTGAGCCGTTTCTTTTGGTCCATTCATCATGAAATTTACACACAATGTAAAGGACAACAAGCATCTTTAAATTATGTCAAAAACAGAAAAATAACAAAATGGAGATACAGGGTTCTGCTTCCGACAGTAGCGATATATATATATATATATATATATATATATATATATATATATATATATATATATATATATATATGAAATTGTTCATGGAAGTCCCCATTTAAAAGTGCATAAGTATAATAAAAGCTGATGATATGCAGGAGAAAAAGAATCTTTAAGCATATAAAACCTCTTAATAAATAAATAATAAACAAACCTGCTGCCTTGATTTCATCAGTGATGTCTGTGATATCCCTTGATTAACAATAAAGAATAACACAAAACAAACAAACAAAAACATTACATACTCACAGGGACCCCTTGTGGCTTGGGGGCCCTAAGTGACTGCTTATAGCGCTTACAGCAAGAAAAGGCCCTGTTTGCATTATGTGGCGGTTCTTTCAACTCTTATAATGATTATATTATTACATACATAACCCTTCCACATTCTGAAATTATGCAATATAATGTACTATGAGCATTTATTGCTTTTAAAGGTCCCTACCTTTTCTTCTCAATGCTTCACGCGTCTATCATTATTGAAGTATTTTACTTAAATATTTAGAACGGCTTGCAGATCAGACTAAGAATTTGAATCTTTTAGACCACAGTAAAAATCACAAGCTTTTTCAAAATAGTACAGTTATCATGAAAACAAACTCCAGATGCAGCTTCAGATTTAATGACATTTTTTTATAGTGAGCATTAACTAAACGAAATATTCATCTACTATCCTGCTGCGTTTTCAAAGATTTATGCCTAAACAGAATTTGCATTGATGGACGATACAATCAATGAAAGGTTTAAACTGAATTAAAGCAACACCACAATTAGCTTTGGTGTTCTGCCTGTCACAAAGGGCCTTTCCAGCAGAATAAAACAGCAATGTCCCTCAGCCCTGACACTGCCATTTATCAATCAGCATCGGCCACATTGACAAGTGCTAATTTAATAGAGACTGCCCCGGCTGGCAGGAAGCCACACTGACACACAATACAAACTCATTTATCACTATAGAGGCAGCATGGCACTGCGCTTCTCTCTCTCTCGCTCCGTCTCATTCAGTCGTTCCTACGGGTCCGGACCCCGGGTCACTCCGACCAGTCAGGGCCTGCTGACACGGAGACGTTTGCAGGTGCTGCTTTTTACTGTTTGTTTCAAAGCCAGTCTTTTATCTGTAGCATCTGCGGAGAAAGAGCGCTCCTTTCATTATGCTCTCGCAAAAAAGGGAGTAGGGCATTTAAACTTGTGGCTGTCAGATAGTGTGATTGTGTTTATGTTGCCTATTAGGTGCTCGGACAAAGCTCTGGCTCTCTCTCTCTTTCTTGCTCTCTTTCTTTTGGTGTGCAACACAGGCACACTGACAAAAGTTGGTGATGCATGTGTACATCATTTCACCACGAATATACATTCAATATATAATATGTTAAATCAATGCAACTTTGTCTTTCACTTAACTTACTTTTGGCAAGAAGTGACCTCATGCTCTGGAAACGTGTTCCTTCATGGCAAATGTTATGAAGTTGGATAGGAATTACAGAATGCTGGCAAACATGTTGTTTAACCATATAAGAAATTATTTTATTAAATTATTAAGAAAAAAAATATTTCTCTAAACATTTTTGCTAAATAAAGTCACTCAGAGTGGTCTGATGTGATGTTCTAGAGAATGTGAAGTCAGAATCGTTCACAGTGGTGGTGATAGGAACCAGACGTCTGAAGAGTTTAATATCTCTAAAAGCTCGCTCACCAAAAGTTGTTACCTGAAACTGTTATGAATATGCTATTGATGTTGTTTTGACCTATAATATATTTGTAAATGTACCAAAATATATCCATTCATGGTGGAGAGGTACAGGCAGTGTGTTGTAGGGCAAAATTGAATTAGTTCCATTGAATTACATTAAAAGTAAAGTATGTTTTTTCTTTCTCCTGTAAAGTCACCGTTTTGGAGACACGAGGTTTTGTTCGGACAACAACAGATTTGTTTCTCTTATATAGCATTTGCTGGAAAATGTTTCGTATTATATGCATCAAGGTAATCTTGGTAGTAATGGGTAATGTAGTTTTCTCTGAAATTTGGTGGGTTGGATATAAAAGCTGTACTATGTAAGATTTGGTGATTTGGAGACCTCTCTGGTGGAAAGGTGTAATTGCATGTAATGTGCGAAACAGGCCTTGAAACGTGCCTTGAAATTCACCTTTTAATCTAGTGATTACATGTTGCTCTGAAATGTCACAGCAGTTTGTTTCAAAAGTTTATGTTTTCTCACATGAATCAAACCTGCTGCCCAGTGGTGCATGGATAACCAGTCAGAGTGCAGCTGATAGTTGTGCCTATTTAGCATGTAATAGATATCAGACGCTTCATGTATGTGTGGGTGGAGCATCAGAGACTGAGACTGTGATACATCAGTGCATTTTTTTGTCATTTAATCACACTAACATTATCATGGTGGCAAATTTGTTGTCATTTTCAACGTAGTTTTTTTCTCCCACCTAAACTCAATATGTGGATTAAGACTTTTGTCAATGTTTTGTAAATCAGGTCCAACCTCGTAATGGTAGCTATGAAATGGACAGGTCTTTTGTGTTGATGTATCTTATTTAAGTGAAAATGATTCACATTTGAATCAAGCCAATTCAATACATCTCGTTTTTCAGTGCAGGCATGTGGTAGAGAGAGGAAAAAAAAGCTTTGTTAACATAATCACAGCACATATGAACAGCAGCTGCTGCTGAAATCACAGAGAGCAGGAAACAAGCGCTTTGAGTGTGTGTGGCTTTGAGTTTGACACATCTATCTCTCTCAAAAAAGGAGAAAAAAAAAAGAATGAGAGAAATTCAGCTGGACGTAAACACGGGGTCACAACGAGCCCGCTGCGAGATTGTCAAGAGAGGCTGGGGAACACCTTTGATCATGGACACTCTGTGAGTGAGGAAGTCAAAGGAATCTTTTCTGTAGCCAGAGGCGCTTCGGAATGGAGACAGGCAGAACCCCCGCATGAGCAAAGAAAGAAAAGAGCGGGCGAGAAGAACACAGGCCTGATTTCCCCAACCTTCAGCCTTCAGCGCATCTCTGCCCTCAGAGGAGGAGAAGGCACAGGCTGCTACCTTCAGTTAGCTGCGAACATCAAGCGCTTGCTTCACATTAAACCAATCAGGGAGCTGGGAATGAGCCCGGCACTGACAGGACGTCCTGTTTCTGAAGAGAATTCCCCCAGCACGGTGGGAACGGAGGTGGACCGAGGTACCATCACGAATGAGGTGGATAATTTAGCAAACATAGAGAGAGAAGCACCTCAAGGTTTAATGCCAGCGAAGGAAGTGGATGATAACAAGGAGAGAGAGAGAGAGAGAGAGAGAGAGAGAGAGAGAGAGAGAGAGAGAGAGAGAGAGAGAGAGTATTTAAAAATGCAAGAAAGAAAGGAAGAAAAGAAAATGTAAGGATAGGAGAGAGAAAGAGACAGTTGATAGAGAAAGAAGGTGAGAGAGAGAAAGAGAGGGTGGGAGAAATCATAAGAGGGTGAGAGAGTGAGAAGGAAGAGTGAGAGAGAAAGGGAAGTACAGAGTGCAAAAGAGAGAGAAGAGAGTTATAAGAGAGAGACAGAAGATGGAAAGAAAGAGAGAAGAGAGGGAGGGAAAAAGAAGGAAAGATAAGAGTGTGTGAGGTAGTGAGAAGGAGGAGCGAGAGAGAGAGAGAGAGAGAGAGAGAGAGAGAGAAAGAATACAGAAAGAGTGCAAAAGCGAAGAGAGAAGCAGAAAGAGAGAAAAGAGAAAAGGAATAAGAAAGGAAGAGCGAGAAAGAAATAAAAAAGAGAACAACAGACAGAGAACGTGAAAGGAAAAGAGAGACAGAGCAAACAAAGAGCGAGAGAGAAAGGGAGGACAAAGAGAGAAGGAGAGAAAATAAGAGATAAGAGAAAGACAGAGAGAAGACAGGGAGAGAGAGAAAGACGGGAATATAAGGAAGAGGAAAAGATGAGAGAGAGCAAAAGAAAGGGTGAAAAGAGAGAAAATGAGAGAAAGAGAGAAAACAAAAGAGAGAGAGAAAAAGAGGGGGGTGGGCAGAGAGAGATATACAGAAGAGTGAAGAGAAAGAGAGAGAGAGCAAAGAGGAAGAGAGACATATAAAGAGAGAGAAAAAGGAAAAAGTGATCAGAGGTTTTTCTCTTCAGTTCCAGTGTTTTTGTTCTGAATAATTAAAGGGGAACTCCACCGATTTTTCAAATTTTCTGTATGATTCAATGGTTGAAGTGTAAGCAAAGTCATTCAGAGTAGTTTGATGTGAAATGCTTCATGTGCAGAGAAACTTACAGACTCTCTTTACAGTGGTGGTGATGGGAACCAGGGGTCACTATGTTTACAACACAAATATCGCCATTTTATGTGCTATCCAAAACCACCAGAGAACCACCAGTGAACCTGCACGTGTCTTCTGAGATTTTATATGTAATGTTAATGATGGTAAAAAAGTTGGGGACTATTTTGCCTTAGATCATCTTTCATGCATCCACCACCATAAATTGATTACAATAAATGGAATAAAATACAATATAAGCCAAACTTCATCATAAAACTATTATAAATCAATGTGTCAGACAACAGGCAGCATATATCTAACCATTTCATATAATAACTTTCTGAAACCACTCTGAAAGACTTACATCTCAAGGGCTGAATTATAGCAATATTTTGAAAAGTGGGTGGAATTCCCCTTTAAGTAAAAAAGTACGAAGTACGAAAAAAAGGCTGGAGAAAGCTGGATTTTTGCATCTAAAGTTACCGATGATGTTAGTTTGTGTTGCAATACAGAAATCAAACCTGTGACTATAAACTGCAATAAAAACTATTTTGTCAGTTCAAAATCATTTCACATGAAATTTAGCTGGATTAAATTTAACTCAAATACGTCAAATAATCATTCTGATGGACATAATTGGTGTTTTTCATCAGTCTAGATGGCACAAACACTTCAAATCAACCTCTGCCCTTTTTCCATTAGTGTCCCATTTGCCACTATATCAGCTTAACAGATAATATCAGCATTCGTGGCCTTTATCTTCTGCCTGCCCTTAAACATGGAATAGTAGCTAACAATCAAACCGGCATGATTAAGGTGCTCTGGAAAGAAATAATGAAAACAGCTGTTAGATACCTCTCTCTCTCTCTCTCTCTCTCTCTCTCTCTCTCGTGCACACACAATCTGCCAACAATCTGCTTTTAGTCACATGAAAAAAAAAAAAAATAATAAATTGTTACTTCACAAAATATTCGCCTTAAGCTACAGCCCCCCTTCCGCCTCTCAGGTTAGCATGTGCCTGTGATGAAAGTTGAGCTTCCATTGATACGGAGTCTTTGAGGAGACTGAAGAGCCTCAGGCGTTTTGCTTTAGGTGATCCATCTCTGCGTTATCCCTGCATGAATCCTTCTTTCTCTTCCTCTGTGACATCTCACTCTCTCTCTGGTCAATTCAAAAGCATTAAAATATAAAGATAATGCATGACATGACTGTTAAAACCACACAACTCCTCACTTTCTGCTAATTTACAATAAAAGTGAAAGGGGACTTTATTCTCCATTAAAGTATAGTGGGATTTAACTACAACTGACCTAATCCAAATACTCAGATACTGACACGTTTACATAGATACATTTCGCTGCTGTCGTGACAAAACCTCGGATCTCCATTTTTATCGTTTTTCAGTGTTTGAAATAATTTGTAAGCACCGGTTGCCCTTTATATTGTGGGTGAATTTCATGATGAATGGACCAGAACAAACGGCCCAAAATTGCTTGGAAAAAACTCTGGTTCCCTTGACATATTAAAAGAAAAGTAGGTAAAAGTAAAGTTTTTTTTTTTCTTCTCCTGTAAAGTTATCATTGTGGAGATATGAGGTTTTGTTCCGACAAAAGCGATTTGTTTCTCTTTTTATTTAGCATTTGCAGGAAATGTTTCATATTATATGCATCAAGATAATCTTGGTAGTAATGGGTAGTAAAGTAGTTTTCTCTGTAATTGGTGGGTTGGATATAAAAGCTGTACTATGTAAGATTTGGGGATTTAGAGACCTCTCTGGCAGAAATGTGTAATTGCATGCAATGTGAAAAACACTGTAATGTCTTTTGTGCTTTGACTCCTTCCCTGAGCAGATGAATCTGATGACTGCGAGCGAGTTGGAACAGTATTCAGTGAGAGCGAAGTCTTCAAAGGATGTGAATTATCCACTATTGTCATCATATTTTCATCAGTAATGTTGATTTTGCATTTGAGACTTGAACATCAAGCCAGACCTTTTTTTTGAGCCTTTGTTTGTGATGTAAAGATTTATGACATGGTGTGAAAAACTTCTGCAGCAGATAAAAATGTCTTATATCTGCCACTTTTCTTGAAGTCAATGTAAATTGGGAATTGTAATTTTGCCTGCTGATGACAATCAAAATGTTTTAAAGTTGGGTAAATGTCAGTAATAAAACAGACATGTGGTCTTTTAAATGGTGTGGTATGTTTAACCATGTGTAACAAAATTAAAAAAGTTTACAGTTTAAAGACAATTTTCCCAGACATTTGTTATTCATTCATTCAAGATTTATTCATGTAGCATTTTTATATAGCACATTTTTTTTTACAAGCAAAATGTGACAGTAGTAAGGAAGAACTCAGTAAGAGTCAGAGGAAGAAACCTTGAAAGGAGCCACAACTCAAAAGTGGAACCCATCCTGCTCTGGTCAACAGCGGAGAGAAAAAAAAACAATAACAAAACAAAAGGAAAATTAATAAACAATAAAGACTTGACAATAGATACAACAGTAAATAGTGACTTTAAAAAAGAGTCACTGGACAGAAGTATTTAAACTGTTTACAAATCAATGCTCAATGATGACTGATGCACAATGTTGCCTCAGGGTAACAAATTCATTCTCCTTACTTTACAAAGACAAGATGAGCAGATCATGAAGAGCAGAGTTGCAGTGCATACTTGGTCACATCATCAATTGTTGGGCATTTGTATACCTCTTTTGGCACAGCGTAGCTTGTGGATTACCCACGTTTCTGCACCAGACCATCTCCCTTAGACAATTTCTCATCCATCTGAAAATATGATTGACATATGTTAGAATATAAAGTTATTTTATTAACATTTATTATCATATAAATCATTTTCATGTTATAAGAAATTTTAAAAATGTATTTGTTTCCTAGAAGCAACATTGCACAGAGGTACAATGAATTTAGCAAGTCATAAACAATGTTGTATATTTGTATATTGCATATTGTATATTTTTTCTATCACATTTTTTTTTTATTATTTTGTATTTACTTTTTATTTGTTATTTTTATTTATTTATTAGTGTGTTTGCAATATTAGTGTCTACAAGGCCATTTCAGTCATTTCTACCATGTAATATTCGACATGATGTATGTTTTAGCATCATGGGTTTTGTTTAGAAAATGAAAGCAGATTCTAATTCATTTTTTAATCATTATTTTGCAATGTTTCTCCATGGTATGGCTGTTCCTTTTTTAAGCATTTGTGTTTTAAAATAGAAAGAAATGTGTGTAGTTACTTAATTTCATTGCAAACATTTATATTAAAAAATATTTTTTTCTTTCATGACACTCTGTATCATTTCTTTTGCACAATGTTGCCTCAGGGCAACATAGCCGAAAAGCGCTCCCACGCATTTCTTTTTCAATAGAGGGTTAACCAAAGATAATCAATGACTACTGTTAGAAGCCAATCAGAGTAACAAATACGAAATTTATATATGAAAAAATGCTGTTAGAAGTGCATTACAGTGAGAATGAGATTAAAATCCATGAAAAAGAATGACTACTGTCAAGCCTATCATGACGACATGTTAGTATGAATCTGAAGAGCTCAGTATAGTGTGGGGCGGGTGATCAGTGTCTAAGACTGAATAGTTCTAGCTCGTCCATGCAGGCCCCAATATCATCTTGAGACTGAGTGGGGCATACAGGTGATGCTTTCTGCACCGCACACATTAAGGCCCAATCTCATTTCTTCTTTTTACCCCTACCCCTTGTTTTCGAGTGTCACCCTAACCCCTTGGAACAGAGTTACAAAGGGTAATGGTTGAAATCTTGCTCTATGAAATGGTACCATCAAATAAAAAAAAAAAACAAACAAACATTGCTTCATTAACAGGCTACTAGGTGCTCTGTAGGTGACTCAGCCCATCTTCAGTGATAGCAGAGAAGGGAAAAGTTCAGCAACCCCGCCGCTGGGCTTTAGTTACATTTAGGGGATCATATGCCTTCAAAGAGGGGGTATAAGACAATTATTTATTATCCCCCACTGCGAATTCTTTGCTGATACAAAGCTGAAGTCAGATATTCACCAGGTTCTTGTTTGAATTTTCCTGTTCGACCTTAAATGGTGCAGCAGTTACATTTTGGCGCTTCAGGCGTCAGAACTGCTGGACTATTTAAGGACTATTTAAAATTAGCTAGCTAGCTACAGAGACATTAGCATGCTATTAGCGATTTTTTTTTTATGCTTGTTAAGAAGGAAACAACAATAAAACATTGAAATGACATTAAACTAAGATAATACAGTGGTTATTGTAATTTTTTTTACAGAGAAAACTACTCACATTTGTAGGTTTCTTTTTTTCTCATAACACTCCGTTTGTAGTGTCCCTCTGAAAAACCTCTGTTTGGAGAGCCATATAGCCCTAACACTTCGCCCTACCCCTCTATCTCAACCAAAATTGGGACACCCTAACCATAGACGTGAACGCGCAAAACAGAGGGCTAAGGGCTGAGTGGTAGGGGCAAGGGGTGAAATGGGATTGGGCCTAAGACTATCCTTGAACCACACTGCTTTGTCAGTGAAGATGCTTCACTGGAAATGCTTCGTAGTTGAGCTGTAGGCCTCTGGGTTGGAAATTCAGCCACTGATGTTCTGTTGAAAAAAAAGCTGACATGAAAATATAAATAGTGAAAATTGGGTGACCGCAGAAGCAGGGCTGATGTTACGTGTGCCTTCTGTGTTTATTCTGAGCGCAGTGCTCTGCATAAATGTGGCATCGCTGCTCTAGACACAGTTATATTCGTGTCATAAACTCTATATGGTACACGGCCTCCTAATGTTGTGTTACTAAAACTATGTACATTGTGAAAAATGTATCACATTATGCATATTTCATTCCACTGCGGTTTCTCTCTGGAGACCGGCATAAATGAGAAGCGTGATCACTGTGGGATTTCTCCAGCTAGTGCTTCTAAAGTTTGCTCTTCTTTCCTCCCTTCTCTCTCTCTCTTTCTCTCTCACATTCACTCACTATCTCTCTCCCTTTCTCTCCTTTCCACTGGGGAGCTGAAGGCAAACTGGAGTTCATTGAGCGTATTTGGACCCTTTAAATATGAATGCGTGTCCTCATCAGACAGTGGGTAGAGCCTTTCTCTCTCTCTCTCTCTCTCTCTCTCTCTCTCTCTCTCTCTCTATAAAGCAGTGTGGTAGTGCTGATCATGGGGGCAGATAGCCCTGTTGACTCACTGATAGTGCCTGACTGCTGGGGACTGTAATGTGGATAATGTGGATTTTAATGTGCAGTAATGACCTCTCGTCCATGCTAGAGCAGGCCTAGCGCTCCTGCATGAGGTGCCTCCACCTGCTCGGAGTGACCGCTGGAACGAGGAGGAAGGGGAGGATGACGATGGCGTTGATGATGGTCTGAAGTGACGCCTGCGGTGTAATGGGGAACCTGATCCGGGGGATAACCTCGATTATTCCGCCTGAGCATCGTTAGCGTAGAGCGGAGTAATGTAGCGACTAGCGCAGCTAAGCTATAATGAGTCATAACAGTGCGAGGAAAACTCAGACTCTGACATTTAGGTTACATGCATTTTAGGTGGCCAGAGTGCAGACTGGTCACGGCCAGTCAGCTGTGGACTGAGTGGGTGGATGGATGAATGTTTGGGGGTAGGTTTGGTAGGGATGATTTTGCCAGTTTTAATGCTATATCATGGTATCTCAATGATAACAATGTCATTTCAAAGAACACGGCACAACCAAACGCGAGGTAAAACGTAACATATTTTTATGTATGTAAACAGGTTTAAGTAGAGCTAACCAGATTAAAGGATAGCTTTCCCAGAGGAGGGGGGGCTACAACAAAAAGCCTTTAAAAGTCCATGAACATTCAAAACATTTGGAAGTTTTAATGTACAGCTTCATCAAAAACATGATACAATATATTTATGTTTACATTTATTGTGCTAACATTTGCTCTTTTACTTTGTTGTCAACATTTGACAGAGTTCAGTCTGGTTCAACATATAACTATATTGAATTAATAGTGGTTTGCATGAATTTATCAGACTTTTTAGCAGCTCTTACAACTGTTCACAAACACAATGAACTTTGCATCCATTTTTAAGTATGTCAAAATATTTAACAGGGCCATCTCAGGGCCTTCTAGGCCTTCAGAGAAGGCCTAATGATTTCTGAGGACAAAAAAAATGTATGTCTAATTTTTTGGCTTGTATTTAAACTGCAAGTATTACAGTGCTACACTTATTTCATTGTTAAGTTCTGGATGGGCACAAAACGGGTTACATTATTCAAATACTGAGAAGAAAATTGGCCAATCAGAAATAGCTTTTCTCCATGATATATTGGTAGATATAGCCAAGCAAGCAAGCTCCCTTATTGGTTAAGACTTCAGGAGCTGAAGAGAAAACCTAATGTATTAGATTAACTATCAGAATGATTACAAAGTGACAGAGGTCATGTTTTGATTGTCCCCAGTAAGTGGATTTTATGCACATACGTCACTCTAGGCCTTTTGGCAGTCCTAAATATGTCTATGAGCAGCAGCCTAATCAGTGGGTTGTAGAAATGGAAAACAGTAGCAGCAGCTCTATACCAGAGCTTGCAACTGAAAGAGTCACTGTGAAACTGCTACAAGGTTAAATAGATGCCAATATGTCTGTCACAAGCTTCAAGTAAAACATAGAAGCTTCAAACGTCTGTTCTTAATCTAGTATGACAAAAAATGTCCATGCAAATTGCCATTAGTTTAATGCTGAAACTATTAGAATCCCATAGCAGAAGTTAGCATTATTGTGGGGTACATTTTGACTGACTTTTGGCATGTATGGCTCTAATAGAAGGCCTAGCTCTAATAGTTATGGTTCACCACTGGAAAACACTGACAACCGTGATCATCACTGATTTCATGACTTTTTCTCATCGTTCCATCCCTATTGTTTGAAGACTGGCTTGAATATGTGTGAGTCTCTGGGTGGGTGTGTGGTTGGAGTTTAGTTTGAGTGTGTGTGGTGTGTGTTTGTAAAAGAGTGTATTAACTGTGCTCCAGCCTCTCCTTGTCTTCAAAGCTCAGCCTTCACTCAGTGGAAATCAATGGAGGTTTTTGATTAGTGGCGGCTCTGGGAAGACCTGTGATTATTACCAATAAAGGGAATTAGATAAAATGATTTTTGACTTTGAAATTTGTGTTTAATCAAATTTGAGATAAAGTCATCAGTGAAATTGCTGTTGATTTATAAATAAGATAATTGGTGGCATTCCTCCTAAGTACCTCAGCCTGCCTCTGAACGCGGCCTTTTATTGCTTAGTCAAACCTCCTCATTCAATTTTAAAATTGCCTATTGAGTGAAAGTCTCCGTGGACCCGGCGGGCAGGGCCATCAGTAATACCTTTCTACAAGTCCTCCCTGCCCCGCTCAAAATAAAGAGTGCGGCGGTTTCGTTTACTCAGAGATCTATCCATCTTTTCCTCCTTTGTGCCCGCTCTATCCTTTTCATCATTCTGCTGGAGTATGATCAGTGTCGGAGGACCTGGCAGGAGGGATTTATTTTGAACTGTTATCTCCACTGCATGTACTGGAGATATCTTTTCAGGCTTTTAAAGTATAGAGCTCTTCCTAGGCTGAGCCTGCGTGAAATTGTTAATTGACTACAGATAGTACAGAAGTAGATAAGTTTGCAATGTGGTGAGTGTATTGCAATCATAATAATCAATCAGAATAATCTAATGTAAATGGCCCACAATGACTTAGAAAATATTCTGGTTCCATTGATTTACGTTAAAAGTAAAGTACGTTTTTTCCTTCTCCTGTAAAGTTAACATTTTGGAGATATGAGGTTTTGTTCCAACAGCAGTGACATCATCACTGTCCAAAGAAAAACATGTATTTCCATTTTTTGTAGATTTTTAGTTTTCTGCATCGTTTGGGCATGGTGGCTTTCCTTCACATTGAGTGATAATTTCATGATGAATGGACCAATAGAAATGCTCCAAAATTATTTGGAATTAAAATCTCTTGGAGATACTTGTTTTTCTTTACACAGCAACTGTATGTATGTATGTATACACACCGATCAGGCATAACATTATGACCACCTCCTTGTTTCTACACTCATTGTCCATTTTGTCAGCTCCACTTACTATATAGGTGCACTTTGTAGTTCTACAGTTACAGACTGTAGTCCATCTGTTTCTCTGCATACTTTGTTAGCCCCCTTTTGCCCTGTTCTTCAGTGGTCAGGACCTCCAAGGACCCTCACAGAGCAGGTACTATTTGGGTGGTGGATCATTCTCAGCACTGCAGTAACACTGACGTGGTGGTGGTGTGTTAGTGTGTGTTGTTATATGTATCACTATATTTATAACTCTTTAGACATCTGGTTCCTATCACCACCACTGCGAACAATTCTAACTTCATATGCTACATTTAACATTAGCATTTTGCATCAAATCGCTCAGGAAGACTTTGTTTACATCTTTATCATTTGATCATGCAGAGTGGATGATCAGTGGATTATAATACTTTTACTGGTTTCTGATAGCTTATCTTATTTGTTTAACAGATATTTAATTGCATGTAAGTTCATGTAAACGACAAGGTGAGCATCTACATATACAAAGCATATTCAGTAGAATAAACCGCCCTTTTTGATAACCTTGAGATGTTCTGCTGCCATCTGTGTAAAGATTAATAGAAGAGCGCTACAGCAAGAGTTTTCTCATCTCTCAGTTTTCTTCTTGTTTTCTCGTCTCTGTCGTCTCCCAGGGCAGCCCCTGGCTTTCTGAGTTTGGAGAGAAAGAGTTGGCGAGGAGTCGCCGCACACAGCTGCTTTACATTAATGCTTAGTACAGTACAGCAAATACAGTGACACTCACTCTAATACCAAACATTCCTTTCTCTCTCTCTCTCTCTCTCTCTCTCTCTCTCTCTCTCTCTCTCTCTCTCGCTCTCGCTCTGTTTGCGAAACATGCATCTTGGCTACATGTCTTTGCCCACTTTAGCTGATCAGGGCTTTTAGTCTCAGTGAGTTTGCCTGTAGAGAATGATGGGTGGGGATGCTGAGTGTATAAATGCCTGCTTCGTATTTTCCAATCTGAAAAAACAAAAAAAGCACTCTGGATTTACCTGATGCAGATGTGTACATTGGCTGCACATGTATAATAATATATTTCGTATATTTCATAAGCATTTTTTCTTTTAGCTTGCTAACCTTTGGCGCTGACTGTGCTGATGTAATATATTTTATTTAATGATGTACACATTTGATGAAAACACGGACGTAGTATTTCAGAAAAATGACTCATGTTTTTGAAATTTTTGCTTGTTTAATTCAAATAATGACTACTTTTTCCAAAATACTGATGTAGTACATCAAAATAATGAGTTATTTTCTCAAAATGTTGACATAGTATCTCAAATGACATTTTCTCAATGATTTGTGTTCTGGTTGGACAAACTATGACAAAATAATGAGTTATTACATTTTTAGAAAGTAAGCAATGATTTTGGGTTAAAATGTCATTATTTTAACAAAGTCAGGCAATATTTTGAAAAATAAGTAATTATTTCAACATAACAAAAATTTAGGAAAATAAGTCATCATCAATTAAGGATTATGTACAATTGTATGCATAAGTTTCAACAACACCAGTTAAATAGCATTTTTTTAAATGTATTTTTTTTGTTTTAGGACACGCTCAGGGCTGTTAAAAGAACAAAGTTAAATATGGCATTTTTCTGCAAAATTTAGTGCATAATTTTTATTTATTTAATGACTTGGACATATTGGAAAAAAAAAAACATAAGTGCTGTATATTTTGCACGAGACACATTTCAAGTTTTACTTTTCTCCCAATTATGTTCAATGCAGAAGCGTGTTCACTGTAGAGGATGTGTTAACTTGCTCTTATTAGATGATAAAATGAAAAAAAATAAAAAAAGTCATCCATCCAGGGTCACCCAAACTTTGCTTACAACATATAATTGTAAAAGCCATTATGATCCATAAAATATAAATCATTTTGGTAAAATATTATGCAGGTCAGTCATTAACCAATGTAGCTAAATAATTAGCATGTGTGGCATCATAATTGCAGTGTGATATTTTGTCAATTTTTGTGCAAATGCACCCTTTTCATTGCTAGAGTGATAATTAGCTACATTTGGAAATGTTTTTAGGTACATTTTGACTGCTTTGATATGAAATATAGTAATATTACATTTGACCAAATCGTTCAGCCTCATTTCCTGCTGTAGTGTGTTATTATCAATTGGGGACAAAAAGGGATGATTGAACAGTGATTTGCATTCAATGCTTGCAATCAGATTATGGTGATGTTTTAATGACACTGAGGGAGTACTGAATGAGTGTCCTACTCTGAACACTCCTGAGCTATCCTGGCCACCTAGTGCTCCAGTATGTATTTGGCTGTGTAGTATCCCATGTTTGGCAGCTATAATGGGGTAGCGGGCTTTGTGGCACCGCTGACCGAGATATGGTGTCACACTCTGGATTATCACTTCACACGGTACACTGCCCAGACTGATCCTGCAGGCACTGTGGGGCAGGTGATCTGACCTATAAACCCATAGAAATCTACTTTATACAGTTCAAAGGAAATGTTTGGTAAAAAATCTGATTTACAGTGTTTTTCTCTTACAACAAATGTAGACAACCATGTCATGCTTTGCCTCTTTAATTTGCACTGGAGCTGCTAGGCCAGTGTAGATAACAAGTGATGGGAGCTTGTGGCTTATATGCATAAATAAATAATTGTCAATGATCAGTGCCGATGACTGATATTTTGGTTTTACATATCTGATACATAAACATTTATAAAATGTAGAAAATGAGTCTATATTACCTGGATTAGCATTACAGACAAATATAACCTTTATTTTTGGAAGCTTACAAATGCAATAAAATAAATAAGAGGCTGAAATTTTGCACAAAAACCCAGCATCACCTTAATGTCAAATATTTGAAATACTTGAAATATAGATAACATCTAAACATCTCTCTGATGTCGATATTTCTTTAAACAATTATCTGCCGATATTTTTATCCGATCTCCAATATCATTGTGCGTCCCTACTGAGCTGATAAAGTGGATCTCCACCAAATTTTTCAAATTTTGGCATAATTAAATGGTGAATATGTGGAGTGGTTTGATGCGAAATGCTCTGTGCTAGAGAAACTTACCGTGTCACAGTGGTGGTGATAGGAACCAGATGTCTGAAGAGTTTAACGTGTCTGTAAGGTATCTCAGAGAGTTTTTACATAAAATAAATGGTAACATATTTGCTGCATAATGCCTGAAACAATGGTAACATATTTGCTGCATCATGCCTGAAACATTGTTTTAAAGTCTTGGCCTAAATTGTATTTTAATCTATTACTATTAATCCATTAATGGATTAGAGGTACATGCAGTGTGTGATGTATTTATTTATTTATTTATTTTACCACTATTTTTGACTATTATCAGAAGACAGTTCACTGGTGTAGGTGCACTGGTGGTTTCAGATAGTAAATTCAATGGCTGTATTTGTGTTATAGACATAGTGACCCCTGCTTCCCACCACCACCACTGTAAAGAAATCCAATGTCACATCAAGCCAATCTGAATGAATTCGTTCACATCTGAACCACTGAACGAATGAAGAAATTGTGAAAAAAATTGGTGGAACTCCCCTTTGAGTACTCTCAAACAAAATCACATGTGTTTTCTGACATTGCATAACATAACACAACATACTATTATCTACGAAAGTGGACCAAAGCACGTGGCCTATCTAAAACCAGCAGTTAGCAGCCATCCCAAGCTTTTGTCCATTTTTTCCAGCGCTCTTTAGCAGTTAGCACAGCCAGCGTTTTGGAAACCCCATATTGTGTTGTTACTTTAAAAGAAGCCCTAGTCGTGTTGAGCAATAATGGCTGTTTAGTGCTTGCATTAGAGTTTAAGTAAATAGTACACGGCCGTTCACCCATTAACTTTTCAGCGCTTCATACAGATGTTCTCCATATTAATGAATGCTATATGTAGCTGATTTTATCAGTGATATAAACAAAGCTTTGGGATGCAGTAAGTAGCGGCATTTGAATCCTCCACCACTCATTTTCATACTTTTTTTTTTCAGTCTCTCTTATTAGTCGGCTGATTTCTGAGCCACAGTTAGCCGTGGCCTCTCTGTTTTGTATGTGAGACCTCCATTTGCATCTGTTCTTCGTTTTTTTTTTCCTTTTTTTTTTTCCTGTGGTTTGTTAGAGAAGGAAAATAGTGAGAGGAACAGTAAAAATGAACCCTTTTCCTCAAACAAAACTAATTGGAAGGAGTCCACTGTACAACATGCAATTATGGTGCCTCAGTGTTGCATTACTTGCTGAGGATGTAAAATGTGGACTGGTCCTCAACGTCTCTCTTTACGAGCGTTCGGATTGTTTTGGCAGTTTCGTCAGAAATTGGTCTAATTAACCTCAACTTATATAAATCTTTTTTATATATAAATGTACATAACCTACTTTATACTCAAACATACACTGTGTGATCTTTGAGGTGGAAAAAGGACCTTGGCAAGTATTTGTATTTATTTTTTATTTCTTTTTTTGGGGGGACATTGTCATTTTTTTCAGTCTGCAATGAAATAATTGGGACCTATAAAAAAAAGAGAAAAAAAAAGAATCTAAATCAAAACTTGTGACCCTTTTTTCTGTGTTCGTCTTTTTTTTTTCCTTTTTTTTTCCCCCACTCGCTAAATCAGTCTCTCAACAAAACTTATTTGATGTTCAGCCTTATTCATTACCTGGTTTGGACAGGGCCCTCCAGAGATGACTTTGAAAGACTATCTCCAAGGCCTAATTAGAAATAACGTCTCACCCCTTTTGAATTGTCAACTCTCACCTCAAGCAGGAAAAACTAAGTCTTGCATTTTAAGCAGCTCGGTAAATGGACGGCGCGAGTGTCTAACTTTGTTTTGACCTTAGACGAATTACCGTGATGAGTATAAAATGACGTATGGATCGGGAGCGTGCGCTCATTTGCGCTTTCTCTCTCTCTCTCTCTTGCTCTCTCTCTCTCTCAGGCTGCATGCGTGCGTGCTCTTTCGCTGCATTCTCAGAGATGATGCTGGAAAGGTTATTTTCCGCAGCTCAGCATGCTTCCTGTAAACATTACAATCCATCAGAGAAGAGCTGGAAAAAAAAAAGGAGAAAAAAGACGGTTTGTTTTCACACTTAAAGGAGACATGAAATAGAGTGTCCTTAACTTAATCACCACCTTGTTTCACTACATTTGCATACATTTGCATATTAATTGGACCACAGATTAAAACTGGTTTTGTAATTTTAATTAAGTGTCCACAAAGGTATATGATTAGAACTGTTTAAAATACAGGCTGACATAACTAGCAGCGGAAAAGGCTTTCGGAGCCGCGGCTCCTCTCCCGCATCTCTCAGTAGATGGGGATTACTTTCAGGGAATGCCTGTTTTATGATAGTAATTTTTAATCTTTAGTAGATTATGCAGCCAAGTAGATGGGAGGGAGGTGGGGAGGGAGCGGAGCAGGGTGGGGTATCAAAATCATTTTCATTTTTCAAGATTCGTCTCCCGTTCCGTTGATTTGCGGCACTTGACGAAAGTCCTTTGTAGCATTTCCTGATTGCAAATTAAGAGCCTTAGCTGCAACTATAAAGAATGGAATTTTGATTTAGCGCGTAAGTAACCAAATTATGCAAATGAATTTGTGAGTACACAGAAGGGGAGACGATGATAAACAGTGCCGTCCTTGCCGCCGTACCTTGGGAAGCCTTCCTTTCTTAAATCTGTTGAGGTTGGAATCCAGTCGAGGCTAGATTAAAGAAAACGGGCGGTTCAGCGCGGTTCGGCTTCAGCAGATTAACCCTGCTGTCGGCTAGCTGAGGTCATCATTCTGAGGCAGACGTGGCGAGCGAGCGATGTCTGTAAGAACAAGTGGAGAACCGAGACAGTCGCCTGAAGCTTCATAGCTTCAAAGCAAAGGTATGCTACCTTCAGAACCTTTAGTGGAAAAAAAAGAAACATGCTTTCTTGTTGTGTTTTTTTTCTTGGCAATCCCAACCGAATCCTTCCATGTCAGGGAAAGACTTATGCCCAATTTTCTGATGCAATTATACTGAAGTCAGGCTATCTTGTGGCCGAGTTTAGGTGAAACACAATATTGCTACAACGTTTGTTTGGTGTGGTCTGGAAAGTTTTTGAAAGACATTTGGAAGCATTTTCTCCATAAAATACTTAACTATTTAAGCAGTGGGATACAGTTTCTCTGCATACTTTTCACCTCACATTGTCTGGGGGTAATAGTGGCTCTGATTCCACTAAATCAGATCATGTGAACCTTCGGAATGAGGTTTAAGTCCCGAGGAAACTGACACTGGCAGTAGTGCAAAGGAATGTTTGTCATAGTGACTGGTGATCATAGCGATCCTTTCTCAATATATGTATAATGTCTACATCAACCACAATGCAAAGAGTTTCTATGGGGTAAGAGTGGACAAAATATCATGACACCTTAAGATGTTTTTACGATATTGATCAACATGTACAATATGTATCATGATGTTATGTTTTTTTTGTTTTTTAATGGAAACAGACTACACGCACCAGCAAAATAAAAAAAAGAAACAGTTTAACCCTTTAAATCTCAGGCTTTTTACATACTAAGGCTTATTATTCAGTAATTACAGGGACGTCAAGGCAAACTGGTAGCTATTCTTAGATTATAGAAGTGTGTGATAAAACTTTGGGACCGCTGGCGGTCCCAAAGGGGTTAAAAGGAACAGGAGGGAAGTTCAAACAAAAAAGGAATAAAAAAGAAATTACAAGACATAAGGACTGACACTGAGTCAGCTGCTTGATACTATGCAGTAGGCCTGTGTCTGGTGGAGGTTAACTGAGTTTTACTGCTAGTTTGAAAAACACTTTCATTTATTGATCTTTTTCATGCAAACCATATCAAGACACCAGTTTTTCCACGAATGAATATAACTGAACTTTAAAACATGTTGGAGCATTCTACACTAATAACACGTTCATTATGCCAATCAAAGATGAAACTGTTCTAGAAACATGGCTGTTGAGCTGCACTGGTTGAATCTGCTCAGGGTGAGAGGCACCATGTACAGTTGTAGGAGGCAAAAATCATGCCTGTACAAACAGCCACTCATAGTATGGTGTACATTTCAGGACATCCTCGGTTTCAGACATGAGAAAGAATGCCTTCAGATTTATGTCTTAGCTCTTGTTCAACTGAACATCAAGTGAAGTGGTTTCATTGAAAACAAGGTTGGATGGTAAAGTTTGCAATTTCATTGTTTTATTTCGTTTTGCGGCCAAATTAAAGATGACACACAAAAACTTTACTGAATTGCACTATTACTATGTTCCTTGACTTGACCAAAATTTCATTACAGCTCATATGCCATCACTGTGTTTGCTCTTGCATCAGCTTTAGTGTTAGAAACCGTCTCAAAATGACTGGAAGAAATTGCAATTATTCTTATAATTGGTCTAAATCATTTTATGATAAATGCAGTTGTTCAGCGTTCTGTAAGTACTAACCACACACATACTGAGAAAGGTGTATATGATGTGATTTATCACAATAACAATAACATATCATCATTTTGCCCACTACTGGGATGGACAAGGTAGCAGAGTCTAGTATGTCGTCTCATCCTCAGCTCACTCTGTCATTTATTCCACTTTTCTAAGCTATGTTTTGGGTAGACCATAACGTGCTCCGCTTGTCTTCGTCTTTTTCCCCCCTTTCGCTCTCCGTAAATTGCTGCTTCTTAAATTACTAAGCTGTCCTAATAGGTACAACCTGTGCCGAGCCGAGCGAGGCTCGTCTTTCGAAATGGAACGTACATCCTCATTTGCTATTTATGTGCGGGGGATAAAGGCTATCCGTGATACTCGGCAATATGCAATCCCAGGACCTCTGTCATAAATTGGCCTGGCCTTAAACACCAGCCCTGGTGCCAGAGCCTCAAATGTGGTTTCTATTCCTTCATCATTGACATCAGCATCTTTCCATTCTCACTCCGTCTCTCTCCCTCTCTCTCCAGCCTGTCAGAAGCTGAAGATGTCAGTAACTTGGTTGTGTTTTGCCATCTTGAAAGACTCTACCTTGTTAAACATGGCTTTGCTGTATGCACTGAAGCTCAAGGCTGATCAAGGCAATAGCGAAACACAGTATGGAACCAATAATTGCAGCAACCGATATTGTATAGCGCCACTGGGAAGAACGCTTAAAAGCATGAATTCCATGAATTTTGATACTCAACCCTCAAATGTGGTTTAAAGTTTTTATGTATATATAGTTTCTTAATGTTTTTCATTATTAGCAGTTCCAAAGTTGTTCCAGTTTATAAGAATTGACCTGTGTGCTCAACCCACCAATGGATTTTTTTTACAACTACTGTTGTTGAATTGGGCAGTCTTTATATAATGTTAGCAAAAATGATATTTAACCCAAGGAGAAGTTATAGAGCACAACTGAATGACTTGTGTAGATGAAAAAGCTCACTGTTAGAAGATATCAGGTATGTTTTTCAAGCTACACATAGCCTATACACAGATTTTGCAAGAATGTCAGTATATATGGCAAGTATAATAGGAAAAATGTTATTGCTAAATCCCATAGAGTAACTCTATATGCTATATTATGCTATATTCGCTGGTTTACAACAATACATTAGATAGCTATCAGCATTAATAAACAAAAATGACTTAATTTTGTATTGCACTAAATGGTAAAGACAGCAATAGTATAAAGTGATAGTAAAACATGAACACTATAAAGAAAACATATGTTAATATTACTTTCTAACCCTAAAATGATGCATATATTTGTAAGCATGTTAGTGAATCATTAAGTCATTTGTCTTACATCTACAGCCATTAGACATTGCTAGAATTTTGTAAATATTACATGTCATTCGTGTTATCAGTATTAGCTGGTCCTTGACTTGTTGTGATGACTGGGCCTGACACTAGGAAACCCCAAGAGACAATCTGATTCTTTCATATTTCTTATGTTCGCTGCTTTAAAAGAAAAACAGGCTACTTTAGACTTCAAACATGTCCGAAACATCCCTTATTCAGCCATTCAGCTAAAAGGGCCAACTTTAGCATTATTTGTTGCATGAAAGTTATGACAATAACTCTTATCTCAAGAAGAATTTCAATGAGTACACCAGTTTATATCAGCCCACTAACATTAGCTGAATTGTATAATAAATATCAACATTGTTCTTACAGTGTGACATTTTTATACATATATTTTATACATTTATACATTCACACAATATAATTTCATACACTTTGATAGCTGTTAATGCATTTTGACAAAGTTGTGCTCTACAATTTCTTCTTTTTTTTCTGCAAACACCTGTAGCAGCAACACCTGCTACAAAACAATGTTTTGTGGGAGAATTTATCAAGTGCAGTTGTAGTCGTATGATATAGGTGTGCTGTCATTTGCAGAAATCCAATTCTGCAGTGCTAACAATGAACGTTACAACAATGATATGTCTCATAATAATATTTTATACCAATACAGTCTCAGAAATAAAGATATGAAACTGTGACTGGGGCAGTGCACCTCTTGTCACTGGGTTGGGACCCTCAAGGGTACATCTCAGTACCTGTAGTCAGGGAACATAACTGTGCCAAAATCCATTATATTTTCTAAGTTGTATTGACTCCACACACCCCGTCTTCTCTGCAGGCTTTTTATTTTATTGTTCTGTTTTAAAACATTAGGTTATGAAAATATAAAAATATGTACTTTTCCACTGGGAAAAACTTATTTAAGGTGCACAATTGGACCTTAAAACCACTGTTGTACCTTTGAGGGAACATTTACATTGTTTGTACCTTGATAAACGTAAAATGTACATGCACAGAACCTTTATTTCTAACAGTGTATAAGCCAGTGCAAAGACGGAATTACCTTAGCCTTGGCTTCGGCAGCATTCGCTTGTCCTCGCTTGTCCTCGCAACAGTAGCTACAGATGAATGCACATGTGGGCAGAACATGGCTTGGTCAATTATACTGTCATTTGACTTTATGTACTCACTGTTTTAAACAGTTGCTGTAAGTGTTTGAAATATGACACCAAGCTTTATACATTTCTACATAGATATCTTGTGTCAGTTATGCATCTTCTCTGAACATGATCTTCTGTTTTGACATTTGGCTGGACTTTCCACGGTGCTTAAAGGTTAGGTCAGGACAAAGGATGTGATACTCTGTCAGAAAAGAAATGTAGAACATGCCTCTACACCTCTGCCCCCCTGTAAAAACTAGCCTTCATCTGACACCAGCGAGAGCAGGAGACAGATAGCAGAGAGCGAAGCCACTTCCACCTCTGCAGTAGTGGAGAAGGGAAGACAAGAAGGGAAGACACATCACTGTATGACTGCATAGGTGGCAAGTGATGGATATTGCACCTCTTTATGTCGGACTATTATCATAAATAAAATGGTCCGTAAACACAATCTTTTTGCTCGCTAATGGAATTTGTCAACATGAAAGAGACATTATTGTTAGCCTGCCCTTTTTCTCTGCCGAATCCGCTGCCAAATTCGGATCCCCCCTCTCCTGTGAACGTTTAGCGTTAGCTTGGGGAGCTCAGGAGAATCACACGGCGTAATGAAATTACCTCTGCGCAAACAAATAAGGTCAAACTCTCAAGGAGAATAGCATTGGAACCAGATTCCGCTAATTACGTACCAGGTTCTTCAGCGCATCAGCGGAGGGCTGTGTGTGAGCATCGGCGTGTGAGTAATGAAAGGGCAACCAGAACTGATTTTCTAATATCATTTTTAGCTTAATTTTAATTTACTGCCTCCGTGTAGGCCCATTGTCATTACCATATAAACATGTTACTTGGCTCTCCTTTAATAGTATTGCAAATGCCTTAAACCAGAGGCTTCAAACTACCGGTTTGATTTCCTTCACCCAACAGACATGGAGAAAATCAGCTTAGGCTGATGATTACATTGTTTAAAGCAAAATGCAAGAAGAACCATTCAAACAAAAACCTGACGCAGCATGAACGCTGTGCACTGAGTGGGCATGGCTGTAGCTTAACTATTATTCTAACTGAGGCTGATAGTTAGTTAAATCTGCCTTTGCGTCCGTTCATGATATAGTGTTAGATACAGCATGCCAGAACTAAGAAATGAATGGAATTATCAAACGGATCCACTGAGACTCCATTTATTTTTTAGGTCGACATATACATACACATATATGATATATACTTTGCATATATATTTATTGCTGCTGCCAGAACAAAACCTTATATCTCCATTTTTGTCGTTTTTTAGGGTTTTCACAATGAATGGGCCAAAAGAAATGGCCTGAAATGACTTGGAAATTATACTGGTTCCATTGACTTACATGAAGAGTAAAGTATGTTTTTTGCTTCTCCTGTAAAGTTTCCATTTTGGAGATACAAGGTTTTGTGAAATGTTCGATTAAATCAAGTAAACTTCCATATAACAGTAGAATCATACGGGACTTTTATTATGACACCATTAATATTCCTGATATATATATAATACGTTTTACGAGTGAGATGTAAGATGAGTGGAAGTAGATAATATTACTAGTAGTTGTTATTATTATTATTATTAGTAGTAGTAGTAGTAGTAGTAGTAGTAGTAGAAGGATTGATAATAAACTTTGACTAAGATGCACTCAATTGAACCCATATTTTAGTTTAAACTAGTATGTAAACCTTAGATGAAAACTTTATGTAGTTGAAATTTACACTCAAAAAAGTATTAATTCCCCCCCTGCATTTTTTCATCTGGTTCCCGTTGGAGACCACCTGGCTACTAGCCCCCACGTAATCTGAATTTGAGACCCCTGCCTTACACAATGAGATTAAAATCAGCGTTACTCCTGTGAAAACTGCATTGTTTACTCTGATCATTTGCACATTCTGGGAATTTTTAAATGTTTAACCATCTTAATCACATTAAACAGAAAGCTACGATTGTGGCCTGGAGGAAGACCCTCTGTCCCAAACGGCTGTTTAGCTTGAACGTTATCATCTGCAATTAGTTTTACCTGCCTGCTATCGCTCCAGTGCATCTTATTACCTACACTGGCATGACTGAGCTTTTGTAATTATTGACCATGACTTATTTTAATTAGTTTACTTGAGCAGAATGCAGAGGGAGGGGTGCTTATGTGTGCTCGAGGCCCGAGGCTGTTTGTGCGCGGTAGAGTAGGCCGGTATGATTTACCCATCTGGCCATTCTCACAGTCTCCATTCGGGTACCTGTACTATCTTTCCTTCATCTGACACGCACTGTTGACAGAAAAAATGCTCCGTCAGCAGAAATCCTTTCGCCGTCTTCTTCTTTTTCTTTTTTTCTTCTTTCTATTACAGCCTCCTTCTGTGTTCTGCAGTGAGACAGAGTCCCCCCAGCCAGAGCTATCAATAAACCTGACAGGTCGAGCTGAAGACCACCTATGTTGGATCACTGTTGTTGGCTCAGAGGGAATCTGCTGAGTGGAAGATGCTGCGGTCATATTTCACATGATGCCGTGACCACCGTGGCTCCGTTTGCCGCTTGCTCTCACCGAGTCACTGACACGGCTCATGTTCCATAATCTCTGCTAAACTGAGCAAAAACAACAACTGCCGGGATTATGGCCACTGGCATCCCTGCGAAGAGAAAGTGAGGTAAAGTAGGATTGAGGAAGGGGGCTTTATGCTAATCTCCCAGCTTCAGGAACTCTGGAAGATGATTCTTCGTGTTATTTGCTCTCTCTTTTTTCTTTTTCCCTCCTTTTTCACCCCCCCTCTCCCTTTTTTGTATTCTGATTGTTCCTAGTAGTTTCTTAATCTGTGTTCAACCTGATTAGAAGATCTGCAGATTATGGCCTCCTCTTATTGCAGAACAGATCAACACTGTTACTCAAAGGTCTACAGGATTTTAAGAGAGAAGTAGTGATGGTATGTTTGGGGGTGGGGGTGGGGTGGGGGTGGGAGTGTACCAGAGTGAGAGCAAGAAGTTCTGATTGGTTGTAATTAGCATGGTTCTAATAAAAACGATGTCATCCAAAAATGATTGGCTGACAGCTTTAATACTCTACATCTGCCACCCCTCAAACGTTTCTAACTACCAGAACTATATCCAGTACACTCAGATTAGTGGTGATATAGAAAACATACAATATAAGCATTTTCACAATACCTAACATGTATCAGAATCTTCAGTTTTTGGAACATCTGTTGGAACATCTTTTTTTTGCAGTTATTTATGCAAATAAAATATTTAAGAAGGAACAAGAAACCAGTGCTTATGCAGTTTATGCAGTTATTAGTGAAGCATTGAAACGGGAATTGTTTGTTGATGCTAAAATATTATATTTATTATGTATGTATCTGTTGATACCAATGTTGATATATACAGTACTGTGCAAAAGACTGAGACCCTTCATGTATTTAAATTCCAGTCAAAATGACCGTTGTCAGTGTCTGGATGTGTTTGGGATTATTGGATCTTGAGATGCAGAAAATGCAACCAACTTGTAAGACTGATCTTCAGAGGTGTGGAAATATATCCCTGCAGGTTTCTTTGAAAAACTGAAAGCATGTTTTCTGGAAAGAATGGAAGGCAATATATGGACACACCATACACTGGTACATATTTAGCTGTTTAGGCTGCTGTGTATTTTACTGGTGAATAAATCGCTGCTGTTGGAACAAAACTTCGCATCTCCAAAATGGTAACTTTACAGGAGTAAAGGAAAAACATACTTTAAATGTAAGTCAATGGAACCAGACTTTCTTCCACGTCATTTTGGGCCATTTCTTTTGGTCCATTTATAATGAAACTTATACATGATGTAAAGAGCAACAGGTGTTTTGAAATTATGTCAAAAACTGAAAAACGACAAAAATGGAGAGACAAGGTTTTGTTCTGACAGCAGCGATATATTTTCTGTTTTTTACTGACCCTGAAAAATGAATACCTTGTACTTAATGGTCATCTTGAATGGAAATTAAAAAAGAAAGGTGAACGCTGACTTTTGCACTTTTGCTGTAAACATGTATAAAATGATAAAATTAGTTTTATAGAGAAGCAGTTATTGCAGGTGTCACCTAAACACTTTGCTCTTCTGCAGTACAATGAATACATAATCAAATATTGGTTTGAAATATCAGCCAAATCTAATCATCTCTCCAATGGCAATTTATTATATATTATCGGCTATTATCAGTCAACACGTGTATGATTCGGATATCATTGTGCACCTCTTGTTACTATACTGTCTGTTGTATATAGGCTCCCAATAAGTGGTCTTGTTATTACATAAATACTCACCCATGATACAGAAAGCATATTGTGATGTACATCAACAATATATCATATTGGTGCCCCAATCCATAGAGGTAGATTTGGCCATTTGAATGTTATATACTGTATGCATGTAAGTTGGCACTATGTCAAGTCAGTTATATGAAAACAGCACAAGCAGGTGATTGGACCTTGTATTTGAACAACAAACACTCACCAAACGGAGGGGGGGTGTTAATCCAAACAAAATGAGAAAAGAAGTGAATCCCTGTGCATTAAAGCCCTGGAAGGTCCAGAAACTCTCACATCATCAGCAGCTGCACTCTAATCGGATTCTCAGCTTGGATTCCCAGAAAGGCTGTAAATACAAACAACAACAAACATATAAACAGCATTAATGAAAAGTGTTGATTACCTCGGCATTGATAATCCCCAAATGAAGCAACACTAAAGGTGTGTGTTGATGGTTCATCACGCACTGGAGCTGCTGAGGGTTTCCTTTGCCAGCGTACCTGAAGTTCATGAGAGTTGTGACCGTGGTGATTTATGAGCTATTTGTTGTCACTATTTAGTTTCCATGACGTTTGTATAACAACACAATTTGAAAGTCAACTGGCATTTCAAATTCCGTTAATATACAACAACAAAGTGGGGATGTTCAATACCTTTTTTTTTATTATTTTGATACTGATACCGAGCTGGTACCATGATTCTTGATACCAAATGTTACTATGGCCCAAAAATTAAGATTAAACACCTCAGTGTCGCTGCTGGACTGAGAATAGTCCACCAACCAAAAATATCCAGCCAACAGCGTCCTGTGGGCAGCATCCTGTGACCACTGATGAAGGACTAGAGGATGACCAACACAAACTGTGCAGCAGCAGATGAGCTATCGTCTCTGACTTTACATCTACAAGGTGGACTGACAAGGTAGGAGTGTCTAATAGAGTGGACAGTGAGTGGACACAGTGTTTAAAAACTCCAGCAGCACTGCTGTGTCTGATCCACTCAGACCAGCACAACACACTCTAACACACCACCACCACATCAGTGTTACTGCAGTGCTGAAAATGATCCACCACCCAAATAGTACCTGCTCTGTGAGGGTCCATGGGCGTCCTGACCACTGAAGAACAGGGTAAAAGGGGGCTAACAAAGTATGCAGAGAAACAGATGGACTACAGTCTGTAACTGTAGAACTACAAAGTGCACCTATATAGTAAGTGGAGCTGATAAAATGGACAATGAGCATAGAAACAAGGAGGTGGTCATAATGTTATGCCTGATCAGTGTATACTTCACCTTTCTATTGAAAGGTTCTTTAGAGAAGCTAAAGTTGTTCTTCAATGAATTTTGGAAGCTTTGTTTTTAAAAATGTAAGCAAAATATAGTGTCAAACTGGTGTTACCTTATTTAAATAAAGTACTAAAGGTATTAAGGGTATTGTATTCTTTGCCACATTGCATTATTGAAAAAGTCTTGAATTCATTTTGATACTTCGTGCAGCTCTAATTCACTCAATGCAACGAGCAGCCATTGTTGTTGTGAATTCATAAGATAATCTGTTATAAGAAGATGTCCAAAAGTCCAGATTGCCTGAGAGGGAACACGGTTTCAATAGCACAGTCATACCTCATAGTATGCAGAGCTGATATTATTATTTACAATATACGGCAAACAGCTATAATAGACCAGTGGGCCCTGTTGTGGTTATTGTAACAGAATACAAAGAACAACACTGTGGAGAAGAAGTAGGAGAAAAAGAGCTATTGGCATTCAGTGCTGTACAAAATCCGTCAGCACAATCATGTGCGCTCTAAATGTCCCTGAGAGGATGTATCAGCGTGGAGTTGTCTTTCTTGACCTCTCCATTGCAACCCCCATGAAGAGGATTGAGTTTATTAACTCCCAGGTCCGCTTCTGTATCTGACAGGCATTCCCTCCGTCAGCAGCAGAAGGGTTTGGGTGATTTTTTCCTCTCTCTCTTTCGCTCTCTCGGTGCAATGGAATGAGGCACGCTAAACAGCTAAACCACTCAGAACCTGAAATCCCCCTGGGGGGGAGGAGGTGGTGCTTCCCTAGTGGGAGATGACAAATGCCATATGTCCCCAACACAGCAGTCGCTCTAATCCAACACTGCATCGGGCCTTAGAGGCTGACCTGAGAGCAAGATATATTTTTTTTCCCTTTAAAGCTACAACAATCAGGAATTTCTGCTGATAAAAAAGTAATTTTTTGCTGATAGTTAATGTAACATATAGTTGCAGTACTTTAAAAATCACTTAATTCTCATATCATTATGTTTGTTTTGTTTTTAGCGTTTAAAACCACTGCTCTTTATATTGAGTAAACGTTTCATGAGGAATGGTCCAGTATGGCTTGGAATAAAATCTTGTAACATTAATAATCAGTAATTTTAAGAACGTTTCTATATACTTAATCATAAAAATATGTTTCTATATACTTAAATTATATTCAAGCGTAATAAGTCATACAATAATCTTTCTGGTAACATTTTATTTGAAGGTTACCTGCATAAGGACTTTACAACACATGAATAAGCATTGAATTATGTACTTATAAAGCAATAATTGTTTATTAATGAACAGCTTATGTCATTAATCGCAAGATGACATAGTATGTTTCATGAAGTAAATGTAGTAAGCCTGGCATTTAAAGGTGTTGACAGGTGATAGATATTTATTTCTATTTGTAACACATTAAACTGAACTTTTGTACTTATCTATACAACTGATATAGTGTTTTTGTCTAGGCCTCTCCATAGTCCTGTATAGGCTCCATCATTTGAGAAGGACATAGTTATAACAGTGTTACAAATGAAAGAGTCTGTGCATTGCTTCAGTTTAAGGTCCCTTATGTCAGCAGAATGTTATTTACTTCATAAAATATCTTTTTGTCATCTTGCAATTAATAACATAAGCTGTTCACAAATACACAAGTATTTATAAATTGCTTTATAAATACATTATTCAATACTTATTCATATGTAATGAATTCCTAATGTGGGTAGCCTTCAAATGAAGTGTTATCATGTTTCTAAATATGTTATAAAGTCACAGCTTTATAAGAGGGGTCCAATTAATGACTATTAAGGAAATATTTTGCATTCAATTAGCATTAGAAAATGTTCATGCATCTTAACTACAAAACAGAAAATAACTGCTTAATATTTTACAGAACATAGACCCAAATGTTAAGAAGAGCCATTTTATCAATATAAATCAAACCACCTTGGAAGCCACAACACTTTATATCCATTTTGGCTGTAAATATGTTTGAGTATGTGCCAATGTACTAATATAGGATAGAAAATATAACATAAACAAAAACACAGACTTACTTTGCTCTGCTTTAAGCTTTAGCTTAGCTATAGTTGCCTTTCTCACATCTCCAACAGGAAACTTTTCCTCAAAAGTAGAATAGTTTCTTTCAAAACGTCTCTCAATGTTAATTTTTTTCCTGTTCCACCTTAAATGCAGAAGATAAGATGCACCATTTAAGGTGGAATGGGAAAATTTGAATGAGAAGCTGGCGAATGAGAAGACTTAAGCTTTGTGATTTTTTAATGTTTGACTGTTTCTTGTTGCAGATTAAACATATCAGTAAACCAGCTGGAGTGATTATAAATGCAAATAAGTTTGTTCATCTCCAAATTATCGATGTTTGTCTTAAATAGTTCTCTTTGCTATGTCGTTAGCTACTAGCTATAGGTGAGATTCTTGTCTACGTTGCAATGGTGACCATCAGTCTGCATGCCAACCTTCAGAGTTAAAGGGTGAATTAGCAGGATTTAACTCCAGCATTTATGACCATTTATTGGTAAAACTGTGTTGAATGATCAGCAGAGCTTCATTTTACTGCAAAGGAAGATTATTTTATTTTTAACTAAAAAATCTAATTCTGCTGTGGAGCCGCAACAGGACAGTAAAAGAGCCGCAAGCAGCTCCGGAGCTGCATGTTGGCGACCCCGACATAGACATTTAATTCCTTGAACAGCTTTTCTAAATAGGCCTACAAAAATGAATAGGTGCATTTAATTCCTTATAAGGTCTTAAGGTGATGCACGTTTGTTGTAAGAGTCGTATCACGATAACAATAAAATCACAATTAATCACGCAGCTCATGACTTTATCCCTGAATCCAGAACTGTTGGTTCCTGCATTAAACTCTGTCCAGGAATTCTACTAACAATAACCATCCCCTTCCTTTACTGTGTTAAAAAATTCTGTTTTGTTGTTCTCAGATCCCCAACTGTGTCTTTAATGGGCAGTTCTAAAGGTACAGTAGAGGGTGATAGTGTCTGGAACAGTGATTCGCCCCAGCTGGACCCTAAGGATTAGGCAGCTGGCTTCACCACCTTTTGCCCCCAATCTCACTGCTCTCTTTCTAGAGTTTCTCAATTGAGGTTTAATTTCAACCCTCCCTAAAATCAAATCTAAAGGCTTGCCTGCTTGACTTGGAGGTAAAATCGGGACATCTTCATAGCTAAATGACTAGTATCGCCTTGCTCAGCTTTGGAATAGTTCACAGCTTTAAATACAGTCTTTATAAACAAATCAGCAGCAGCATCACGTCTGGTGCATGCTTTTTCCAGTCGGTTATGAGAAATGTCAATGGAATGTCTACAGCAAGTGGAAAAGTGCAAAAGAAAATAGCCTCATGTGCCAGAATAGGGTGAAAGAAGTTGGATCTCTGAGGCATCTTAAGGTTTCCTTTGGGTGCTTTCCTCAAGAGCACAGTGCTAAAGTGAGAACTGACCTCAGAACCTGCGGTTCCACAGAACAAGCTTTAGGGCTGGGCGATATGATGATACGTCACTGTTATCATGATAAAAATCATCACAATACATTTTCAGAGTATATCATGGGTACTGACAAAACAATACCCTGAATATGTCATAAAAAAGATACATTGAGACTAATTATAGAGAGACTGTAAACAGCAACCAGCCGTGTACAGTAACAAGGGATGCATCAGTATCTGCCAATATTAGAATCGGCAGATTTTTGCTCTGAACATGTGATCAACCAATTTATTATGCGGGGCAGGTAAGTGCACTTGCGCTGTATTGGAATGATGTTACTACAACTGTGCCAAATTGTCATAGCATAATTATGCATACCATACTTTAATATACCTTAATATACCTTTAAGATTCTGCTCTATCAAAGAACAAATAAACTTGTTTGTGTTGTAATTTTAGAAATAGTAAAACAGAAAGTTCTGGAAATGTGCTAGTGTGTTTTATGTGTCTAGTGTTGCTTTGGGTAGAAATAAAGGTCTGAAAAAAGGCTGATACAGGAACCGCACCCAATAATGACTTAATAGCAAACACATAAACATTACAGTAACACGTAGCTGATTGGATATCAGCCCATGATGACATGCTTTTTATTTTATTATTATTATTATTATTATTTTATTATTTTTTTCATAATCGTTGAATAAAAGGTTGAATAAAAAGCTATCAATAAATCAACATTTATTCAAATTCTGAGTACATTTAGGATGGCCATCATTCACAATGTAGCAAAGCATTCCAAATGAGGGTCACTCTCAATGTACTCTGAGTCATACAAAGTAATACTTTTTCATTCCCTTTTTTAGATGTTTAAATATCTAACCATGATGCATATTGTTGATCAAGAAAATGACTTAGTAACCTTATGTTATACACCAATGAGTCAAAACATTATGACCCCCTGCCTAATATGCTGCTGTTCTCCCAAACAGCTCAGACCCCCTGAGGTATGGACTCTACAAGACCTCTGAAGGTGCCCTGTGGTATCTGGCACCAAGACATTAGCAGCAGATCCTGTAAGTCTAGTAAGTTGTGAGGTGGAAGGACCAACCATCGGACTTGCCATTCAAGCATATCCCACAGATACTTGATCGGATTGAGATGTGGGGGCTTTGGAGGGCAGGTAAACAGTGCACACATACCTGGCCGTCCACCTAATGTAAAAGAAAATGGGACTCATTGGACCAGGCGACCTTCTTCCTTTGCTCTAAGGTCCAGTTCTGACACTCACCAGCCGACCTCCTTCCATTGCTCCAAGGTCCAGTTCTGACACTCACCAGGTGACCTTCTTCCATTGCTCCAAGATCCAGAGCCATTGCAGGCACTTTTAATGGTGAACAGGGGTTAGAATGGGTGCTCTGATTGACTTGTGGCTATGCAGCCTCATATTGGTCATAATGTTTTAGCTTTTATGTGTTATGACGTGTCATTCGCTCTTAGTTAATATGGTTCTATTCTAGTATGAATCAAGCGATCGACTGGTTCTTATTCAGGAGCTCTAAACATTGAGCTATCAGCTAATTGTTGGCTTTTCTGTTGAACTGAAAATCCTGAGAAACTAGAGCATAAAAGACATAAAAAAAATAAATAAAAAATAAGCATGACAAACCACTGAGCCTAAAAGCCCAGAGTCCAATATATGCCCCATCCCAGGTAGAAGAAAATGATGAATATTCAAAATGGTGGGAACATTAGAATATTAAATATTGATTTATTTATGTGTCTGCCATTAGGGGTCATCATCTGGATCAGCAAACAATTTTTCAGGGGTTGAAATTTTTATGTCATGGCAGGCACATTTACCACCCGGTGAAGGAAATGGTGACATGCGCCGCTTTCATTGCCCCCCTTACAGAATTTGCACCATAAAAATGGCTTGCAATATTATAATGCAAATCCCTTATGGGAAAATACCTGTGCAACCCTCTGAATATAAATTACAGGGTATTCCACTTCGGCTAACTCTCTCTCTCTCTCTCTCTCTCTCTCTCTCTCTCTCTCTCCTTTATTACCAAATTACAGGAGTGTGTGGGGAGGGGTGTAACAGTGCTGCTTGTGTACGGATGGGGAGAAAAGGTGATGATGGATTTTTAGCGGGTGACACGCGGGAGCATTACGGTGCCTCCGTTTGTCAGGCCAACATTAAGGGCTAATTTTGAAAATCTAGCGTGCAGTCAATTTCCTGAAGCCCGGGGGGTGAAAGGTAGCACAGTGACAGGAGAGCTAATTTAGCTCAGCTTATTTACCACTATGCATCATCTCAGAGCATGACGCCGACGCCCAGACGCCCCGATTAAAAATTACACCAGCGCCGATGCACGCCCGGATATTTATGATGACGCCCTGCGTTCAGTTAGAGAGAGCCGAGGAAACCCCCCTTCAGAAAAAAGAGCAGTCTGTGCGTCTGTGTGTGCGCATCAGCAGTGTCATGAAGAAAAAGGCCAACCTGGCAAATCTATCTTTTTAATAACAGTCAGCAAGGTTAATGCAGTTTACCTTGGAGAGAGAGAGAGAAAGACAGAGAAAGAGAGAGAGAGGGAGAGGGGGAAAGAGAGACAGAGAGAGAGAGAGAGAGAGAGAGAGAGAGAGAGAGAGGGGGGGAGAGAGAGAGAAAGAGAACGAGAGAGAGCAATGGAGATTAAGAGATAGAGAGAGAGAAAGAGGAAGAGTGAGAAAGACATAGAGCAATGGATAAAAAGAGAAAGGGCAGGAGTGAGAGAGAGTAGTAGGGATGAGCGAGACAGAGAGAGAGAGGGAGAGAGAGGAAGACTGCAATAGATAAAAAGAGAGAGAGGGAGTGAGAGAAGAGCAATAATGAGAGAGAGAGAGAGAGAGAGAAAGAGAGTGATAGAGACAGAGAGAGAAAGAGCAATAAAAAAGAAGAGAGAGAGACTCAGAGAGATACACATAGAAAGAGATACACACAGAAAGAGAGAGAGCAACAGATACAAAGGGAAACAGAGAGGGAGAGTATGAGCAATATATAGGGAGAGAGAGACAGAGAGACATGATAGATAGAAACAGAGAAAGAATAACAGACAGGGAGACAAAGAGAGGCCTAAATACAGAGCATGAAATGGAAATGTATCTTCTCACTGTCAGTGATACAAAGCAGAGACAGAGCCTGACCAAGTGTTGACTTAGTGACCACATGCTGCGGAAAGGGCAGATTCGAAATATACACACATATGTGCTAAGGTTTGAACAGCCCTGATCAAACCACATGTTTTGTTGCTTTTCTAAGTGGAAATAAGTTCCTCACCCTCTACAAAGAACATACTTTACTGCATAATTTATGTACATATTTGCTGAGTTTATCTTAGGAAAATGAATAAAATTAATTTTTGAGGCACATGTTACATTATTATTATTATTTTTCCAATAAGTTTAACTCAGCAGATAAACAGCAAGTTCTCTGTAAAGTGTGTTCTCTGTAGAGGATGTGCATTTATTTACACTTAGGAAGTCAACAAAGACAGACAGAGAGAGAGAGAGAGAGAGAGAGAGACAGAGATAGAGTGATAGAGACAGAAGGAGAGTGATAAAGATAGAGGGAGAAAAAATACTGCAGGATCAGGTAGATGAGGTGTGTGTGTGTATGTGTGTGTGTGTGTGTGTGTGTGTGTGTGTGTGTGTGTGTGTGTGTGCAGATACATGACAGTCTTGCCCTGTGAAACACAGTGTGGCTGTGATAGCTATTTGTTGTACAGCAGGCAGAGGAGAGAGAGAGAGAGAGAGAGAGAGAGAGAGAGACAGGGAGAGAGAGAGAAATCAAACTCTTAATACTATTGTGTGCCTATAACCATCTGTCAAAGCCTGCCTGAGATGAGGGCGAGATTAGGGGGAATAAACAGAAACGGCGCGGCATCGCTCGAGCCCTCAGGCAACCAGGGGAAAAAGAGAGAGAGAAAGAAGAGAGAGAGAGAGAGAGAGTGAGAGAGAGAGAGAGAGAGGGAGAGAGAGAGAGAGAGAAAGGGGGAAAAGGGAACGGGGGGCGAGAGAGGAGAAGAGAAAGCCCTGGCGCAGGAACATCAAAGACATTCTAATTCAGAGGCAGCCAGAGATTACAGTTTGTAACCTGCACTGACAACAGACAGATGACTGGCAATATTACCGTGGAAACGGCATGGGGCTTTCACCAGGGCGATGATGATGATGATGATGGCCGTCATCATGATGATGTTGTTGATGATGATGATGGAGGTTATGAATAGTATTTTCTTTGCTGTGTTTTGTCTTATAGAGCCGGGCAGAGATGAGCTGAACCTTATGATTCTCTCTCTCTCTCTCTCTCTCTCTCTCTCGGTCGCTCCGACAGGCCAGCAGCAGCTTCAGAGAGACATTTAGTAGCTCCTGAGGCGGCGGAGGATCCGTGTAAATTTACCGTGAAGGCTCTTAGAAGTGCTATTCAAGAGGGAGATTTCCTTTAAAGCTCTCATTTAAAACCTTCAGAAGACAAAACGCACACTATCCTCTGTGAAAAAAAGCCCCAGATTCTGCCATTTCTGCTCTGACGCCAAGCCATTCCAAGAGGTAAATGATCCTAAAACACTACCCACTATCTTTAATGTTCATGAATCAAATGCCTATTAAATGTTTGTACTCCAGAGTTCTCTCAGTGTAAGATCAGATATTATGAGTAGTTAAGTGATAGGCTCAGTGGGAATATACTACACAGCGCCCCAACCCCTGTACTCTATGCACCTGTGTTTCTCCTTTACAGTCATTCACTCTTTTGGGATGTGAAGTGAGGAGGTGCTGGCTTTCCTCAACTGCACTGATCCTGCATGTGGAGCTGCGCCAAGCAAGCTGTGCTAAACTCATCCTGACTGTAATGTGTTTTGAACAAAATGTTTCATTTTTGAAAACTGACAGAGCAAAACTTTTTCTTTTTTGGTTAAGGAGTTGAAGAGTAAGTGTAAGGTAAGGTTTAGGATTATAAAATTCTTATTACATATAGGTACTTTTGATATTGTTACTGTCAGAACAAAAAAAAGGAAACAAATGTACTATTAATGTAAGTAAATGCAGCAATAATTTATTCCTATAATTTATATTATTAAGTAATTATATATATATATATATATATATATATATATATATATATATATATATATATATATATATAGAGAGAGAGAGAGAGAGAGAGAGAGAGTCTGAGATGCTGGTGGGTGTGTGTGTCTGTCTTCTGGCTTTTTCTCTGCCCTTGTCATACTGTCTATCGCCCTCTCAATACTGCACAATGCTCAGGTCAGGATTGGACCAGCCTGCTGTCAATCAAACTACCCACCATCCCCTCTCAGTCAGAGGCTCCACCTCCACAAATTCCCCCTGACCTTCCCTCTCTCTCTACTCACTACTTTTCCTCCTCTCTCCTGTCCTACTGTAAATCATTGCTGCAACTAATGGTTATGCCTATAATCGATTAACCAAACATATTAATCTATTATATGATTACTTGAATACTCTACCTCCCTATTATCTTCATATCCTCTTCCGTGTGCCACAGCTGGCAAATTTGGCCTTTGCAACAAGCAATTTTGGCTTCTACAGAGCAGCAAAACAATAGAAGCCGTAGCGCCCCCTATGCTTCCTGTTGTATACTGCAGTCTGTCATAATGTGTATCATATGAACATTACAGAGCAGGTTTGATTTGGCCCACCAGGAGGCTGCCGTGAGTAATATACATTTTTTATACAACTTCTTTTAATTTTTTAACAAATATTCTAACAAGAGGAGAAGAAAATGTTTAGGGAATATAAAGAAAAATTAGTATATAAGGAAAACAACATCATTTAACATTCATCAGCATTCATCAACATTGCGGATGCACACATGTTCCACATTTTTTCATATATACTGACAATATAAGCTGTTTTTTTTGGCCCTTGGCCCCCCAAGACAGGAACTGTGTTATAGGTAAATATATAGAGTGCTTTTGTTCAAGTAAATGACGTAGACAATGAAAATGCACAGTGCCATATTTTCATAACCAATAGTGCTGGCTTTGTTGACTAATAATATAATAATACACAAGGTCCACAAATGAATCTCCTTGTTCTCTTTCACTGGTGAAAACTTTTATAAAGTGAGTCTAGCTCCTCTCATTACTAATTCGCTAGAAGAGTCTAGTTCTTGGGCAGTGGTCAGCACAGGCAGCCTTGTGGTGCTTGCTGATCAAATATTTATTATAACAAAAAAGTAGCAGGCCATTTGATCCCTTGATGCTTCATGGTGCTTTAGTGAGCAGCCTTAGAGCAGCCTTTACACCTGGGTTTTGTGCTGTTGTGAGTTTGTAAAGGTACAATTGAAAGGATTGAGCTGACGGCCGCTGTTTGACTATGAAAGCTCGGGAGGCTATTTTTGACCCGTCTTATTAATAAGGCCGACGGTGCTTTTAAGTGGCCCTCTAATGAGGTGTCTACAATTCTGTATCTCATGATTACATTTTTTTACATTGTGCTTTATAGTAAAACTGTTTGAATTTTTAAAACACACCTCTTGGGTGGGACATAAAGGAGAATTTTTAATCTTATTTCGGTAAATGAAGGGATTTTTTTTTTTCCTAATGAGTCGCGCAGGTTGCCGAGCACACACGTTTTCTAATTATTGTATTATTGGACCGCGTGGGGTCTCGAATGCATTGTCACAGCATGACAAACGGATTCTTGGGGCACGACGAAAATAGGACTTGCCTGTATGTATGTGTGAGCGTATATTTGTTTGTTTTGGGGGAGCGATTCAAGGGTGGTGGGAAGGGGGTAACTCGGACTTCACGATTAGACGTCCCAAAAAACAGTAGTGGTGATGATGACAACAATGGTTACCTTGACGACAGGTTCATTTGCGGTGGCCCGAGATGATGTGGTCGTGTGGCGTACCTGCTGACGGTGGGGCGTGTGTGTGTGTGCATGTGTATGTGTGTAGGGGTGGTAGATGGGGGGTGTCTCCTGTTTCAGCCTCAGTTGACAATTAAAACCTGGGTGACTGTAGCCGGGGGTTAATTCAGCTCATTAAAAGAACTAGGTCATTAGTGGAGAATCAGGGTTCTTAAGGCAGCACAGGGAGAGACTGGTGGAGAATGCGGGGGGGCTTTGAGGAGGGGGGGGGGGGGGGTTGGAGGTGGAGGAGGGAGAGAGGGAGGGAGGGAGGGGGCACAGTAAATTCAGCATCTCCATGAACACGGCTCTTACATTAATTAACCTCCCTCTTTCCTTGTTGAGGAAAAAAAAATCTGTTATCATATATGCACATGGCTGTACACCAATTAATTGCGAAGAAAAAGAAGCTAGTTTACCGTCATCCCAGTGGTCGCCTTGTCTTGCCTGCACGGGAGATCCTTTATTCCAGGGAAGGGGGGGGGGTGGAAAAAAAAGAAAAGAGAGAGAGAGAGATGAGAGAGAGAGAGAGAAAGAGAAAAAAAAGTAATGTGTGTGTGATGAGCAAAAAGGGTATTAAAATTAAGAAGGGAATCGCGGCAGAAATCAGGCGAACCTCGGGGGAACCTGGCAAATAAAAGCCTCGGAAATGAAAATAAATAAGCTTTGCTAATGCCTCACCTTAGGAGAGCCCGAGCCGAAACCCCAGCGAATCGGCCCGTATTCAGAAACACCTCGACTCGAAGTGTATTACACGGACACTCTCTGACCTTCAGAGAGAGAGAGAAAAAAAAAAAGGCAAGTGGGAAAAGCCAACGAAACGTTTGACACGCAGAGTGAGAGGAGAGAAAAGAACCTGGGTCCAGCCATTTTCAGACAATGATAACACTGGTAAATGACCACACAAGCACCCAAACAAGTCTCTGAAACAACCGCAGAGCCAGTCACAACTGGCTGTGTAGAGTGGCCATGGATGGAAAGCGCTGGACAGAGGCTTCTGGTGTTATTTTGAGTGTGTTTGGGGTTATTTCTTGTTAAAACTGGCCCGACTTGGGGCCGGAGAGCGAGGATCCGAGTGTCAGAACAAGCGGAGATATTTTCCGCCCTGTTTATTCCGCCCCGCCGTTTCAGTTGCTGGTTTTAATTTCGCTTTTTGACCTCCAGGTTTGGATCAAAGCGCAGTCGCCCTTCCTCTCGCTCGGCCCAAAGTCCCCAACTACCAACCCCCCCCTCCTGTCCTCACCCAACATGCCTTCTCTCAGTTTGGCAAACACACACACATACACACTCTGTTCCAGTTTCATTCTGAAGCTTGGCATTGCACTAGGAAGATAATTGGCCCCTCGGATTGAAATTCAGCAAATCACCACCAAAGAAGTAAATACGTTTTTTTTTCTTCATTTTTTTTTCACTCCACACTTTCTCTCTTTTTGAAAACCTTCAGTATAGCACCAGTTTGTGTGGGTGCAAGCTGCTCACACCACCGTGGCTTCGTGAGAGTGGATGGACCATTTATAACGGTTATTAAAATGCTCACATTTGGGCATAATTAAGCAGATTGATGGGGTGACAACATGTGTGATTGAGTGCTGTCTCCAAAAGATCTTATTCTGGATCCACACAAAGGCTTAACACGGTGCAGCCGTCGCTCCACTATGGGCATTTTAATTATTTTTTGCTATTCGAATATTCATGTTCTCAAATGTCCCAATAAGAATTTTTGTACTGTTCCCAAGGAAAAAATAAAAATGTGAAATGTTTATTTATTGCACATATCTAGCATAAGAAGTGACCCACACCTGATTATTTGGTTAATTTAGTGATTTATCTTTCTGTTTTAGGCAAAGGTGCCAAATGGGGTTCTTTGGCACTTGAAGAACCATTTTTTTGATTTTCTACAAAACCTTTCAATGGATTTTGAGAACCAGTTGTGTAAAATTAGTAAATGAACCTTTATATATGGGTCATTTACTAACTGGCCTGAATGTGAAAGGTTTCAAAGGTTCCTCCCTCTCACAAACATGGTTCTTTAGACCAATGGTTCATCTATGGCATCTTCCTAGAAACTCCACATAATGCATATGTTCTAGAAAGAACTTTTAAATTGGTATAGAACCTTTACCTTATGTGGAAACTTTCAAAAGTTCATCAATCTCACAAACTTCTTTTTCCGACTTGGTTCTGTAAGGAACCAAAAGTGGTTCTTCGAAGGCATCACAAAAAGATCCTTTGTGGAAACTAATATTTAATGTTATTTATTGTGTAATGTAATATTCTATAGCTCAGCCTTGTGTCCCTCAGCCCCACCAGCTTGAGAGAATTCACAATTTTGTGTACTTTCTTGTTCATCAGTGTTCTCTCACTACAGTACCCAGCATGCATTACTCATGCATGACTGTAGTTGGTTGTTAAACCTTTTCTTTATTAAGAGGAGCACTTTGTAGTTCTACAATTACAGACTGTACTCCATCTGTTTCTCTGTATACTTTGTTTGTGACCCTTCACCCTGTTCTTCAGTGGTCAGGATCCCGACAGGACCACCACAGAGCAGGTTATTTGGGTGGTGGATCATTCTCAGCACTGCAGTGGTGGTGGTGGGGGTAGCGTGTTAGTGTGTGTTGCGCTGGTGCGAGTGGATCAGACACAACAGTGATGCTGGAGTTTTTAAACTCCTCACTGGACTGAGAAAAGTCCACCAACCAGAAATATCCAGCCAATAGCATCCCAGTCCAATGGATGAAGGACTAGAGGATGACCAATACAAACTGTGCACCAACAGATGAGCTATTGTCTCTGACTTTACATCTACAAGGTGGACTAACAAGGTAGGTGAGTGGACAGTAAGTGTACTCCAGCTAGCATAAAAGGTGACCCATACCTGATTCTTGGATTGATCTGTTGATCTTTTTTTGGCCTATGTGAATTAACGTACTACAGGTTGACCTACGATGCAACTCGGAGACGCTTCTCCGGCCTTCACGCTTCCTTCATACAACTCGACGCTTTCTCCATTCCGCTATGTGCCATTGATACCGATCTTCATTCATATTCACCAGTGCAAAGTTCAGAAGCTAAATGGCTACCTAATGTGGGAGAGTGTACTGCTGTTTTCATCTGCTAATATTCTCCACCATCTTAATGAGAGAGAGAGAGGGTGAGAGAGTCCTCCCTGATGGATCGATTTGAATTTAAATGATATAATACTTGAGATAGCCTAATTCTCCCATACATATTTAATCTAACGTATTATCTTTTTTTTTCTCTCTCTTTTCCTCCCTGATGTTCTAATGAGAGGGGGCAGCTATTGAACTTGATGTGTTGGAGCAGAGCTCTTGTGTTATGGAGAGCAAAGACCAGCACTTCACTGGGAAAATTTTATACAGCGCTTACTTTACAGCGACTTTCAGAAGTATCTCTTTTCTGCTTCACTATAAGGATCCTATACGGACACCAGAAGAGAACGCATTCCCTGGTTAGGCTTAGCATTGCTGAAGCCCTGTAGGTTTATTTACATGTTCTACAAAGTCCCTCCAATTATGATGTGAGAGGATCTCATGCAAAAAGAGAGAAAGATATGAGCTATACATTGCTCAATTATACATTCTTAAGTAGTTTTAGGAGATAGCCAAGTTGGTACATATATGGTAATTATATGACGCTCACGTGTTACTTTGCAACTGAATTTGGATCACCGTTCATCATATCATCATACTAGTTCAATCAACTAAATTACTGGAGTCTGTTTTGACTGTACAAAATTATATCAGCTGATGTTATCAGCTATTATGGAAGCCCATTTTGCCTGTTTCTCTTCCTCCTTCTGTGTCTGTTCTGGCTGCAGTTTGTCAACATAGCATATTGCAGTAATGATTTACTATTTTGATATAATGACTTTTTATTTTTTTGGGAAATGAAGTCATTATTTTGAGATACTAAGTCAAATTCTGACCAAATATGTTGTTTATTAAAGATAAGTCAACATGAGAAAATAAGCTTTTATTTTGACATGGCAAGTCATTATTTTGAAATACAGAGTCTTCATTTTGAAAGAATAAGTGCTTATTTTAAGATATTGAGTCAATATTTTGAGAAAATAAGCTTTTATTTTGACATTGTAAGTCATTATTTGGACATAGAGAGTCTCCATTTTGAGAGACTTAGTGCTTATTTCAAAACATTAAGTAAAACTTTGAGAAAATAAGTCTTATTTCAAGTTACTTAGTCCTAATTTTGCGATACTAAGTCAAAATGCCGATAAGCTATTTTGATATAGTAAGTCATTATTTTAAGATAATGTTAAAATTTGGAAAAGTTTGAAAATACCTCATTATTTGAAGATATTGAGTCAAGAATTTGAGAAAATACATCATTAATTTGAGATAAGTTAACATTTTGAGAAAATAAGTTATTATTTTGACATATTCAATATTTTGAGAAAGTCCTAATTCTCAGAAAACAAGTCCTTATTTCAAGATACTATGTTAAAATTTTGAGAAAATAAGACATTGTTGTGAGATACTATATCAGTACTTTTACACTTTGCTGCAAGAAACAGAGAAGGAGAAAAATAGGCAACTTTTCTACTGTACTTGCAGGAATAAGCCATGTTTACTAGATTTTATAGCTCCTCAAAAATGTGTAATGAATTATTTCCCTCAAAATAAACCTAATTAGTCTTTAAAATGTTAAGTTACTGCAAATCGACAGAGAAACCTGCTTATTTCTATGAAAAACAATTTGGAAAGCTAGGTGTGTCGAGTATGTCATGACTTTATTGACTTCAGTGTGTGTGTGTGTGTGTGTGTGTGTGTGTGTGTGAGGTGCAGGTGTGGGTGTGTGTTCCTGTTTATGTATTGTTTTTTTCTTTTGTTCTGAGAGAGTTAATTGAAGCTACAGGAGGGTCTGAAATAAGAGATTTGCTCAATTAAGCAATGTAGCAGAGCTGAGACCGAAGCACCTGGGCGTAGCACAGCCTCCTTCACTCTCTCTCTCTCTCTCTCTCTCTCTCTCTCTCTCTCTCTCTCCAGTGCAGTCAGCATGCCTGATTAGCCTCCCGAGTGTTCCCTCTCTCTCTCTCTCGCCCTCCCTTTTTGTCTACCTGCTCTGTTCATCTGCCTGCACACGCAACACCTCATCTGCTTAATCGCCGGCGGGGCGACGCTGCACACTTGTTTACAGACTGTGCCATCGGAGTCATTGCTGTAATGATAGGTAAGGGAGGCCGAGCTGCAGGAGAGTGGGGGCCCATCTCACCGCTAGGCAAGGCGCGCTAATGGCAGGTGAGGGAGAGGGAGTTGGCACATGCCCCTCTCGCCACATGATGGAGAGGAATTGCACGGAACAGCCGGGGAAAAACCTCCCCTGCCTCCGTTCAGCCTTGTTTGCTTGATGCATGAATTTGCACCGAAGGTTGACTTGCGCTCTTGTGACAGGTGCAGAGAATCAATGGCTTTTATATGGCAGTGAGGCAGACTTGTGTTTAAGGCAAGCAGCACTGAAAGGATACAAATGCATTTAAGTGCAGTAAAGCAGTAGCTCAGCAAAACATCAAACTTAAGGCACTCACTTATGGTCTCTGAAGTTTGCTGTCCATTTTAATAGATATAAGTAAGTCATGCAGTGCTAGAAACCACATAAGCAAGGCTATTTGAATTTACTTAAAGGGCAATTCCAAACATTTTTTAAAATTTCTGCATAATTCAATCGTTAAGGTGTAAGTAAAGTTCTAAAGAAACTTACCGGATTATAGCAGTTATTGACAGTGGTGGAGATGGGAACCAGGCGTCTTAAGAGTTTAAAGGGGAATTCTACCAAGTTTTCAAAATGTTGATATAATTATATCATTTAGATGTAAACAAAGTCATTCAGAGTGTTTTGATATTAAATGCTCAGTTCTAGAGAAATTTACAGAATCAGGATTGCTCACAGTGGTGGTGATAGGAACCAGGGATGCTGGATTCACAAACGTGTCTTAAGAAAGAAAATCTTCTCAAATGTGTTTTTTCTTAGCTTCATTCTCAAGAAAAAGAGTTAAGAGAAATTGTTATTCTTCAAATAATTTCTTAAAAAATCTCTTATTTTCTTTTCACAGCTATTTTTTAAGAATAGTTCTAAGAACAAGTGGTATTCTTAAAAATATTAGCATCTAAATTTAGCATCTAAAATCTGACGCTGCCTTTGCTGTCCGTCACCCCACCATTATCATATTTCCAATGAGGTTTCTTCCGCCATTACCTCTATTTCTTGTTTGCTAAATTTTGGTAAACACTTGGTTCAATGTTTTTCCTCCATTTTGCTCCTCTGAGCAGATTAAACTAAAAAACGGAAATAACAGTTAATACAAATTCAAACTGTATCTGCGTCGTTTATGGTAAATGGCAAAATGCAATGTAGCCTACATAAGAAAACAATTAAGATTTTCTTTCAAAATCTTAAGAAAATAATTAAGATTATCTTAAGAGAATATTTGAGAACTTGAGAAGTTTCAAGAATTGCATTTAAGAACATTTGGTAACACTTTGCTGTAGGGTACTGTTCATAAGGCTACATGACACCTACGTAAGCTTGTCATGACAACTGACATAACCCTACATGAATTTTTATTAATGCTTATTCCAGTAGGTGTCATTCGCTATAAAGGTTATATCTGCCAGTTTTGTTCAATGTGAGCTAAAGCAGCCTTTATGACAGATGCTGCCTATTGAAATAAGCATTTATAAAAGTTCTGTCAGCTGTCAAGACAGGCTTATGTAGGTGTCATCCAGCCCTATGAACACCACCCTACAGTAAAGTGTTACCGAACATTCTTATGAGCTTCTTAGTGTTAGTCTTAAGAAACTTTACAAGTTTTTCTTAAGAATTTCCAGACTCCTGAAAGTTCAATGTGTCTAAAATATGCCTTACATAAAGATATTGCATAAAATGGTAAGGAATTTGTTGCCTGATGCCTAAGACATTGTTTTATGATAGCTTTTGGCTTAAAACAGATATTTTTAAAAATGCATTCAGGGTGGAGGGGTACGTGCAGGGTGCCTAAAGACAAAATAGTCCCAAATAAAATTGATTTATCAATATTTTATCATTATCAACATTACATAGAAAAACTCAAAATACACATGTATGTTTGGAGAGTAAATAAAATTTTGTCCCACTGGATTCTTTCATAGCAGAGAGATATTATGAAGATATTATAAATTTGCTCAGACACCGCAACCTGGTTCCTGTCACCGCTACTGTAAGTAAAGTGAAATAAAGTGTGGGTAAGTCGCTCTACAATGTGCACATTCACCTTAAACCACTGACTTTGTTTACATCCCAACTAATTGAATTATGCAGAACTTTTGAAAAAGTGGTAGAATTCTCTTTGAAGCATGAGTGTGATGATTCAGACGTGCAGTTAGCACAGTGCTAATTAGTGGGGCATAAGCTTATAGCTTTGTCAGCCCTGTAGCACCGGTGCAAAACTAAAGAACCAAACTTCAGACAACCAAATACGTCTTGGCTGATCGACTACATTGAAGTCGCATTTGAGATTACTTCATTTACGGTACCTAAAATCAAATCCAGCTGGAATAGACCTATAAAATGACCACACTAGTGCTTTCACTTTCCTCTCCATGCCGTCACGCTTGCTTTAACGAGCCTCCTCTGCCTTTGTTGTCTGTGAAAGTGAAAGTTTTTGGGGGTTTCGGGGCTGAGCGGAACTCAGAGTACAGTAGGGCCTCTTAAGGCCTGCTCGTCAGATGTCTTTGCGTGCGCTTCAGTGGCGAGTGCGAGCGGCTCTGAAGTCGCGAACCCCGCCGCACGGCAGCGGCAGTCGACCCCGCTCTGCCCCGATCAAAAGGCCCAAATTCTATTTGTTTTGTTTCAAGGGAGCGCGATGAAGGCGCCAAGGTCTTCTTCAAGACGTCACTGAAGCCGGCGAGCTAAAGGGAGCCCGGCCTTTCAAGCGGCCCCGTCCTTGGCGAGACCTCCGCTAGCGAGCCAGGTACGCACGCCTTTAGTGAGCGGCGGTCCCTGTTTTTCAACGCGGAGTGCTCGGGATTTATTAATATTCTCAAAGACGGAATTTTACAGTAGATTGAAATAATGGATCACACTTAAAAGGGGGAAGAGAACTCATTTTAGGTTAATACCGTAAGCCTGTTGGACCCAATTATTGGAGGTGCTTTGCCATTGTCATCTCGCATTTCTCCTTGAGGAGATTAGCAGCCGGCGCAGAAAAGACCTTTGCAGGATCCAGGATTTGGTTCCCTCTCTACAGTTCTGGCTGAAATGAAACGCTTCCCCGTGAGAAGGCTGCACAGAGCGGCCTAGCGCACTATGCCCCGATCCAGACGCAAATGCTCCGACCTCATTAGAACAATCAGAACTTGGAAGCGGGACGCATTCCTCTGTTTCATCAAAAATGTTTTCTGCTGTCAAAACCCAAAATGAGAGGGGAAAGGGACCAGGGGAAGGGGAACGTTTTAGCCAAAAAATGTGCACCATAATGAGCGACTCTGTGATCCTGAATGCAAGTTACATCGTCCTTGCTGCATTCATGCATTACAGTCAATCAGTATTCACTGTCGCTGGCAGGTCAAGAGCTGGTACTTCAGCAGCAGAGGCCGTCAAATAACACCTACACCCACTGCAGCAAAACTTTTACATAGATTAAATCTTAAAAAAGAAACCATTTGAAGATGTAAAGAACCTCTGCAAAATGGTTCTACATCAGTTTAAGGGTAAAATCTTTATTTCTTTAAGTCTTTAAAATCTCACATCTCATTTAGAAAATGGTTCTCTAAAGAACCACTCATTGAAAAGTTAGGGGAACCAAAGGTGGTTCTTCGGTGGCCTACACATTGACACAATGATGGTCTTCAAGGGTTCTTTCGTAAAAAAATAGTTCTGTAAAAGAAAAAAAATAACATTCAAAGAACCCTTTGCATGATTAAAGGGTTCTTTGCATCATGATATTGTTGTTCAGATTGATGGAGAATGGGCTGTAGATGGTTCTATACAGAATCTTTTTAATAAGCGTTCTATATAGCACCAAAAACTTTTGTTAGGATGTCAGGCTTCTGACCTGACATCCTAACCATCTACATCCGAACCATCTACAACACATTCTCTATCAGTCTGAAGAGCTTTTTCATGATGCAAAGAACGCTTTAATTACGCAAAGGTTTCTTTGAGTGTTCATTGTTCTATATACAAAAATCAAATTTACACACTTTTCCACTTAGGACAGATGTAGCTCATCAGCAGAGACATGGTTGGTGTCAAACCTTTGCTTCTTTAGTTTAGTGCTGGAGCTACAGGGCTAAAATTATTAAAACGCTAGAGGTCAGTAGTCATTTTTCTGGTATATGTGTCCCCAAAACAGTGTGTATGTGTGAGAGTAAGTAATGCAAGCCTGGATTGATTAGAGTTTAAGAAGTTAATGTAGGTCTAAGGTTAATAAAAAAGGTTAATACAGTTCCACTGAAAATTAAGGATGCATATTTAAGGTATATTAAAGCAATAAAGCCACGACAGGCCGTGCGTTACTGTGATTTTATCACAGGAAGCGTGTTATCTAATGCTTTTATAAAGAGTCGGCCAACACAAAATATGACAAAATATACAAATTTTCAGAAAATAATATACGTTATTATTACTAATTATCAACATAAACAAGTATTCTGCCAAGAAATGTAGTTTCTTTAGCATACGGTATTGTTGCCATGAAACTATGGACCACTGAATGGGAGCATTTGGTCGCCCTTCACTGTATACTGTGGTCATTTCATGAAGTTTTAAACTTTTTGTCAGATAACAATGAACATATAATGACACTGTCAGTACAACAGCACTGTTTAATGCAAAAACGTTTTGGTCACCAAATTATAACTGCGAGTCTTATTTAGCACCAAATCAGTGCCTCTCTTCTCATGCTGGGGCTGAATCTGAAACGGCTCCCTGCTCCCTACATAGTGCACTACGTAGGAATTTAAATGCTGGATCCGGAACCCTAACAGTGCAAAATATAGCTAAAACATAGTCATTTGGGACTCAGACACATCCATACTTGATAAATGATGCACTATTTGGCTGTAGAAGCTAGAATTTCTTTAATAGCTAGCACACTATTTAGGGAATACGGAGCCGTTTGGGATTCAGCCCGGGTTTGACGCTACTTCTGATTGAAACGTAGACATTTGAAGAGTGTAATACATTCAAATGACGATTTTTAGACTTTTATACTGTTGTTTTACAGTTAATAGTACCGTAAGTATCATTATATTAATGATGGAGTTGTTTAGGCTGTTAGCTAGCTGACCAGCCAAGTTCTTGTTACGATAGTAACCGATAGTTTAAACAAAAATGGGTTCTTACTTCATCAGTACACTCAGTGGCTCATGCGAGCAGCATTAGAGTCAAAGATTATTCCATTAACAGCACAGGGTTTATTTTATGCTGTGGCGAAGTGACACAGAGTTTCATTGTTGTGAGGTGGTCAACGGCTTTTTAACGTGGCTCAGCCAATCAGATTTTAGATACATTGCAGCAAATCCATTCTTATATTCCGCATCCTGCTGGTGACCAGATGGGAGGTCCACCCTTGGTTATCGTTATGAATGTGGTGCTATTTAACAGCTTTGTTTTGGATCCTTTCCTTGAATATCTTAATGCCACACATTGTATTTTGATATATGCTAACTTAGCTTACGCTTTCCATCATTTTTAGCAGATTCTTTCTCCTTTTCCTTCACCTTAAGCACCCTTCTTTTATTTCTTTCCCTTTAACCTGCGGGTACGTCCAATGCCCCATCTCCTCATCTCCACGCTCCTCTGAATACCTTCATGCCCCCCTCCCTCTCTCTTTCTCTCTCTCCTTTCCCCGTTCCCCTGGGCTAAGCACATCCTCTGTGGAACCACCTAACCCTTACTGCAGGACATTTCTCTTTGTTAGTCTCTCTCTCACTCTCTCTCACTCTCTCCCTCCCTCCCTCTCCTCCCCTGCGCTCCCCGCAAAATGCCTGGAGTGTGCATCGTTCACGGGTCATTACTTTTCAAAGAAATTTAAGCACGGAATGCCATTTAATTTTTCCGAATGTATTCCGTCATTAGGAATCTTAGCTGTCAGAGCAATGCCATTTTTGGTGTGATATGTTTGTTGCCTCATTTCTTTTAATTTTACCTCCATTAGCTTAATTCTTTTTTAATATTTTCATCTAACGAACTTTACAGTCCATTTTGTTTGAGTGTGAGCTAAGCGAGTTTTATGAAGCAGGCAGTTGGCTTTCCCATTTAGAGGAAGGCTGGCGAGGCGGGCCTGTGCTTTTGTCAGCTTATTTTTGGCACCTTAGCTTGCGGTTCTGCTTCTGTGCCTTGATTATACAAGCAAACAACTGCATGAAGTTCATTAAAAATAAGCAGCAGCTAATTAACCTGAACTACAGACAAACCGCCACTGTCATCCAAGATCAGTTTGGAGCATATTGAATTGTTAAAGATTTTTTTCTTTACTCTCTCTCTCTTTCTCTCTCTCTCTCTCTCTCCCTCTCTCTCTCTCTCTCTCTCTCTCTCTCTTTCTTCTTTCCTACCTCTCTCTCTCTCTCTCTCTCTCTTTCTTCTTTCCTACCTCTCTCTCTCTCTCTCTCTCTCTCTCTCTCTCTCTTTCTTCTTTCCTACCTCTCTCTCTCTCTCTCTCTCTCTCTATCTATCTACTATTCCTTCTTTCTCTCGCTCTCCGTTCTTCCCCTCTCCATCTCTCTTTTTCCACCTCTTTCTCTCCCCTTTAATCTTTACTCTCTTTTCTTTCTTTCTTTCTTTCTTTCTTTCTTTCTTTTTGTCTTTTTTCTGGTTCCTTCATCCTCTCTCTTTCTCTGCCCTTCCATTCTTTCTCTCCCCATTCTTCCCCTCTCTGTCTCTCTTTTTCCACCTCTATATTTCCTCTTTTTTTATTGTCTCTCTTTCTTTCTCTTTCTTTCTTTTTTCTTTCTCTCATTGAATGTTTCTTTTCCTCACCGCCTTTCTTTCATTTCTTTCTTTCTTTCTTTCTTTCTTTCTTTCTTTCTTTCTTTCTTTCTTTCTTTCTTTCTTTCTTTCTTTTCTTTTCTCTCTCTGCCTCTCCTTTCTCTCGCTCTATCCCTTCTCTCTCTTTTTTCCACCTCTTTCAATTCTTCTCTATCTCTCTTTCTGTCTCTCACCTTCCCTTCTTTCTGTTTCTCCTTCCCTTTTGTCTGTTTCTCTAACTCTCTATTTTTTCTTTCTTTTCTGTCTTTCTTGCCACTCCTTTCTTCCCTTCTCTACATCCCACTTCTTTCTTTCTCTACATTCTCTCTCTCTCTCTCTCTCTGTTTCTTGCTCTCTCTCCCATCTCTCTTTCTCTCTCATCTTCCTTTTTTTCACTCCCTTTTCTCTATTTATCCCTTTCCTACCATGCTTCTTTTGCTCTCTCTCATTACTTTTTCCCTATTTCTCTCTCTTTCTTTCACACATCCTTTCTTTTGCTCTCTCTCATTCTCCTACCATCCTTTCTTTCACATTCTCTCAATCCCTTTTCTCTCTTTCTCTTTCACCTTCCTTTTTTCATTCCCTTTACTCTATTCATCTCTTTTATACTCTTTCTATTGCTCTCTCTTATTCTTTGTCGCTCTCTCTCTCTCTCTCTCTCTCTCTCTCTCTCACACACACACATTGCCATCCTTGCCATCCTTTCTTTTACACTCACTCCCTTTTCTCTCTTTTTGTCTCTTTCTCTTTTTATTTTCTTTCTTTCACTCTCTCACTCACTCTTTTCTCTATTTCTTCCCTCTTCTGTTTCTTCCGATGTCTTCACTGAAGCCAGAAATGACTTGAGCTCTTGCACAGTGGACCCTTTTCTCTAAAGCCCACCAGTGATTACCTCAGTACTGTTTACTAACATCATGTCTTACCGATGCTTCTCTCTCTCTCTCTCTCTCCTGGACTCCGGTATGGCAGTGTGTGTAATTGTGCGTTGTAGCATCACGAGCTCATAAAGGTTGCTGTTTTTGCCCCATCTGTTGGAAAGGTATCGACATTTAGCTACTGAATGTTTGACATTTATCTAGAGCCTTTGAGCACATCTTTGCTCAGAGAACACATCAGCAGTCTCTCTCTCTCTGTGTGTGTGTGTGTGTGTGTGTGTGTGTGTGTGTGTAATACTACTGAGTTTGGCCTCGATTGGTGTCTGAATCGTATCTATACGAATGCTGTATTTACCCACAGGTTGAGAGATACACCATTAGAAACAGCCCTTCCAGCCCTTTGTTCATGTAATTTGCTTAATTATTTTGTATCAGCAGACAGAGCAGATAAGTTTCTCTATTCAGATTCCTTGGGGAGCGTTCCAGTTTTATTTATTTCAATATCTATCTTTCATTATCATTTTTTAACCAATTTCCATCTCACAGTGTCCGGCAATATTAGCAGACAGGGTGGGGGCAGTGTGTGTGTGTAGGGAGGTATAATTGAGGAAAACCAATTAACAAATTAGAGAATGAAATCAACATTTCTCACGGAGAGATGCACACGTTATGGTGCTGAGGCAGCGCAGGGCAGAATGGGCATCAGAGCTACTAGATGTGAAATGTGTGATGTGGGTGGGGTTTGTTCAGGACAAAAATATATATATATATGTGTGTGTGTGTGTGTGTGTGTGTGTGTGTGTGTGTTTTTATATGTCACTGTTGTCAAAACAAAACCTCATATCTCCAAAACGATAACATTACAGGAGAACGAAAAAACAGACTTTAATGTTAATAGTCAATGGAACCAGACCTTTTACAAGTCATTTTTGGTCATTTCTTTCTATCCATTCATAATAAAATATACATAATGTAAAGGGCAACAATCATTAAAACTGAAAAACGGCTTGTAATGTAATTAAGAAATGGTTCTTAACAGCAACAGTTTCACTCATAGAGGAAAGAATGGATTAATTTAAAAACCAGCAAAGTCTGGAAGCAAACATCACACTGTCTGTAAAAAAAAAAAGCTGAAAATAAAAAGAGGAAGGCTTCTACAACAGGATAATGATCCTAAACACACATCAAAAACTACAATGGACTACATCAAGAGGTGCAAGCTGAAGGTTTGGTGTATAGACCTCAAAAGAGCGGTGCATGCAAGATGGTTCAAGAATCTCACAGAAGTAGAAGATTTGTGCAAGAAAGAATAAATAAAAATCCCTCCAAACAAGAACCAAAAACCTCCTAGCTGGCTAAACTGGTGTAAGACTGGCCAAAGAGGGTGCTACTAAGTACTGATCATGCAAAGGTTTGCTTCGGATGGATATAGTTACATAATGTTATATTATATATATATATATATATATATATATATACACACACACAAACCATTAAGTGCCTACATACTGTAACTATATCCATCCAAAGCAGACATTTGCATTATCATTTTAGATATAAGTAATAATAATGGGGTATATGTAAGATCCCATGACCCCTATCCTGACTGACAAGGTATACAAAATCTGTATGTGTGTGTGTGTGTGTGTGTGTGTGTACTGTACATGCATCTGTGTATCAGAGACACAGAACAAGTGTATGTATATGTATTAGAGAGAAGCACATAGTTTCACATACATTCACAGTCATTTGGAAGAATAATCCAACCATGGCCTGCCATCCTTTTATACCCCCCACCCCCATTCTCTGCTTCTCTCTCTCTGCCTCTCTCTCTTTCTCTCTGGTTAATTACTGGGGAGGCTGGGTAGTCCTTCTCCCCTGACGCTCTGCTATGTGTGGCTGCAGGGTGGTGAGGGGGTGTGCTCCCGTGTCACCGGCAGGGCGGGTGCTCCGCTCTGATCCGACTGATTGAGGTGAGCATCCTGGTTTTGCAGGGGAAGGTCTCGATCACACTCTGACTTCGATACTCCCAAATCCAGGTCATGCTGCCAACAGCTTAGAGACCCAATTCCCCCAGAGCCTGGATCCTCAGGGAGAAAAGGGCAGTGTCACTCTCCCACTCTCTCCCAGACACTTTCACTCATACATACATTTATAGAGTGGAGTAATTAGATCTCTTTACACAATGTGCTCTAGATACACCCCAGCCCCACCCCTTCACCCACTCAAGGACCCCCCCCCCTCCCCCCACATATGGAATAGGGGCACAAAAATGTGTTGGTGCATTATGATGCATTGATCTGAAGATGGTGATTCAACAGCCTCACTTTTGGAGTGTTACAGTTGATTGGAATCAATACATCCTTTGAACCTACACTCACTGTCCATTTTAAAAGGTCCACTTACATTTACAGCAGAGTGCAGGAAATTCAGTATAAGACAATCCACTTGTTTAATGAAGGGCGGTGTCAAAGGAATATTAGTGAAAAAACGGGAGTCTCCAAATCTAGAGTTCAAAAATGAGACAAATGTATGGAGAAAATAAGACGGCTAACAAACTTGCTAGAACTGGTAGACCACCAAAACTGCCCCCACCAGATAAACAGTACATAAAGCTTTCATCTTTGAGAGAGAGATGAAAATCAAGCGTTCTTCTATTGTTACAAGCTTGATCAGATCTTTCTCCTCATGTGTGACACAGATGTGTTGTCTATATATCAGTGTGAACAGCAAAAGCACACTGAATCTGGCATATTCAGTTCCGATATGTGATGCTTTCATATGTGGTACTGAAATCCGATACGTAGCCGATATGCGGCAATAAGATTCAGTCTGAACAGCCAGATCGGAATTCATGCGTTGACATTCACGTGAATCCAACTCCACATTCATCACAATTTTGCGCTGCTGAAACATTTAGGCTAAATAAACATTTAGGCTGATGTTTCTGTTCAAAACATTAGAAGAGACGTATCCAAACCCCTTCGTGTTTGAAGAGATGGCCGAATGCGGCTGTAGGAGAACGAGGCTGCAGCGTCAAAGAACAGTTAAAAGTCTGAAAGCAAAGTTTAAAGAATCTGAGGACACAAACCAAGGAAGTGACCGCGCCCTTTTTACAGCGAGTTCAAACACATTCTGGGTGATGAGTCCAGCTGTCAGTCAATAAAGCTTCATGATCGCTCCTGTGATGCTGGTGAAGATGAAGCATGAAAGCTCCGGAAGCGACTGGCGTTTGTTGGCAGTCGTGATTGTTTACCTCTGGATGAGTCACATGAAGCAACATTAGCATTGTTCTTTTGCGCATGCGGGTCAGTTTAGGAGCTAATCTGTTTGGACTAATGTCACATAAAGGCTACATTTAAAAGATATTGTGAACAGCCAAACAAAAACATTTTTGGATTTGGTGAGAAATTCAGACTGGGGCCACTTTTACCTGTTGTGTGAATGTAGCCATAAAAACATTTCTAAAACAGTTCTATATTGAACCATATACAACACATTCTCCATCAATCTGAAGAATGATTTCACCATGCAAAGAACCATTTAAGCATGAAATAGTTCTATATAGAACTCATGGTAAACAACTCTCAGAGAACCATCTGTTTTAAGACTGTACTGTATATCCGTGAAACTTCACATTGATATAATTTCCTAACTAATATTATCAACTAATGGTTTAATGGTTGCAGGTCTCCTCCTGAGCGCTTAACAAAGCTCACAATTCACATTCCAGTCTTCAGTGTGTTTGCTCAACCAAAGGACTCCAAAACCCCAACGTTAATCTCTGCTTAGTAAGCCCAGGAGACCGGCAGGGACGGGCGAGAAATGGGGCACAATATTCTTCGCCCCACGCTGGGTTTGCTTTTGTGTTTTGCTAATTTCAAGGTGCTCTAAGGAAAAGAAAGAAAGCACACACATTTACACTCACTCAGGACAGGAGCCACGTGGCGAGGTAATGAGCAATAACAATAACACAGCGTTATTGACTGCAAGGACACAGGTTGTAAATCATAACCCAAAAAAAAAAAACGGCTTTCGGATCTCCTTCCTCTAACGCCTAAGTGTATCGCACTAATTCAAGCTGGAATAAAAATGAGTGTTATTATCTTTGAATAAAAGTTGGGCTGAAGCGCTCTTTCTTTCTTCCTCTCTCTCTCTCTCTCTCTGCGAGACGTGGCATAATTATGGGCCCCCCGTATCATTTGGGCGTCAGGCGAAATGGGGGAAGGCGTCGGCTGAATGGCACCGAGTTCATTTAGAAAGACCATCAGCTAAACGAGGCTCATCACGCCATCAGTAAGCCGCTCTCGTCTCCGGAGCCGTGCCGATGACAGGTAGACGGCTCTCCGGCAGCTTTAAGACACATTACAGCATATGCTACACATTCCCTCCATCTTCTCCCCGTTGCCTCCATACTCATAATGGCAGGACAGAGAGAGAGAGAGAGAGAGAGAGAGAGAGAGAGAGAGAGAGAGAGAGAGAAAGAGAGAGAGAGAGAGCAAGGCAGTTACCAGCCCTATCACAATTCCACATTATAATCTGCAATGCATCTTAACAGAATAGTTCAGCCAAATATAAAATTTTGACAATTTCCCTCAAATGTTCCCCCAAAATGTAATTAATCAGCCATCAAACATTTAGTGTCTGAAAGTTTGCTTCTTTAGTTTTGGACTGGAGCTACAAAGCTAATGTAGCTAACAAAGTATACTCTAATCAGTTCACATCATTATTTGTTTGCCTTAAACTCCATTGAGTTTGTTAAGTAATCTCAAATAGGCAGCATGATGTTATTATTTTCTACAATGACCAACAGTATGCATGCATTTCAGCAATCACACTAAAATCTCTATTGAGCCTATCATGTATATTTACAGAACTCATACTGCAATACTTATTTACAGTACTGACATATTTTAAAATGCAGTCCAAAACTGTGTTTCTGTAAGAGTACTCATTGTTAGCAGTGTTGTGCTTGATTTTTAATATCGTTCTATTCTGAATATTATATTTGCTCACATATATTACGAAATTAAAGAGTTAAAACAGCAGTTATTTAAGTTAAAGTGCAAATTCCTCCTCAGTAGTGCTCACAGTTAGACTTTATATCACAGTATTTACTTTAAAACTGCAATGTACAAAGTAAAAATGTTATATAAGCTCCAAAAATAGGCAATTAAGCTAGAGCTGCAATATTAACCTCAATGTGGGAAAGTGAACGTACACCACCATTAGCTTGATGAATGTACACCACCATTAGCTGCACTAGCATGAGACATATGCAATAGAGGCTGAATCCCATGGCTAGCTGAGAGCAGCATTATTGTAATAGTGGTATTCATAAATTTTCAAAGAAAAAATGCTTACAAAGTGAAAGTTTCTGCATTACATTCTGCTACATAATCATATGACAAAAGTGAAAAGCTCATGAACTAACTTGAATATCCTATGCTTTATTTCATGTTGGTACAGGTTGTGCTAGTAAGCTAGCATGTGTTAGGAGGCTAGGCTAATATTTGGTAGTGCTAAAGTTAACATTAGCCTAGCTCCCAAATGCATGCTAGCTGTTCACAAATATTAATGCAGCTCAGGGAGCTCTATTAACATTGAAATAATAATGGAAAACTGAAAATCAAAATTAAATCACGGGGCAGATAGTGGTCCCTCCTGCTTCTGTAAAGTTGATATTGTATGTTTAGGTGAATTATTATGATATTGTTACAATAAGATTACATTAACCAATCAATAGGCAGCACAGTTTGATGCAGAATACTTTGTTTGTATTTTAAATGCTTTCCCAGAATTCAGCATGTGCTGCTGTAGAAAACACATAAAAAATAAATAAATAAACAGATTGGCTTGAATACAGTATATAATTATAAAAATTACAGAAATTGTTTGCAGTGTACAGTCATGACTCACAGAAACATCCAATTTCTCACCAGTTATCTTCTATCACTGCACAGTCAGAACTGATGTCTATTTATCTTCCTCTTATTCATATAGCAGTGTCACGAATGTCGCCAGTGAGGCAACGGACTCGATCTCCCAGAATCCTCTGGGAGATCATGTGACTCTATCGCTTCCTACAAACCCTGATACACACATGGACTTCATCTCCCAGAATACACTGGGAGATCAGCTGGTTGATTTTGGATTTTGACTTCATCATTAAAGCCTGCTTGTCCTGCTTCATCTGCGAGCGTCTTTGTTCTGTGATAAACATTACAAGCAGCTTATCCATGGTAACCACTTTCAAGTAGATCTTTCACAACCTGCAACATGATATATCCATCATTTATTACTGTAAATCTTAAATAAGTAGTGCAACATAAAGATTTAGGTTAACATTAGATGCTAGTGGATGGAGTGGCATGCTTTGAGATCATCGTTTGAGACAAACAATAGTCAGTAAAAGTTTTTTTTTTGTTTGTTTGTTTTTTTGCATTGGGGTCTAAATGAGCCAAATTACCAAACAGATGTATAATGACACTTTAGAATGCCAGCTGCTGTTGGAGACTACAGCGTATACACTCACTGAGCACTTTATTATGAACACCTGTACACCTACTCATTCATAAAATTATCTAATCAGCCAATTATATGGCAGCAGTGCAGGGCAGAAAAATTGTGCAGATATGGGCCAGCAGCTTCAGGTAATGGTCACATCAACCATCAGGAAAAAATGTGATCAGAGTGATTTTAACATGAGTGGCATGATTGGCTGGTTTGAGTACATTCTCTAGAGTTTACTCAGAATGGTGTAATAAAGAAAGAAAAAAAAACTTTCAGTGACTGGCATGCCTTGTTGATGAGAGAGGTCGGTAGAGAATGGCTAGACTCATTTAAATTGATAGAAACGTCAGATAACCACAAATCGCAAGCAGAAAAGAATGCAGAACATATCAAAACTTGAGGTGGATGGGCTACAACAGCAGAAGACCATGTCAGTTTCCACTTCTATCAGCCAAGAACAGAAAGCTGAGGCTGCAGTGGGCACAGGCTCACCGAAACTGGACAGTTGAAGACTGGAAAAATATAGCCTGGTTTAATGAATCTCTGTTTTCACTAAGGCACACAGATTGTAGGGTCTGAATTTGGTGTCAACAGCATGAATCCATGGACGCAACCTGCCTTATGTCAACACTCCAGGCTGGTGGAGGTGGTGTCATGGTGTGGGGAATGTTTTCTTGGCTTTTTTGGGCCTGTTAATACTGTTAATACTCATCTTTGGGCCTTTTAATAATCACTCATCCTTGAATGCCATAGCCTAATTGAATATGATTGCTGACTATAATGCACCATCTCTCAAAGCAAAAGTCAAACTGGTTTGATGAACATGACAATGAGTTCAGTGTTCTTCACTGACCTTCCCCCTCATCTGAATCCAATAGAATACCTTTGGGATGTTATAGAACAAGGTGCATGAAAATCCAGCCGGAATTGAATGATGCAATCATGTCAACGTGGATGAGAATCTCCAAGGAATGTCTTGTGGGATCTACGCCATGAAGAATTGCAGCCACGTTGTAGCTTGAGAACATTAATAATATGTGCTATTGCAAAGTTAGCCACGCTTGTTGCAGGAGTTTGTCTATAGGTGGGTCGAGCTGGGCCGGTTTGGCTGGCAAGTTGCTGAGTAGACATTCTGACTGCACCTGAAAATCGGTTCCTTTGATTGGTGTGGAGAAACAGTACCTCAGGACTCGAGCAAGAAAGAGTGTCTGTTTCTCTCAACTTCAATCGCTCTTTGTGTGTGTGTGTATGTGTGTGTGCAGCTGCAGGGGATGTCTAAGAGTCTGATCTTAGCCACCACCCAGACAGCCCAGCATCTCTCCCACATCTACTGTATTTACATTAGCTACAGGCAAGCTACGTCTGGACCCATGTATACGTGTGTTGGTCTTTGCTGCCTGGTGGTAAAGGGGAAATCGGGAGATCTATCTGATGATCTGACATAAGTTACATCAGACACATGCTGTGTGTGTGTGTGTGTGTGTGTGTGTGTGTGTGTGTGTGTGTGTGTGTGTCCATGCAGGAAGTAAAAAAGAAAAAAAGCATTGTTTTCTCCCCTCAACTTCTTTTTTGTGTGAGGAGAATGTCTCTCGCTCAAAACTCTCATAATACACTCAAATGCACTTAAAGTGTTTCAGTGGATTGTCCATTAGGCCTGCACAGTACGAACCTCATTGTAATTATTTTGCCATATGTACAGCAATGTAGATGCACCTTGCAAAACATTAAAGGAATAGTTCAAAGTAAAATCACATTTACGGTTTTTCACTTACCGCAAATGTAGTCTACAGTCCAAAGTGTCCAAATTCTTTCTTCTTCATTTTATTGCTGAAGCTAGAAAAATCCCATTGCTAACAAACAGTAGTAAGGAGCCCTGCTGGTGACATTCCATGTAAATAAAAATGATGCATGGCCACACTTTAATAACGTGTGGAAACAAGATCCCACTGCCGGTAATTTACTGTAAAGTTGAACTTTGCAATAAAACACTGTAAAGTGTCATACGGTTGTAATGTGTTTTATCACTGATAGACTGTAATTATGTTAACAGTATATCTGTTGTTTTTAATGTAATTTACTCTATACAGGTTTACAGTATATTCTTTTTTTCCACAGTAATTAACCATAAACGAACAACAGTTCTCAACAGTGAATTTTACGGTTGCCAAAAAAGAATACCGTAATGTCTTATGCATTGTCAGTATATTTTTTTTTACGGTGAAATTGCATGGGAATGAAATAATTACATCATGACTGCAACTTAGTAAGGCATGGGAACGAGATCATGTCTTACTAAGTCATGGCCACGCATTAGGATTTCGTTCCCACACCTTAATAAGTTGTGGCCACGCGTTAGGATCTTATTCCCATGCCTTACTAAGTCGTGGCCATGACTAAATTATCTTGTTCCCATGTCTTACTAAGTCATGGCCATGCATTATTTTTATTCATCGCTACTGTTGGAAGAAAACCTCGTATCTCCATTGTCGTTTTTCAGTTTTTGGCATAATTTGAAAATGCCTGTTACCCTTTACATTGTGTGTAAATTTCATGATGAATGGACCAAAAGAATTGGCCCAAAAAACTTGTCTGGTTCCATCAACTTACATTAAAAGTAAAGTAGGTTTTTTCCTTTTCCTGTAAAGTTGTCATTTTCCAACAATAGTGTTATACAGGATGTCACCAGTGGGGCTCCGTACACAAGAAATCAATAGTCACCCAAATATTTTCCATAAATACATCACCAGAACCTCTCTCAACTCACTCAAACTACATCTATATATTCAATACTGTCACCCAGACATATTGATGTGGTTTAGGACAGGGGTTCTCAACCTTTTCCACTTCAGTGTTCCCCTATTTATCACTAGAAAGCATGAAAGCTCAAAGAAAAAAAAAAAATTCAACACAACAATGTTTGAAAGCCATAATGTGGGATGTGTATTGCTCAATATATCAACAGATTAGGCTAATATAAACTTGTTTTATACCTCAAATCAGGCAAAATTGTCACAAATTAAGCAAAATGTTTCATTTGCGACATGATTGTAACTTCAGGGCAGTGTATTTTGTTCCTGGATGCAAGGGACAAACAATAGATGAAGATGCTTTGTCTGCTATTGTTGCATTACTTTATTAATTATATTGTATTAAATAATTTAGTATTATTATTGTTTGCTATTTGAAAACATTGTATATTTTATCCTTATTATTGAGTCAGTTATTTTTACACAGATATTTATGACAAATTGTCATCTCTGGTGCACTATGGACCACTGGCTCCTCCTCAGTGTTGGCCCGAGCACCACCGGTCATGCTGTGTCCTAAACCACAAGTCTGTGCAGCCTTAACAAAGAATGTATGAGTGGGTTGAAAGAATTTTGAAAAGAAATTTTTGGGTGCCTATTATTTGTTTGCAATGTTATCCTCCAGAGCTGAACTAAAGAAACAACATTTGGACACCAAACATGTCTTGGCTGATAAACAACATCTGGGGTAAGTGGAAAAATGTGCAAATTCTACTTTTTCGCTGAACTATTCCTTTAAAATGCACTGGTGAATCAGTAATGGTTAAAGTTGGCCTGCATTAGTTGGATTAAAAGTATTTATGTTTAAATAATATATTAGTTAACTAAATTAATTTTCTTTTCTTGGTCATGTATGAATACCATTCATTAGAACACTCACAGAAACATTTATCTGGAACTGTGATTGGCTGAGATGCTTACAGTACACAACAACTGTGATTGGTCAGAAGACTCGTTTGCATATTACAGCCTTAACCAGTATCAGTATTGCAAACAAGTGTGTAGTTGTGTTGTCTGTATGTATGAATTATAGATCCTAAAGGCATAATAAACAACTGTGTTGTGTAAAGTTTCACAAGTGGGTCCACTTTGGATGTAAACTCCTGACTACAACTCTGCTCTGTTCACTATGTAGTGCACTATTTTAGATTTAATGGTTTCCGGAAACATGTTAGAGAACATTCAGTGCACTCTTACAATCCCACAATGCACTGTTATGATTAGAGAAGCATTTACATCACAACTTAGGACACTGACCACCCACTTTGTACCCTTCAGTGTTTCCTCTCTCTCTCTCTCTATCTCTCAGAGACACTCAGGCTGGTGCGGTGAGGGCAGGGAGTTGGAAACAGAGACAAAATAATGATATAAGTTAAAACATTCTGGCAGTGGTCTGATATCTCCCCTCTCCCTCAGGCTCCTCTCCCTCTACTACCATCACACACTGCTCTCCTAACTCTCTCTCTCTCACTCTCTCTCTCACTCTCTCTCGGTCCTTTCCTTTATCTTAAAATCTTCCACTATCTACCTCTCTTTTTCCCTTGTTTCCTGCTGCGCTCTCTCTCTCTCTCTCTCTCTCTCTCTCTCTCTCTCTCTCTCTCTCTCTCACCCTCTTTCTTTCTTTGTCTATCTCACTGGGTTCATTTCTTTATCTGTATCTCTCTATCTACCTCTCTTTCTCTCTCTCTGTCTCTCTCTCACTTCACTAGGTTCTTATCTTCATCTCTATCTTTCCCTTTATCCTTCTGTCTCTCATGTGATTGTTCTTTTTACCTCTTCACTCTTCACTTGGCCCTTTCCTTTATTTTATCTCCATTGTTTCTTTTCCCCTTTCTCACTTTTTCCTCTTTGTTTGCTTCTTCTTCTTCTTCTTCTTCTTCTTCTTCTCTCTCTCTCCCTCTCTCTCTCTCTCTCTCTCTCTCTCTCTCTCTCTCTCTCTCTCTCTCTCTTTCTCTCTCTCTCTGTCTTTTTTCATCTCCATGAGTGGGCTGTTTAAGGGAAAAAAAAGTAAAGCTGGTCTACATCCAGTGCTGACATATGATTCAGTGTGTGCCTTTAACGTGTCATGTTAATAATACCATAACACATGCATTACAATAAGTAATTTCAATTCCATCTGCTAAGTATGACAACATTAGCATATCCATTTCATTAGCGGGCGTTCGTTAAGGCGCTCCTGTTTTAATCACCTCTCCGTATTTACCCCTCTCTCCTGCAGAAAGCCCGCTCGCTGCTTTCGCTTCTTTTTGTTTTCTTCTAATGAGATGTTTTCCCCTCTCCGCCTCTTCCAGTCAAACTGACTACAGTTAGCATTGCTCTCTCTCTCTCCCTCTCTCTCTCTCCCTCTCTCTCTCTCTCTTTTGCAACATAACAAAGGTATCATTCTATTTATTCATCTTCATTACAGTTGAGTGTGAACTCAGGCTCCTCCTGCTCCTCTCAGCTAAATGAGGCACGCTTCAGCTCCCTCCAAAGCGTCGGCCTTGCCGTGGCGAGATCCGCGCTGAAATATATTCCAAAGAGCCGTTCGCACTCCCACTTAATGGACTCCATTTGAATGAAACTTAATATTAAGCCTCATAGATTTTGTCGGTAATTTATTAATTGCAACAGAAGCGTCATTGTTTGCCATTTTGACACCGGCTCAATTAGAACTCCATTTAGAGTTTAATAGATTGTTCTGAATACATTTTAAATGTGAGGTTTATTGTCCTAAAAGAGACAGCATAAAAGCTCATCATCCTCATTGATATATTCAATACAAATCTCTCTCTCTCTCTCACCCTCTCTCTCTCTCTCTCTCTCTCTCTCTCTCTCTCTCTCTCTCTCTCGCACTTACCACTTCTAAATGACTCTTAAGTGAATGAATGGTGACAGTGGCAGCCGCTTTGCTCTGATATGTGTTTACAAATAGCTTGAAACTTTGAAATAATTAATAGCTTGTAACCCAATATTCTGACTTCAGTCCCTAAGAGTGGCTTTGCGATCTGTTGCGTTCGTTGATTAAACTGCCTTTCCAACTACGCTATAATTAAAACTTTAAAGTGCTGTTTCATAAACTCGAACGTCGTCTTCATAGTGCAGTCTGAGTTTTGATTGTCAGATTTAGATTTGCCTCCTTGGCAGTTGATCTCATCCTAACTATGTTTACTGGTACTCAATTAACTTGCCTTGAAATGCCTCTTCTCACATTTTGTTTATGCATTCTCGCTCGTAGCTCATTCAAACATTCAAAGTGGAGAAATCAGTTGAAAGTGCCGATTCTAAACTTCATATCAATACCTCATTTGTGTTTGTAAGTAGGATGTATTTTATTATGATAAGAGTTTGATGAAAAGTTATTGTTGTTCATATGGTTTTGCACAAAGGAAAAAAAGGAAAAAATCATCAGCGCAGACTTTAAGAATGTGAATGTTATTTCTTAAGTTCTTCAGGAGTACAATGGTTTTATATTTTATAGAACCATTTCATGCTTAAATAGTTCCTTGCATGGTGAAATTGTTCTTGAGCTTGATGGCGAGAGAATATGTTCTTCTATGGTTACAGGTTTGACTTCATCACAATAGCAAAACAGTTTTTGCTGCTGTGTAGAACTATTTTCAAAAAGGTTCCATAAAGAACCTTATGCAACAAATTGTCCAGCAATAATTCATGCAAAGAACCATTTAAACATGAAATGGTTCTATATAGAACTAATGGATAGACATAGTATCATTCCTTTCACTAAAGAACCCCTGAAGAACCATCTTTTTTATGTAGTTAGTGTAATTATGTAATTATAAGTAAATAAACATGGTCTGTAAATCAACTCTAGATTTCCATGTTAGTTTCTTCCTCTTTCACCTAAATGAAGACTGTAATGACTTGGCATTAGGATACCATCCGAAGTATCTAGTAAAGGTTGTTAAGTAAAGCTCTAAAGCAATATTCAAGCTACATTTGTTTTACCAGAGGAGGCTGTGTGAGATTTGTTTGCCCAGTTTGTACAGGATAAAGTATCTATAATTTCCAAATTCTCAAAGATTGAAAGTCCTGGATTGAAAGGTCATAGCCTGGATGTTCACATCAGCATTACAGGACAGACATTCAATGACAATAACAACACGGAGATGTTCATTTATTTCATTTAGTTCATTTGTTCTATTAATGTGGGAGTTTTGATGTCAGCCAATTATAATTCATAAAACTAAAGGTTCCTAAGTGCTTCTTGGCTTGGTTGTGTGGTTCTAGGACAAATACTTTCATTGCAATTAAATCTTTGCATTATGTGGAGGTTCGTTAATCTTCACTCTTGCACATCTTGTCCACTAACATTCCTCTCTGAAAGAACCATCCATTGAAAGGTTCTTTTGGGAACTGACAGTGTGCTCTGTAAGGAATCTTTTCTGATACCTTTATTTTAAGAGTTCAGGGAGGGAATAGCGATGTTTCATATCACGGTCAGACTTCTGCTAAAAATTCTACAAAAATCGCAAATTCATCGCTTCAATTTTACTATCCTCCCCACCATAAACAGAGCCTACATGTTACTTACCTATCTGCCTGTTCCAGCCTGATTCCAGCCTCATTCTTTCCCTACAGGCCTCACTCTGTAAAGAAGTGGGTCTTCTGCATGATGGTCTTTTAATAACCCATGTGATTTAAAAGGGACTAGAGCACCTGGAAGAGCGAGCAGCATCACTCCAAGCACCTCACAGATCTCCTGGGAATTTCTTCAATAATGCATGAGGACTCATGAATTATTTCCTCCCCTTGATTAAAATTGAAAAGCTAAAAGTCAAACACGTATCGCAGAAAATATTAGTAATGGCTGTTTTGTACGAAAAAACGGCATGTTCGCTAAGTACCTTTACTGATCAAAATTTGATGGGGGACATTTTTCTCAGCTCGCCTTCGATCCTGACAGCTCTTTTTTTCTGAACAGAGGAGTTCTCCAGTAGATGTTAAGACTTTTTTACTGGCTTAACGGTGTTATTTCAAAACTGGAGATTTTGTTTTAATCACTAAACAGGGCTTGATGGGAGTGTACAGAGCTATTGATAAACATTTTTCTTCCCAATTTTCTTAGGAGAAAGCAACAAGTTGTATAAACATTGCAAAGCTATCAGTGCAAAAAGTTGCGTAAACTTTTTTTTTCTCTCCTACTTTGTTGATGTGTTTTTCAGTGGCGTGAAACATGTCCCTCTCGCAGCAGCTGCAAATAGAAACCAGGTTTTCATTTAGAGCAGAGAGTAAACAGTCAGCACTGTATTGTATCCACATTCTTAGGCTGTCAGCAAGAGAACGAGGACAGATTTTGTGAAAATTGGCACGTTTTGTGAACGAAACTTTTGTTTTTGGAACTCGGGAAAAGGTAAAGAAACTTGTATTGAAGACTATATGGAGTTAATTTAGTTTCTGGTTAACCTAGCCTACAGTTTTAGAACACAGTGTAGTGAAGTTTTGCTAAATATGCTATAAGATGATAAATTTAATTCAAATAAGTTAAAAACTAAGATTGTTTTTGATGATTCCAACAGTTTGATAATTTTGAAATGCTTTCATTACATACTTTGTGTATACAAAATGCTATTCTCTCAATGTCATTTAATGTCTGCTCAGGCTTTAAGGCTTCGTGCCATGCTTTTTGGACTCACTCCTATCTTTAGGTCCACAAATAAAACTTTTAAAGTACCTCCAATTGTGCTGTTGTGTTTCTCTGCCCGAGTTGCTGACATACTTTCAGGCTCTTTCCTCCTGAACCTGATCAATAGACTCATCCCCGTATTAAACCCCGGCGTGCGTCTAATGGAACCTCGGCAGCAAAAACACCCAAAGGGGAGAAGAGAAGTGCACACAGTCACCAAGAGAGCCTGTTTTACATTAAAAATCCTTTTGAGCTGAGGTAACTCGGCCCTTGAATAATGCACGGGCGCCAGGCTGCGCTGAGCAATATGCATTTTTAATTACTAAAGTGACTAATATCTAGGTTCTGCTTTGAGGTTTTTTGTTTCATGAAAAATGCATATGTTTTATGCTACAGCTGAGTATCTCTGCACACCTGAACTGCTTCCCAGATCATCCGGGTGAGGGAGTTCAGTTTTTTTGAAAATGTATGGAACTTACAATTTAAAATAAATGAATGTATTTATTTGAACCATAGCCAAGAACGTGTCGGAGGACATGGTGAGGCACCGCACCACTAGACGCGAACACATGAATAGATGATGTGGCATGTGTTGTTAAGGTGCGTTCCTGCCTGAGTGGTAAACAAATGGTGTCTTTGCGTGTTGTTCTTGCTGGATGGTCCTATTTCTCCTTTGTGAAGTTGTAATTACAATGTGTTTGCCTTCTTCTGCTTTGTAGTCACTGTTGGAAGGAAATCCTGCAGTTCTGAAATGATAACTTTATAGCAGAAGTTAAAAAAAGTTCTTATCTATCTGTTAATGTGATGCTTATTGGTTCATTCATCAGGAAATGTCAACACAATAGCTTTTTCAAATGGTGCAAGAAATTAAAAAGACAAAATAAGTAACTTTTGCTAGCTTTTGCTATTGTGTAAGCATGCAACTAGAATTAGCTATTCAGCTAATGTATTTTCATATTTTTCTAAAATTTTTCCCTATTATTTAAAAACTTCCGTTTAAAAAAAAACAAAAAAAAACTATTTTTTAAAAAAATCTGCAATGCAAGATTACAAATATAAGCAAATGTTTACAGCTGAATAAGTTGCTAATTAAAATAAACTACATTCAGAAAATCCCACTGTCCTCTACCACCAGGCCATGGATTGTTTGATTCACAATGCAACAGTGAACAGAGTGGTAATTATTAGCCTAACTGTTGAAATATGTTATTAAAGTAATTGATATTAGTGTAATAGTATGTGTTTTGGACTTTTTAAAAGAATTTTACCCATTCATTTTAATGGAATTAAAATAAAAAATGAAAAACATCAGCCAACATCACATCTCTGTATGGCCTCATGAGTGCACAAAGGTTGCTGTTTGCAGCTTTCAGCTGAAGGCTAATGTAAGTGAAGAAGTAAATAAAAAGAAATCAACTGACAATATTAGCAGACATTTTATTGGGGCTGCAAATGTAGAAAAAAAAATACAAAACAAGAACAAAAATATAAGCCAATATTTAAAAACCATCATTTCATCGAAAATATGTTGAGAAATATGGTGCGTCAATGTGGCAGAACAACTAAGGAAAATATAACGCAAAAGATCCATTCAGAGGAGTCAAGCATTCAGGAGAGAATCACCAGGAGAGCCACATAATAGCAAATCATCAAATACCAACCAAGTAAGGAAATGTCTGCTGATTTATCTTCCCATAGCATACAGCACATTCCTAAAATACAGGCAGTATGAACTGATTAATACATACGCTGTCATGTTTATTGAGGTGTCCTTTTATACTGGCAACCAGTGCAGCAGGATTTAAAGTATAGCTTGTTTTTGCTGCTTCACAGAATAGAAGCTTATACAAAATAGTGCATTAAGATGAATTGTTGGTGGGGATAATCATGTGCATTGTGATTACCTTTACACACCTTATACAGAACAACTTACATAAGTTGTTAATCATGTTACAGATTTAGCCAACAGTAATGTTAGGAGTCTCGCCCAAGGATTCTTATTCCTATTAGTATTGTGTTATAAATAGCCCCATTTACAAAAAAAAACGTTTTTCAATTTACAAAAAAGGCATAAGCAGTAATATAAGGAGTCCAATAAAGAAAGTAGGGGCCCGATTATCAGTGGGCCCTAGTGCAACTGCCCGACCTGCACTGTCAGCAGTTACACCACTGGTTTACACAACTACATGCCATTAGTTGTGTACTGTTACTATTTGCTACAATTATTCTATGATGCATGGAACCACATTGTTTTCAAAGCATGTCAATATAGCATTAAGTTACTACTAAGTGAGAAACCTAGATTAAAATCATTTCTTAAGCTTCTACTTGTAATAATGACATTTGTGTGCAACTTTCAGGTCTGGAACTGTTTAGTATTCACAATAACAGCTTTCCTGAAAAGGTGAGCAAGGCCTTCAGAGCTTAGCAAGATGTCGCAGTCTCAATCACTGAGAAGAACATCTACTGAAAGCTGTTGATGTCAGTGTCACAAAGCCATATTGTGCTGTATCCTCGTCCGGCTCATTTAAGCCCAGAATGTAAATGCTTGTGATGACTGTGGTTGAAAAACCTGAGCACGATAAAGGCCATTGTGGTGGAATCGTAGCGCCGCTGTTACTCTTTACAGGAAGAACACAAAGACACCTCTAAGTAGGCAAACCTCGAGTAGGTGAGGGAGCCGGGACACGTTTTTAATCGCTAATATTTGACCGATTAGCAGGCAGACGAAGAAGGCGAGCGGCTTGTTTGAAAAGAGGACGGGATTAGACATTGAAACTGGCGCTGTAGGGGAGATTAGCTCTCCTTCTCTCTTTCTCTCTCTCTCACTCACTCTCTCACCCCGTTTGCACAGAGAGAGAGAGAGAGAGAGAGAGAGAGAGAGAGAGAGAGAGAGAGAGAGAGAGAAAGACTGCTGCCCCACTTCTGACACAGCGTACAGGGAGCCAGACCTATTCAACTCAGCGTGTGAACGCTGCACGGGCCGCCGAAGACGGCGCTCTTTTTTTCCCCACTCGTCTCCCTGAAATAAATAAAGAAATGTGGAGGACAATTCTCCGAGTGAGAGTTTTCTCTTTGAAAGAGATGCTTTTTTTCCTTTCTCTTTTCCTTTTTTCTCCACTTTTTTTTTCCAGGGGAACAATGCGGCGGATTCGGAGATGAATTTCAAAGCTGTTACCTTTCATTTCTTATTAAGCAGGCTCCATTTGCGCATTAGGCGAAATAACAGTTAAAAAACAGTCTCGGGAGATCTAGGCAGGCTGACTCCGGCACAGTGCGCAGTGGGCATTCCTAAAGCAAAAGTTTTATACCAACTTGAAACTACCCAGACTCATTTTAAAGACCCATTTTTGACAAATTCTTCTGCCCTGCCAAGGTGAAACCACTCTAGACTCTCATAATACCTAAGCAACTTTATAAACACTTAATCTGTTAGCGTAGAATTCAGTTAATCTCATAGACATAGTTTAGCAAAGCTAATGTTAATGATAAATAAAAATGGAGACCATCATGCAACATCATGACATCAAGCCAGTTGGTGGTGACTAGCTCACAGTCAGTGTTAGCATATTTTCAGCAAGCTAGTCCTTTAAGTTTATTACTTCATTACTGTGAAACTAATACATGACTTACTTATGAGAAAGAAGTTTAAATTATTTGCATGCACTCTCCATCTTGATTTTTACTGAAAGTTGGATACGGTATGTAAACACTGTTGAAGTTTCAACACATAGCATTTACTCCCTGGTCTGTCCATATATTGAAACTAAAGCCGGGATTACACTACACGACTGTTACCCTGATTTCAGCCTCGATTTTCAGTCTGGCTGAGTCTGTGCTGGTCAGCTCTAGTCTGCAGATTTTTGGGTCAGTTGGAGTTGTCAGTTGGAGAGAATCGAGTTGTGTGTGAGGGGCCCAGACGCAGATTTTGGCCTCTTGAACGTGTTTCAGACCAGTCAGAATTTATCGAACATGATTTTTTTGACCCGACTCTGAGTATAATCTAGAGTAAACTGGTCAACGATTCAATCTGAACAGACTCCTGCAACAGCCAACAGAAACTGAGAGTGTGAAAAAGGAAATACAGCAATTAAACAAAGAAAAATATCAAAAAGTCTCTCAGCTGTGGAGCAAAGCTTTTTAATAAGCTGAGTTTAAGGCACAATCGAGTTTATATACATTTAAAACTCTAAAAATACCACTTTGATCACATTTTTAAACCCATGATCCTCATTTAAACATGTTTACCTGCTGTTTCTTTACTGTGTGCCGCTCTAAGAGCGTGTTTGCATGAGTTTGTGCGAGTTTAGTGAGTTCCATTCAGTTCAGCAACAGCTTAAAAGTTGAGTAGTGTGTGATCCTTAATCATTTAGTGTGGATCCCCAATATTTCAGTCGCCCCAAAAAACAGTTCTATAGTGTGAGATGGCCAGTCTTTTTATAATCTGTTAAGACTTTAACAGTCATGTAGTGCACCCAAGACTTAAGCTGCAAAAACAACCCATTTTTCATTGATTGTTTTTGTGATGTCTCATAAAATAACTCTACTGCATAGATCTGCCTACTCAGTCTATAGCAGTATAGCTCCTCCCATTGAAGTTGAAGTTGAAGATTAAGGGAATGATTCAGCCTGACTGTTTTTTGAATATGGCACACCACATCTGGTGGTGACTAGCTTTCAGTGTGTGTTAGCCATGTGAGCATGTTTGAGGAAATTACTCCTTTAAGGTTTATTATTCAGTAACTACTATGTTATTACTAAGGAATTCATACATAACTTAGATAGTTATGAGAACATAGAGGGTTCAGTTATTTACATGAATTCTTGTATTTATTTGTTTACATTTTGTCTTTCTTGTTGGAATACTTTTGCCTCTTTAAAAGTTAAAAGTTCACAACTCACTCTTTCTTATTATCTATAACAGAAATACTGTAACTGTACATACAAGAAAAAGCAGAAAAAAATGTAAGAGTCGAAAATATTAGTTCTCATCAGTGATGGTTTGTACAAAAGCGTTAATCTATTAGTCGTTGTGAAGTTGTAGGACGGATCCAGTGTGGCTTACAGTGCATGCATTATTCACACACGCACCATGACAAATATTTCTGAAATGCCTTTTTTTCCCCATGCGCTTTGCTCACTCTTGATATTGCAAAGCAGCCTCCTGATACTGCCTTCTATTCCTCAGCGATCAGCTGGAGGAGCGAGGGAAAGCTGCTACCTAACCTGCACCTCCATTCATCAATTATGAACAAGAGGAACTTCTGAAGGAATAAAAAAGTTGAATGCTGGAAGTGGAAAATAAGCCATTAATCAATTATGTAGCCTAGCAGTCCACTCTCTCTCTCTCTCTCTCTCTCTCTCTCTCTCTCTCTCTCTCTCTCTCTCTCTCTTACTCTCTCTCTGTACTCAACTTTCTCGTTCTCCCTCTACGTCCTGTTCTATGTGGGTGGGAGATTTTGCTGTATTTATTTCAACCTGGATAACTCTATCACCAAACTTACTATATACCCTGAGGATCAAACTGCACTGCGCTAATGCTAAAAAACAGCTTAGGCCTGGGTCATACTGGAGTTATATGACTTTCTATGTAAAATTAAGAAAAATCTGTTTAAATATGTATAGGACCCATATCATGGAAAAACATATTTTCCATGCATTCTTTAAAATAAAAGTCTGTATGATCCACATATTTAACTGCAAAAACAGGCTGTTTGGAATTCATTAGATTTTTTGGGGATGTCATGTAAAACAGCTTATTTGCATATATCTGCCTATTCAGCCTCCAGCAGTTTAGCTCCACCCATTCACACTGAAGGTAAAATGTGTTTCAGTCTAAACTGCTGACAGCGAATACGAACAGAGCTCATTTATATATAGAGTCAGCGCAGAAATCTGAGACCACCACTCAGAGGAAGTGTAGCTTTCAAGAAGCTGTCCAAAGGAGTCCAGGCCTCAACATCACTGATTGCTGATTGTGTTTGGGGTTACATGGATTGTGAGAGGCAGAAAATTCAACCAATGTTTAAGAACTTTTGGCTGAAAAATTGAAAGTGAGACTCCTGAAAAGAATGGAAGCTGTGATTAAGGCAAAGAGTGGACACATTAAATACTATCAAATCTGACACTAAGTTTTTTTTTTTTTAGGCTTCTGTGCAATTTTCTGTTTCCTGCTTCTTTCATTTTATCATTTATTGGTAACACTTTATTTTGAGTGGCCTTTTGTAGATGATTAATAAACTCTTAACAGATTATCAGTAACACATCAACAACATATCAGTGAAGCAGCAGTAGTGAAGCATCTGAATACATTGAAGTAAATATCTTGTAGATGTTCTGTTGATACATTGCTTACATTAAGAAGATGTATTGTTAATATGTTACTTACATTATGCACAACCTAACCTTACCAAACTTACCCAAAACCTAACCCTCACCCTGGCAGTAATCCTTACCCTAACCTTAACCTCAACCCAAAACCTAATCCTAACCCTAACCTTAACCTCAACCCAAAACCTAATCCTAACCCTAACCTAAACCTCAACCCAAAACCTAATCCTAACCCTGGCGCTAATCGTAACCCTAACCCTAACCTCAACCCAAAACCTAATCCTAACCCACATATGTATTTGACATGTTACTGAGAGTCTGTTAAGTGTTTGTTTCATCTAAAAAGACCACTCAAAATAAAGTGTCACCCATTTATTTAATTCATTTCAAAGTTTTGACTGGAATAAAATAAAAGAAGAGTGCTGTCTGACTTGCATACACCCTTAAAAAACATGGCTGTTCAATGGTTTTTTAGTTAAAATAATGGTTCTATATATAACCATGAACACTTGAAGAACCATTTTCATGGTTCTTTGCATGGTGAAAATGGTTCTTCAGATTGATGGAGAATGTGTTGTATATGGTTCTATGTAGAACCTCTTTATAAATGCTTTTGTATAGCACAAAAAGGATTTCTGCTTGACACTGTAACAATAGAATAACCATTTTTTTTAGACCTTTTGGTGCTATATACCTTTTATTTTCAAAAAGCTGATATGTATCATAAAAAGGAAGCATGCAAAAGGTTCTTTGAGTGTTCATGGTGGTCTGTATAGAACTTACATAACACTTGAAGAACAACATATTTAAAGTGTAGGTCTGGTTGTCTTAAAAGTGCTGTAACGAAAACAGTTTAATGATGAAGTTGGGAAATGTACCGTTAAAATAAATTGCTTCTGGTGCATATATTCACACAAATGTCATAAGTGGAAAAGAAAAACAATAATAAAATACAAGTAAAATATGAGACATGGCCCCTTTAATCTTTAAATCATACTTTTATTGGACCAAAGTCTTTTTCAATGAAGGTTAACTCCTTCTCACGACGGTTGACTGATTTAAGAAAAATACATAATGCATTATTTTCTTTTGAGTAATTGCACCATCTGACTTGCTGTACACCCAGTTCATGCTGTACTGTGCTCATGCTAAAAACAGCTCAGGGCTGGGTCATACTGGAGTTATATCACACCCATTATGAGACTTTCTGTATGATTTTTTTTTTTTTTTAAATTCCCTTAAATCTTTTAAATAATGTCTTTATTAGACCAAAGTCTCTTTCAATGTATGCCAATTAACTGATATGAGGGGAAAAAATATACTTTTGAAGGCGAAGCACGGTAACGTGAAGTATGAATGCCGTTGGCTTTTTATCGCCTCGACGAAACTTAATGAGAGAGCGAAAAAGTGTTTATGGCGGTCCTTGAACTTGGATCAGTGTTGTGTGATTTTCATCAAAGGTGACAAGAACTTAAGCGAGTCCAGATGAGTTTTACTGAGAGAGCACCAGCCCTGATCCTCGTTAATGAAGCGGCGGACGTGCCAGCAAATGTGGAGAGCATCCCTCTCTCTCTCCCTCTCTCTCGCCCTCCTGCCGTCGCCACTGATTCCTCACACATACAAGTTCGACGTGTGCAGTGTGGCGGCCTGCTCGGCACCTGGCGCACACACCTTGCCTCTTTCATTTAAACAAATTTGGGGACACATAGCTTTTCTGCTAGGTGCAATAAGTCAACGTATTAAAGGAATATTCCAGAATTTTTCAAACTAATCTCAGTATACTGCATCTGTAACATACATGTAAGTGCTAGCTTGGGAATAACGCTGAAGGCAGCACATTTCATCCTCTCATGGCGATGTAAGCTCTCAAACATTTCAGGTGTTTAAGCTACCGTTGATCCAAACATTCTTGTAGCAGTTGTTTGGAGAAGAACTAAGAAACCTAAAACCTTAAAACCCTCTAATGAACATTAAGCAGAATACACTGAAGTGTAGTGAAGAAATAAGTCACAAGAGGTAAGGTGTTAAGATGAACATTAAAGGGTCAGTAGGCAAAACATGAAGCAGCTTTTATACGTGTGTTAAAAATACGGTAAAAAAATAAATAAATAACATTTTAAAGCATAATTTATTATTCATAATAATCACAATAAAAAATATTCTGCCAAGCCGTGTGGCTCATTAAAAGTAGGCTATGGTTGCCTAATAACACAAATGTGAATTCAAATGTTGAATCATTTCAAAATTCAAATGTTTCTGCATAATTCATTGGTTGAGATCTAAACAAAGTCTTTCAGAGTGGTTTGGTGTGAAATGCATCCTTCTAGAGAAATCTAACAGCTCACATTTCTTTATAGTGGTGGCGATAGGAACCAGGGGTCACAATTACACCCATTCTATTTTCCCTCCAAAACCACCAGTGAACCTACGCATGTCTTCTGAGTTTTTATATGTAAAGTCAATGATGGTAAAATAGTGATGAAGCTGACAAAATATGTTTCTTTGTGCACTATTTTCCCCTATAACGCCATGTATACACTATAACACATTGTATCTTTTCACCATTAATGTATTCTATGTGTTTTTGGCCAAAACCTACAGAGCCCTGCTGGTGATATTCCACATAAATAAGAATAATGCATGGCCACAACTTAATAAGACATGATAATTAAGTTGTGGCCATAAAGCATGGGAACGAGATAATCAAGTTGTGGGCACAACTTAGTAAGGCATGGGAATGAGATAATTAAGCCTTAATAAGGCATGATCTCGCTCCCATGCCTTACTTACACATGAGCACAACTTAATTATCTCATTCCCATGCCTTACTAAGTCATGGCCACTCTTTAGTATCTTGTTCCCATATGTTAATACGGCATGGCCACACATTATATACAACATATCATACAACAATGTCTCAGACATCAGGCAGTGTACTCATAACCACTTCATGTAGTAGCCTCCTGTGAATGAGCTTTTAGAGGCATTAAACTCTTCAGACCTCTGGTTCCAATCACCACCACTGTGAATAATTCTGACTCGACATGTTTCCCTAGAATAGTTGTGAGCAGTCATGTGTGTATCAGTGGCAAACCAGGCCTTCAATTCTGACCATTCAGTTCTCAACACTTGAGAAAAAACCTACCTCTGTGCTACTTTTTATTCTGTTTATAGATTCTATTGATGCTGTGCTAATTTCTGCTAAGGTCCTTAGATTCATTGATTCATTTCTTTGGCCATTCTAGATTAAAGACAGACATCTGAAGCTTGTAAAAGACGTGATATGTCTTATTTGGAATTTGTAAATGATATTAACATATATTTGACCTTGAATGTAGCAGTTTTAGAGTGACTGTTTCAGTAAAGAGTGGCTGACAACTGACTGACTGAGGCTAGACTACTGCTTGTATTCACCAGCAATGATGTATCTAGAACTTCCAGAAGGCCTAGAGCGATGTTTTTCCCTCACAAAATTGGTCCCACCCATTGCGTCTTAAAACGTGATTGGCTGATTCCACTGTTACTTCCCAAGTATTAGGTGGTAAGACCTCTAACAATCCAAGCTTGTTACATACTAAGGCTTATTATTCATTAGCTACAGGGACTACAATGCATACTAAGGGAACTGGGCCTGCTGGTGGGCTCATGGCTAGGTAAGGGGTTACTCTGACATGGTAGGTCTTTAGCCTTACCAGTGGGAGAGCTCATTTAACTGTATCTACTACGATACCACAAAAAAAATTCCTGATTGGACAATTTTCTGTTGTATATTTCACAATCCTAACTCTTTTGTTCCCAACCAAAGCTTAGCAATGAAATAAAAGTACTGGAAGAATACCAACAACTTTAAAGATTAATTTAAATACAATGAACATGATTTTTAAATTTAATGAAAATGAACTTGTTTTTTAGTCCCCCAAAATCATAAGGCCTTCTTTGTAATCTAACATTCTGGCTATAATTGAGTATTTGTTGTCTCCTCTTTTTATACCAAGAAAGAAAGAAATAAAGAAAGAGGACGATAGAGAAAGACACTTTCAGATGGTTCTCTCACTGCACGGATTCCTCTCTCCATAACATTGTTAATGAAGTGGACGCTGCTGAATACTTTTCGTCCACTTTTGTGACTGCAGCTAATTAAAAGCAGATTTTGGTGTGAGGGGGGGAAGAACGTCTAAATCGTTTTTTATTGCTTCATATTTTTTTCCCCTCTTGAATCAGACATCAGAATTAAAACAGTGAACCATGAATAAACAGAAACACATCAGATGCCCACAGTGGAATTTCTTTGTGTAATTGTTGTCTTATTCTGTCTCAGTGTGTTTAATCACCGTTCCTTTACATCCAAATAGAAGGTTTATAGAAAGACGTCTCGGTGAACTCTTGACCTAAAAGAGGCCCCAGCAGGCTGTGAAAGTGTCAAAGTCAGTCACTAACCCAGCGAGTCGTAACTTTTAATAGCTGATGATGGGTTTGGTCAAGGAAAAAAAAAAAAAAAACTTATTTCTGAAGAGAAATTCAATTAAACTGGTCATTTATTCATTGCACTCCCTGCTTTTCTTTCCACATTACTTTGGAGGCCAAAACTTTGGGCTCTAACTGTCAGATGTGTAGATGTTTCTTAGACCTGTTTTTTTTTTTTCCTATGGTACATTTCACAATTAAGGTGATTGGCTAATAAGTAATACAGCATATTCACTGACATATCATTTAACCAAATGACTTTTCCAAACTATTCTATTGGTTTGTAGTAGAGGCCAACTGATATTTCAGTTGGCCGATACTATTAGCTGGCGAATACTGTCTGTTCATATTGATGACCCGTGGTTTTATCAGTATTGACCAAAATATTGCTAATCATGCACCGCCTTTTTTGGTCATGGCTTCAGAGGGGTTCAAACGTCCCATCCCAAAGATGTGTTGGACCAAAACCTGTCAGACAAAATCTTCAAAACAGTAACTTTACAGGAGAGAAAAAAAAAACTTTACTTTTAATGTAAGTCAATGGAACCAGACCTTTTCCAAGCCATTTTGGGTCATTTCTTTTGTCCAATCATCATGAAATGAATGTAAAGGGCAACAAGCATTTTCAAATTATATATATATATATATATATATATATATATATATATATATATATATATATATATATATATGTTCCTTAATTTATCTAAGAACCGCCTACTTTGACACGGGGGGGGGGGGCGTTTCACTGACATGCTAAATATCCCATTATTGTAGCATGATGTGGGCAGGTGGTTTTCAAAACACAGGGCTGAAACAAAAAACCAAACTCACAGGAAACACAGTGCTATGCATTGGCAAGGAAATAGAGGAACATAAAAGTTATGGTATACTTCAAAGAAAACTCTTGAATAACTTTTAATCCAGTGACTTTATCTTGCTCCGAAAGGCTCTGTCACAATGTATCAGACATGTTTTATTGTTACTCTAATTGAACAAATCAATAAGCACTTGCTTGAAAAAAATCACAGTGCATTCAATTATAATAGAAGCCTTAATCATCTTTTACATAGTGATAGAAAACACAGCAACACATATATGGTTCAAATTTTATGATTGTTTTCACTTTGCTCAGCATGTGCCATTACAGCAGAAGTTTAAAGGGCCATGGCTGCATTCTTGGAATGGACTGACAGTGAGACATTCAGTTCCAATGGGTTAATACTGCATAATACATCCTACCGTTTCTTGGAGAAATCACATCTTCATACCTGCTTTTATAAACTCTCAAACTTTTATCAATACTGTAGCTCTTTTAACCAGTTGAAATGGAGGTTAACACTCAGTAGCAGTAAAGGTGCGAGTGTGTGTGAGACAGAAAGAAAGCAAGTGAACATGTGTGTGTGTCTTCAGCTTCTTTCATGTTGGCAGGTAATGAGCTTGAGGACAGCGAGAACATTCTCACTGAATCTTTTATACTGCTGCCATTAAAACACTCAAGCTTTCAGACATCTCTCTCTCTCTCTCTCTCTCTCTCTCTCTCTCTCTCTCTCTCTCTCTCTCTCTCTCTCTCTTTCTCTCTCTCTCTCTCTCTCTCTCTCTCTCTCACTCTCTCTATCTCCCTCTCTCTCCATCTCCCTCTCTCTCCCTCCATCTTCACTATCTCACTCACTCCCCCCCTCCTCTGGCAGCAGAGTTAGAGCAGATCTCTGGCAGATGGGCTGAAGTCACAAACTTACAGCCTGAGGCACACTGCACCCGCGAACTTTTCACAACCAGTCATCTTTACCTGATCACACAGAGACCACCCGCCTGCCTCTGAGTGTGTGTGTGTGTTTGTCTGTGTGTGTTCTCAGGTGAAAGTGAATGAATGTGTGTATGTCTGGGCTAATAAATGTGCATTACTATGTTTTTTAGATGATGTGTGTGTGTGTGTGTGTGTGTGTGTGTGTGTGTGTGTGTGTGTGTGTGGTGTAGTAAGAGGGAGGGGTTATAAATGTGCAGAGGAAGCTGTATTCTGGCTGACTGTCATGACTGACACTGAACCATCTGCCACAAACCTGTAGTCTTTCTCTGTTTCTGTTGCTCTCTCGTCCACCCTTGTTTGCCTTGACTGTAATAAAAAGACAGAATGATTCAATTTAACCTCTTAAACTGCAGGTTTATTACTCATTAACTACTTTAATTTCAGTACCTACTATATATCACTCAGCAACTGCTATTAATTACTTAGTGAGTACTTTAAATTCTTCAGTAACTACTGTGAACTACTCAGTAACTACAAAAAATTACTCATAAACTACTATGAATTATTCAGTAATGATGAATTACTCAGTAAACACAATGAATTACCTAGTAATTATAATTAATTATTTAGCAAGTATAAAAAGGACACTGATATTACTCAATTCCACATTTGATACATCAACAAAATGTATTCTCTCAGTTCACTAATTTTTGGCAAGAATTGGCAAGAACTAAGTTGATGTAATGTATTTATTCACGTGGCACAGTGCACTGTTTTAGTTTATACATTTCTCAGTATCTACTTTAGTCAGTAACTTCTATGAATTGCTTGGTAATAACTATAATTTATTATGAATTATTTAGTAACTTCAATGATTTTTGGTAAATATTATAAATTACTCAGTAACTACTGTAAATCACTTGGTAATAACTCTGAATTACTCAGTAACTACTATGAATAATTTTGTTATTTCAATTAATTACTCAATAATTTCAATGAATTACTTGGTAACTATTGTAATTACTCAGTAACTACTATAAATTACTTAGTAACTACTATGAATTACTTGGTACTAACTATAAATTACTCAGTAACTACTATGAACTATTTAGTTATTTCAAAGAATTACTTAGTAATATCAATGAATGGCCTGGTAACTATTGTAATTACTCTGTACCTACTCTAAATTATTTAGTAATTACAATGAACTACTCAGTAACTACAGTGAATTGCTCAGTAAGCACTTGATTATTATAGTAATCACAATGAATTATTTAGTAACTATGAATTACTCAGTTACTACTATAAATGTCTTTGTAACCACTAAAAATTATTCAGAATTGACTATAAATTATATAGTAACTACTGGTAATGATTTAGTATCTACTACAAATTACTCAGTATCTACTAAGAATTATTTAGTAACTGCTGTAATTTGTTCAGTAATTCTTAAGATTCATTCAGTAAATCAGTTACTCAGTAATCATTAACCGATTACTCACAAACTACTATGAAATATTTAATTACTTCTTTAAATTGTTTAATAACTGCTATAAATTACTCAGTCACTGTTACAGATTATTCATTAAGTACTACAAATTATCTGCTACGAAATTAGTAACTACAAGGTATCTAGTAATGAAAGACAGAGAAAAGACATGCGAAACCACTGATTGGTCACTTAACACACTCATATGACCCATACATGGTGTGTGTTTCCATCAGAGTGGGTTCTGCGTCTGTGTGGTGCTGAGCTTCTTCTCCAGCCTGCTGCTGTTCTAGCCAGAGCCACAGCTTCAAATGTTCAGTCTTGGCTGGCCATTCAAAAGACCTGCCAGGCCAGCCGGACACACACAACACAGGGAGGAGAGCACGACTACTGGACTAACCTTTCATACGTTGTTTTATTTCACTTCTTTCCTTCTGTCCTGTTTATTTAAGGCAGAAGGCCTGGCTGTATGACTGGCTTCTGTTTTAACCTCTTTCATTTATTTTGCGTTCTGTTTTAACAGCTATGAGATTAATCTTCAGACATTTTTCATTTGTGTTGATGCCAAAACATTTTTCTTTCCACAAAATATGACTATGCACATATCATCAAATTTAAATTCTAATAGTACATCTACTGTTTTACTTGTGGTATGGATTGACTGTGTGGAATCAGCACTTTCCACTTTATTGGCATGCATCAATAAGTTATGAGTTAGAAATAATTAACATTAAATTACACCATGTTTTTTTATTGTTGACAAGTACATATGACTTCAAAAGGTAATTGAGAGCTCTACGTAGGGGGCGACAGTGAGCTTGTAAACATTATGAGCTCACTGTTGCCCCAATTCAGAGCTCTTCGAAATTTTCTTATCTTAGTTTGTTCCCACCCTGATAAGCCCACGTTGAAGATTAGGGTCTCATTGACAGAAAGATCAGATCTAGGTAGAGAACAATGAAAAATTACGTAGTTAAAACAATGATACTGTTCCCCCTTATTTGTATTTGCTTAGGCTTGCATGCAATTAATTGAAGTCAAGGCCAGTTTGATTCAAACTGTACTTGGGAAAATCTACCTTCTTTTGGCTTAATAATGCTAATATTAATAATGAGTGAGCCGTCTTACATGATCTCATAACATGAATGTCTTGCAACAACTATGAATGATTTTGGGCTAAATGTGGGTGGGAACGTTGGCTTATCAGGGTGCGAACAAACTAAGTGTGAAATTTCAAAGAGCTCTGAATGGGGAGGCAACGGTGAGCTTGTAATGTTGCCCCTGACTTAGAGCTCTCAATAATCTGATCATAGTGCATTTACATGCACTCAAAAATCCGATCATAATCAGATTTCTGCAGTTATCCGATTATTCAAATGGCCATGTAAACACCATACTCCGATCTAGAAATCTGATTAAGAAATCCACTAAAGAGAGCTGGATTTTAGCTCAGTAATCAGATTTCTCAGTGCATGTAAACTCTCACTCTGATTTCTTTCAGATTTCTCAGTCTGCGCATATGTGGAACAGACAGCGGTGCCGGAAATTAACAAGCAGCGTTGAAGCAAGATGCAGCAAAACACTTTTGGAACGAAGCTGAAACCAACTACATTCTCAACGAAATGAAAGATTTAAATATTCTTCATCTTCTAGATGATCTTTTCAGGTAAAGTGACACAATGTTTTTTTTTTTTTAAAAAGTGGTGGCATGAAGTTTGAGTTTTACACTATGTTTATGTCATGCCTTCTCCTGTGAGTTTATTGGTTGGTTGCAAAGCACAAATCCGATTACTGCCTGACTCATGTAGACCTGGAGTTTTCGCATTATCTGATTACTCAAGTGCACAGAAATGCATTTGATCGCTCGGATAAATGATCAGATTACTGACAAAATCTGACTGCAGTTATGGGATTATTAAGTGCATGTAAACGTACTCATTGTCTGACAGACGGAAAGCCTGTCATTAGCCCATGGATGTAAACACAGGTTTATGCCAAAGGTTTACCAACCCAGAACATGTGTTGTCATTACTAGGCCATATCTGGCCTCATGAGACTAATGAGTAGCTCCTTTGGACTCCACTATCAAACTCTCCCCGTCCTGCTTTTGTAGTGCTACTTCCATATTGGTCAGATTTTCTGATTACATATTTGCAATTGCCAAATAACAATTCACCAGGGTTTCCTGAAAGATTGATCGATAATAGATATGTAAAGATTGTTGTTGCAGCGCTGAAAACAAGCCTACTAGTTTCCAGGGGTTCTGACTATGGCTTTAAGTCATGGTGCTAATAAGCTTTCTGGCATTTGTCCCTGTCAGTCTCATGGATCTATCTGAATTGAGTTTATCTTAGAGAAAAGCTGCAAGATAAACTACTGCGAGTCAAACCTGGACTACATGCTTCCGTCTATCTGATAGAAGTCTGGCCAAACCAGGCTATTGTTTCTCTCTCTCTCTCTCTCTCTCTCTCTCTCTCTCTCTCTCTCTCTCTCTCTCCCCGTGCGAAACAACACCACTGCTGCCACACTCGTTCTGTATTCCCCATTTAGAGCACAATGCAGAGTGTCACCCCCAGCAATCAACTAATGATTTACAATTTATTTACCATTAACATCATCAGCTCTCTCCCTCCCCTTACATCTGAGAGGACTAATGGAGTTGTGTAATTATAATTAAAAAATTAAATGAAAACACTTCACGAGGTAATTTAAGTTGAGAAAGTAAATTACTGTGAGGAATTTCATGGAGCAGAGGCGAGGCGGAGAGAGGGGAGGAAACTATAGCTACGACTAAGTGAAGGGGATCGCCTACATTAGTATAATTTTCCCTCGAAACATTTTAATTGCTGCTTTTTCCCCCCCTAGCAGTTACGTAATAAATGTACAAATGATGGGTGCTCTAATGTGGTCCAGTGCATAGATAAACGTCATAAGAAGACGTCACATCTCTGAAACTTTCTAGAATAAATAAATAAATTAATAAATAACTATTACTACATTTTTGTAGACATGCTTAGTCTCTATAGAGAGATTTTCTAGTTTAAAGACTAGAAACCTCAACCTTGACAATGCATCTTGAAGGTACTGCTGAACTGCTTTGGAACGTTTAATAATAAAATAATTATTTTCTTTTTTTTTAGCTGATCAATGTAGAAGGAAGTTGAATGTCTTATTGTGACCACATAACTGTAGTAATCATCTTTAAATCATCATAATGCTGGAAAGAATGGATTAGTCAAATGACAGCAGTGACAGCTTGTCCTAATCTGTTAGCAAGTAATTTGGCAATGTGGTCACTTATCCTCAGTTTGGCTTCTTTTCTCTGGCTGAAAAAAAATACAAAAACTTGTCTCTGATGGTCATTTTGTCCTGACTAAACCTTGAAACACTGTTTTTTTATAAATTTGTCCAATGACTGAGGTAAGAGTTACACTAATGTTAGCTTGGTTGTATTTGTTAGCTAGCAGGCTAGGCTAGCAGTCAGGATTGGTTGACACCACAGGGATTTCCAGTGGTTGTATGATATATTTATGTAATGCATGCTGGGTATTGTAGTGAGAGAGCACTGCTGAACAAAAATATGAAAAAAATATAAAATAATAAATTCTGTCAAACTGAGAGACACAATGCTGTGGTACGAAATCCTGCATGAAAAGACAGCCTGTTTTACTTATGGTGGAATTCCCCTTTAACATCAGTTGCTGTGTACGATAAAAATAAAGCCTTAAAAAAAGTGTCTTTTCAGAATTTCTGTTCATTGATGTTCCCGTAAGGTAAAAGCTAGCTAATGTTTTCAAAAGACAAAAAGAAAAGAAAAAAAAAAGGTTTTCTAATGACAGTCACTGTGGGTGTGATAAAAAAAAACAGATCAAGTTTAAATTGATGTAAATTAAATTTTGGATCATCTTTTTGTTATTGTGTATTCTACTGATGAATTAATCTCATTGTGTCTTCTTTGTGATGTCACCATATGAGACATTTTGTTCCTGAGCTTGTGCTGAGTTAATTACGGGCTGAAGGTGTGTTGTTGTGGCTGGCGCTTGGGGGCCACGTGCACGGACGACACCTTGCTCAGTCTGGGCGGTTGTGAGTGCGGCTCCGTTCATTAGCACTTGGCCAGGCTTTAGTGGAGAGAACAGAGGGTGCCGATGTGCGCCAGAATTGTGTAGCATGGGGTGGGCTTATGGTCTCCTTGCCTCCAAACACACTCTGAAAAAGAATTATGTTATAAATATATACTAGTACTATATGTTGGAACATTTCTGTGAGGATTTGATTGTATTCAGTCATAAGAACATTGATTAGGTCAGGTTTCGGTGATAGATGATTAGTTCTGGATCCCAAATGCCAATCCAACCCATCCCAAAGGTTCATTACTCCACAGCTCAATGCTGGGGGGATTTATATACCTCCAACCAATGCTTGGCACTGGGCATGTTGACCTTAGACTCATGTGTGGCTTTTCATGAGTGTCCCTTTCTATTAACAATGCTTTTCTACAGAGATTGTGCCTCCAGTTTGCTGCTGTCCATCTACTGCTGTAATGTTTTCATGTGGAAATGATGTACAATAATTGATTGTAGCTGTATATAGTACTCTATAGTAAACCGTCATCATTGTTTCAATTTACTTTTAATTTACAAAAATATCCATGGGAACAACAGGCAATTTCTATTCCTGTTCCTATAGGAGTCCCTTAGTAATTCCTGTACTTAGTCCTACAGAGGTTCTTAGTCCTACAGATCTCTATACCTAGTTCTATAGGAGTCCTATAGCAATTCTTGTGCTTATTCTTATAGAAGCCCTCTTGCAATTCCTACACCTATCCCTATCGGAGCCCTTTAGCAATTTCTATATCTATCCCTATAGGATTCCCACAGCAATTCCTATATCTATTGTTATATAAACTCTCTAGCAATTCCTATACCCATTCCTTTAGGAGTCCTACTGCACTCCATATACCTATTTTGAAAGGAGTCGTATAGCAATCCCTATATCTATTCCTACAGGAGCCCTCTAGTAATCCCTATTCCTATTCTGATAGGAGTCATATAGCAATCTCTATACCTAATACTATGGGAGCCCTGATCAGAATTGGAATTCCTATAGGACCCCTCTAGCAATCCCTATACACATTCCTTTAGCAGCCCTCTAGCAATTCCTATATCCATTATTTTAGGAGCCCTACAGCATTCCCTATATCTATTCTGATAGGGACCTGTACAGGGTGTACCCTGCCTTCCACCCAATGACTGCTGGGATAGGTTCCACCTCCCCCTTTGACCCAGAAGGATAAGCGGCTTAGAAAATGTGTGTGTGTGTGTGTTTTGATAGAAGTACTACAGCATTCCTTATACTAATTCCAATAGGAGTCCTACAGCTTTCCTTATACCAATTCTGATAGGAGTCCTACAACATTCCTTATACCAATTCTGTTAGGAGTCCTACAGCATTCCCTATACTTATTCCGACAGGAGTCCATTCCTTTCGGAGCCCTCTAGCAATTCCTATATCTATTTCTTTAGGAGTCCTACAGCATTCCCTATACCTTGTCCGATGGGGTCATACAACATACCAATTCTGAAAGGAGTCCTACAGCATTTTCTATACCTATTCTGATAGGAGTCCTACAGCAATCCCTATACCTAGTCCGATAGAAGTCCTACAGTGTTCCCTATACCTAATCCGACAGGAGTCCTACAGCATTCCCTACACCTATTCTGATAGGAGTCCTACAGCAATCCCTATACCTATTCCTATAGAAGTCCTGCAGTGCTATACCCTTGAAATAACAAAAGTCTTGTTTTCTTGCAATGCAATCTTTTCCCATAAATGCAAAATAAAATATGTTTTATTCATATGGAAACAATGTGCGCATTTGAATAGAGTAAAATAATGCAGCAATCTATAATATTTCTATATATTATTCTATAGCATAGTAAACTGTACCAGTTTAAAGTAAGATTCCTATAGAAGTCCTATAGCAGTTCCTGTTGTGAGGTCGTTAAGGGTCTCTCCTCTTTTCATTTTGTTTCCTCTTCATTTCCCTCTCTCCTGACAGGTCTCTTCCACGTCGCTCGCGGGCAGCTACGCTCTCGTGCTCCTCTCGCTTCTCTCTCGCTCCCTCTCTCTCTCTCTCTCTCTCTCTCTCTCTCTCTCTCTCTCTTCTCTTGTTCTCTCATTCTCACTAACTTTAATGGTGTGAAAGGGGAGAGAATAAAAGCAAAGGGAGATAGATAGAGAGAGATAGAGGGAGAGCAAGAGAGCGCGAGAGAGAGAGCGAGGGAGAACAAAGAGTGGCGATCAGGGATCAGGGCAAAGGCGGTGAGGAGGTCAGATCAAACGCAGCGGGATCGCTCACGTAACTGTCACGAGCCGTTAGCGCGGTGCTTGTAGGTGTGTGTAAATGTTAGGTGTATGATATTAATAGATGTAAGGTTATGTGGGTGGCAGTGCGTGCAGGCTTGATTTTGTCCTCCCACACTATTCACATGTGCAGTTTCGCCTCAGGCTCGCCTCTCCACCGCCACTATCTAATGCATTTTACATTTCACATGCACACTCACAGTGGAGCGGGAGAGAGGCAGCGCGAGCAGGTTCTCTTTGTTCCTGCTTGTGTCCCATGTCAGCTGACACATGGAGACTGTAGTGGCGCTTTTGTTTCCCCTCTAATCTTTAATTAGGAATTGTGGGTAGAGGGCAGTGTCATCATGGCTGCCTCCACAGCAGAGTAAGACTGCGCGCGCACACACACACACACACACACACACACACACACACACACACACACACACACACAGATGCACAATGCATCTAATCCTGAACACATCAGTAAAAAAAGTGCTGGACTATTTTACTTGATTGAAATGTGTGTATATATATATATGTGTGTGTGTGTGGGTGTGTGTGTGTGTGTGTGTTGTGTGTGTGTGTGTATGTATAAACGTTACAATAAACATACAATAAATATACAACTTAGTACAATTTAGTTCACAATTTCTGTTTAATATCTAAGTTTTACATGTTGGGGGAAAAATTACACATGAATAAAATATAATACCTGCTATTTTTTTGTTTTATTCTATTTCCCAATATGTTAAATTCAGTGAATAAACAGTAATGTTGCATTAAAATGTACAGAAATATGTTCTGTAAATTCAACAAAATATAAAAATTGTCCAAAACATTTGCACATGCCTGTATACTACAATTCTAATATAATGCTAATATTATATAGGCTTTGAAATATTTGAAGCTGTAAAAATGACAAACTTTTGGATGATGAGCTCAGCTGTAGATGTTTGAAAAGCAGTGACCTCAGCAATGACCTCAGCTGTGACCTCAGCAGTCTGACTGATCAAACAGCTATTCATACTCAGAAGAAGATACTAGAAACTACAAAGCTATAAAATGCTTCTTGTGCCTAAAAGACTTTAAATAGTGAATAAACCATCAGTTCACATGTTGGTATCTTGTTTATAACATTGCATGCTACACTATACAACTTAGTATTGAGTTACAGTTAGAAATATGATTAATGATTACAAAACATTGAATGGTGGTCAACACAACTATTGTCAACTAATTATTACTGATTATTGCCAAAGTAAGCGAACTAAAAGACTTTTGTAGATATTTTTTATCCCTGTGGAAATGTTGCAAACATCTAAATCAAGCAAATTCAATACATGACTTTTTCAGGCACTTATAATGCAAAGTTTTGTTTTAATTCTGATTTAATGCTCATTTTATTATAATTATATTACAAACATACTCAAATCTGTCTTTTAAGATTTCATATATTTATTAATGAATCTTAATATCTTTCCAGTATTATAATGCAGCTTTAGGCCTGCACTTGGTCAGAGATGGATAGAATTGCCTAAAGTCATTGACTAACAGATGTCATATTGCTTCAGTAAGATACTGACCAAATTAGAAGTATTTACTTGGGTTTAAAAAAAAATAGCAAGGCTCAAATTTCTCTACAGGAATGCAGTGGGATGTCTTGGCAAATCCAGCAGCTACCAGCATAGCTCTATTCTTCTCTTTTTGATCTGAAATAAAATATAAAAGCTTCAATGTGAGATAACAACAGTAAAGCACTCCAGGAACTGAACCAACAAAACAGAATAAAATAAAACCCCCCAAGAAAGGAAATAGGAATTCATCAGGAAGTACTAAAATGGAACTGAGAAAGAAAGTCATTTTTTCCCACAAAGCTGTAAGTCTGTAAGTAGTTTTTGATTATTGATTTTAAGGGAGCTCAAGTCCCTTTTGGGAGAGCTAAGCTCTTCCTGGCACCCCTTAATTTGAATATGATAACTGGTGTTGAAAACATACAACAATATGCAAAAGTTTGAAGACCCCCCAACACCACCAGTCTAGGACCATGTTTTGTCGATTTTCTAAGTAAAAATAAGTTAACCCATCCTCTACAGGGAACTAACTGTTGGAAGAAAAACTTCTATTTCCAAAATGGTAACGTTCAACCCCTTCAATGGCCAGGGTCCACCGGTGGGCCCAAAGTTTTCTTACACACTTCTATAACCAAAGAATATCTCAGCCAGTTTGTACTGCAGTCCCTGTAGTTACTCAATACTAATGATTAGTGTTTAATAACCTTGGGATTTTAAGGGGTAAAAAAGAAGGAAAGAAACTTCTTAACTTATAATGGAATGAAATGTTTGTTTGTTTGTTTTTTTGGGTAATTTTCACCATTTCTATTGGTCAATTTTTCATGATATTGTCACACATTTTAAATATAATATATATATATATATATATATATATATATATATATATATATATATATATATATATATATATATATATATATAGAAAGGTTTGTCCTGACAGTAATGATTTATTTGCTGAGTTTAACATAAAAACATAAAACATAATATATCAAATGTGCCAGAACTTTTGCCCCCCAACAAAAAAGTAACTATGCATTTAACTGTGAAGAACTGATTTCTCTATAGAGCACATACTAACTTATTGTCACTTAGGAAACTGAAAAAAAAAATAACTCAATTGACCAGGGGCACCCAAACCTTTGCAAACTGTACACTGTCCACTCCAAGTCCAATTTTTTTACTGATGAAAAAAAAAAGTTTGACAAACAACAAATACATACTAGTGCTGTCCTTCGCTTTGAGAAACTGTCAGCCATTGTGGTCGTTATACAGTCAAATACAATTCACTTTCACAAGATCCTCCCAACTTCAAGTTCAGCAGTTGAACTCTTTTTGCTCAGAATATGTACTCTATTACAATGACTCGGACAACTAGAGTTTATTCAAAAAGCTACTTAATTAAATGCTGAATTAAACACACTGGATGCTGGATAATAAAATAAAACACAAAATATGGGCAAATGTTTTGGCACATTTTGTAGTTTATGTTTTATTTTTTCCAATGTGTTAAACTCAGCAAAATATAGTGCAATAAAATCAATAAAACATATAGTTTGATTAGGAGTGTTTATACTTTTACATACAATTGTATGTAGATACCTTACTATCCTGCAAATGCTAGACTAAAAAATTTGTCTCACATAAGAATAAAACTATTGTAAACAATATACTTCACTTGACGAGGAATGTGGATAGCTTGAAATAAGTTCAATTTTCCACCAAACACCACTGTCCACTTCTTAGCCGTTCATTTGTTGAGCGAAATCAAGCATATGTGGAAATGTAAAATTCCAAATATTTCACTTCTTCTCTGACCACATGGGCTGGCATGATTAAATATGCTCATTCTCAGTTTCACTGTTTGTATAAAAAAGAGAAAAAGGAAAAAAAAAAGGAAAAAAAAAAAAAAACTTGGACTCTCCATCTCTCATTTTGCATTTCGGGTAGAGTTTTCGGAAAAGCTGCCAAATCACTTGAAGGCAGAGCGAGAGTTTCTTTAGGAATGTAACTCTGATAAACTTGGACTGACGCCAGCTTCATCAGACTCTCTCTCTCTCTTTCTCTCTCTCTCTCTCTCTCTCTCTCTCTCTCTCTCTCTCTCTCTCTCTCTCTCTCTTTCACTCACTCACTCTCTCTCGCCCCTTTCCTCGCAGTCAAATGCAGTTTTGAAACTCGCACGTTATTTTTTCTCACATCTCCGTGACCTGTACATCCGAGCGAGTGCGGTGTGGATATCTGGAGGATTTGAATTCCGAATGACCCCTGTAGCGCTCTTCCTCACCCACAACTCTCTCATCAGCAACTTACACACACCAGGCTTGGCACAGCTTGTGCTTACACACACACACACACACACATACACACGTACGCACTTGCACATACGCAGCTCCTGACTCCTGACAGGCATGCTGAAGTGCCAGAAATCTCACTGGTCTTTACCCCCTGCCACACACACACACACACCCTGCCTGTTCCCCTGCGTGTGTTTCCCATGAGGTGTTCCGGACATGCTGGCTGGCAGTCATGCTCCGATATCACCTTCTCCTGACCGGAATTTCGGCATTCCCTGGTCAGGCCTTCCCATCTGTTTCCGACAGAGTGCACACACACACACACACACACACAAATGTACATACACACACACACACCTTGCCTGGAAGCTGCTTTGCTTAGCTTAGCTCACCCAGGCCTGTCTGCAGCTCCAGCCACAGCCTTCCAGCTCCTAAATCCCCCCGATGCTCTCCGTCTGGGCCTTAAAGAAAAAGCCCTCCAGAACTGCAGCGTTAAAGATATTGATTTACCTCTTGTTATAATATATTACAGAGTAATATGGAATACTATGGTATGTTACACTGTGGTACAACACATTAACTTTATTACAGTATTTGAAAATACCAGTTGCCTCACACATTGTGTGAAGATTTTATTATCAATGGAGCACTATAGAGGACAAAAGTTCTCCTTATAAAATATATTAAATAACAGTTATTATTTTTTTCCAGCATCTTGAAAAAAGCAGAACATGTTTCATCGCTGTCCAAAGAAAACCACGTATCTCCTTTTTTGTTGATTTTTATTCTTCTACATCATTTCAAAACAGCTCCTGTCCTTTATGTTGTGTGAAAATTACATGATGAATGGACCAGTAGAAATGTTCTAAAATCACTTGGAGTAAAATCTTTTACATAAACTTACATTGAAAGATAAGAGTGTTTTGCCTCCTCCTGTAAAGTCACCATTTTGGACATACTTGTTTTTCTTCGGACAGCGACGATATATTAAAATGAATGAATGAATTAATTACACAGAAGTTTGACCTACTAAAAATAACATCAAAATATTTCAGCATTTAGTGTGACCACTCTTCACCTTTATTACAGCTTCCATTCTTTTCAGAAGACTCACTTTCAGATTTTTCAAAGAAATCTGCAGGGATGTTTTCCATACTTCCAAAGTTGGTTGCATTTTCTGCTTTTCACCATCTGAGCAATCCCAAACACATCCAATGGTGTTGAGGTCTGAACTCTGGAGTGGTCAGTCCATTGTTCTGATAACACAGAATAATAGTTTGATCTGAAAATGTACTTCTTTTTCTCTATTTGCTTGTCTTAGTGAGGCTTCTTGACAGCTACACATTATGGCGCTGAGTTGTCTTCTCTCAGTGGAAGGATGGACAGAAACACCTGTGGATTTTTTCAGATCTGAAGCAGCTTGATTTTCTCCTCTCTCTCAAAGATGAAAGCTTTAAGCTGTTCATCTGATGAGTACAGAGGCCTGTTGGTGACATCCCATATAAATAAACATAATGCGTGGCTACAACTTAGTAAGGTGTGGGAATTAGATAATTAAGTCATGGCCACAACTTAGTAAGGCATGGGAACGAGATCCTAATGTGTGGCTATGACTTAGTAAGGCATGAGAATTACATAATTAAGTCCTGATCACAGTTTAATGAAGCATGATCTCATTCCCATGCCTTGCATTATGCATTATTTTTATTTATATTGGATGTCGCCACCAGGGCTCCGTAGATAGGGACAGTTTTGGTGGTCTACAATGTTACCATATTGTGATGCGAGCTGTTATTATGACAGTAATGTTATGTCTTTTACTGCTTTCAATCATTTTTATATTCTTCTTCTGACAAATGCTGTTTAAATGCTTTAAAATCAATGTGAATCATGATCATAACTTCTGCACCACCATGTCTGAGTGAACCACTTTATTAGGGAGGGTTTCTGAGCTAACTGAGCCTTTTCTCTCAATTTATTTATTTATCTGCACACTGGTGCACAATGATGTAATCAAAACTCAGAAGATATTTCAGAGGCAGGGACAAGTCATTACATAATATGATACAAGTCATGCTTAATACAATATCAGTGTAAAAATTTGGTCCCACTTTATAGTAAGTGTCTATAATAACTGTGTAGTTACACGTGAACAACATATGCAACAATAATGTAAGTACTAATGATTTAGTCACTGTTACAGATGGATTACAGAAGTACACCTTATGTAATTACACATGTGTATCAACTTCATTTGTTATATAGGTACAATGCAATTACAAAGTAGTAATTATAGAATGGTAATTAAGGTGATTACCTTGTTAGAACACAGTTATTCCACAGTAATTATATAAAACAAAAATGTAATATGTAAAAAAAGACTTCTGATCTGTAGAGTATCAAAAATAATATAATAATTACATGAGGCAAAACTGAAATTAATATACATATGTAACACAGGCTGTACTTCTGTAATCCATCTGTAACATTGCTTAAATCATTAGTAGTTACAGTGTTATTACATATGTTATTGATGTGTAACTACACAGTTATAAGAGACACAATATAAAGTGGGACCAACAACTTTGATTCAGGTTGACTTTAACAATATTGAATTAGCTCGTCTTAAACTAAATTTTAAAATACTCTGGTGTACAGTGGCATGTTAAACAATAGATTAAACTAATGTGTTGTAATGTAACTTTATGATATTTGATGTCATTCACCCCTTTCATGTTTTTTTAACTACATCAGATGTTTGATGTGCAGATCAGGTTCATTTAGAAAGAAATTTGGCTTCTTCTGGCGCCTCTTCTTGTTGTTGCAGGGTGTTGTTTAGCAATGAAAGTCTTTTGAAATTCCCACCCTTTCAGTGATGCCCCCTTCCTAAGATCGCAGCACTGAACTCTCTGATTCATGAAGACATCAGATATTCACTTCCAGTGCTTCAGCATTTAGGCTCCTCCAAAGAAACCATCACTGTTTGATATGTGACCATCATAAGTGCTCCAGTCTTTGTTCTTACTTATTCAGAACTCTGATTTAAAGGCCTTTTGAATTTAGGCACAAGTTCTCTTTGCAAAAGTGCTTTCAAAGGGAAACTCCGGCCAAAATCCAAAATTTGAACATAGCTGCATCTGTTGTAAACGTGTCTACTAGCATCTTAAAGTGGTGACACAGTAGCGTGGAGAGTAAGATTTACCAGTTTAACCTCTTAACAAGCCATGGGCCCAAAGTTTTATTACACACTTCTATAACCTAAGAATAGCTCCATTAGTTTGCATTGAAGTCTCTGTACTGAATAATAAGCCTTAATATGAAATAATCCTGGGACTTCAAGAGGTTAAATACTGTGCAGATACAGGAGGGTGGGCCATTAGAATTTTTCACTCGCTAATGCCTTTGGAATAATTTACTAGATAGTGCCATTGGGCTAATGCATAAAAACGTAACGTTACACAAAGGAAGCTTTATTGCAGTCATATAATTTTGCTTTTGTTTACTGCAGGCTTGAGGGAGAAGGACATCGTCATTGAGAAGAGTAGGCAAGGAGAATTCAAATTCAAACCAAACACCATCAACAAGCCATCCCGAGGTAAAGAAAGCAAGTTATCTGCCCATCTACAGCAGCTTTATACCTTAATTGTGTCTCTTTTCACTGTGCAAGGGCAACTTGGGGTTTCTCCATTATCTTTTCAAACTGGTTTGGTTGATATTCCAATAGTTTGGCTTTCCAATTTCTCATTTTACTTCAGTTTGAATTGCTGACTGAACACTCATGAATGTAGGCCTAGACATTTACTTTCTTCATCACTTTTTGAGAAAACAGTAACACTTTATTTGGATGGTCCACTGGAGGTGGTCTGCAGATGCTCAGTGTATCTTTTATTAACATTCAACTAAATATCTATTAAATGCAACTGAACTTGAAGTTGAGTGTGAGAGATTCTATTAATGTAATCCTGATCCTAACCCTAACCACAAGGCAAAGCCTAAACCTACTCCTAAACCTAACCTTAATCATAATGTTGTTGATAGGCAACTAAATCACCACAAAGTTCACTAATGATTTAAGTATCTGTAGATCATCTATAGGGCACCATCCAAATCAAGTGTGACTGAGAAAACTGTTAAAAACCAGCAACGTTTATATAATTAGCAGACATGCTACATGATAGGCAAATTAGCATTCGTAAGGACTTAGCAATGTCTTGCCAGATGTCTTGTGTCATTAAAGCAGTGACATTCTTGAACAGGTAATCCAACCTTCAGTGTTTCTTGTGTAGACTTATCCACTATGCCGTTTAACTCTCTCAGGTTGATAATGTCAGATATAACATCAAAAGATGCTGTACATAAAAGAATAAACATCTTGGGAATGCTGCAAGCTACAGGCTAGCATTTTTCCATTTCAGTGAGGGCTCCAGTGTGATCATATCCCTTTCAGATGCTTTGTAATCCAGCCTTGAACCGTCTTTTTGGAGACTTAGTAGAATAAATCCACAATGACAAATCCAACAATGAATGTTTTCTGTGATTATTCATCCATTTCTCCATGTTGAAATGAGTTAATGTTATTGTTAGCAGGGTTGTTAGCCATCCACTGATGCTTTGGGTTGAGTCTGTCAACCAATCAGAAGCTGTGTTCCTGACTTGTCCCTGAACTAAGACTAATCTTCCAGGCAAAACGAAAGTACATCTCTAGCATGCAGCAATCACAAAATATCTTTTTATTTTTTTTATCTATGACAGCCTTTGATGTCACATACAACACCATCAATCTGAGAGGGTTAACTGCTTTACTGTTTGCCTCTTTATAGTCTTTCACAGACAGATATGCTATACTCTGCAGTCGCTCTTCAACTGAACTGTGTCTATGCCATTAGTGCTAGCTAGCAGGACATATATATTAGCATATAGCTCAGCAGGTGGGATGTCTACACATATTTTTTTCCCATATCAAAAGCAGCTATTGTAGATGAAGTGGTGATACTAGGCCTGTGCAAGCAGCAGAAAGACTAAGATATACAGTGCTGTGCTATGGAGTACTTCACAACATGACAAATAACATATGAAATGCTAATATTGTGCTGGAAAGCATCTTCCTCTGAGCCTTCTTTCTTTGTCTTCGTCGAGCTGATGTCAGTTGTACCCCTTTCCACCTGCGAACTAGTGCTGTAGGTGAGATCCAGAGTGGCCGTGACAGGGCGGGCTGAGTCGCTCTGGTGTAGCGGGAGCCCCCAGGCTAGCCTGAGGCATGCGCTGGCCTGAAACGGATACAGCAATAACTGCAGACAACAACCTTTAACCCTTCTATCCCATTACAGCCTGGCTCTCAGGGGACGGCCTGCTGAACATTAGCTACACTACCTCCATGCACCTCTACTGCTTTACTGCTTAGGAGCATAATCATCAAACTTACATCTCTCTCTCTCTCTCTCTCTCTCTCTCTCTCTCTCTCTCTCTCTCTCCCTCTCTCTCTCTCCCTGTATTAAATACTAAATTATTCTTAATAGGGTGTCTTTCCCAAAAGCCTTTCCTGCATTCAATGCAAAATTTCTACTTAGGGCCTAATGCCAGAAATCTACTACAATGTATTATATTGCAGGATCAGGCCAATTATGGAAAATATATTAAATTAAAAGCATTAGCACAACATTAGAGCAGACGTTTTTGAAAATTGTTTTTCTCCAAGCGACAAGAAGTCACATGGCTCAGGAAACACACCTAAACAATAGGATGGATTGTGCAGCCTTTTACCTGTTTACTTACCATTTTAAGGGAAAAGGAAACATTTTCGGAATGGAACAAATGCAAGCGATTTTTATCTTAGTGGAACCTTCACAGCAAGTCTGATGCATTTTTAAACACTCTAAGAACATGGAAAGGAGCCAGAAGAGTAGGAAAAGTTGCATTCCTTGAATCTGATGAATCTGTTTTCTAACCCTAACCTTACAGTTTTTTTTACAGTAGCCATGAAGTCCTCCTGTTTTGCTAGAGGTCCCTTAGTTGAACTGTTTGTTTTTCTTTAGGAATATTGATGAAAACATGTATAATCTACAAAACCAGAAGCAAAGTGTTTTCTTGACCTTCATAGATGAGAAAGCACATTTTTCATTGTGTTTTTATTGTGTTTAAATACTATTACTGCATTGTGGTAGTGGTGGTGCACAATTATTTGATATGAAAAAAGCTGCATTTGTGCTCTCCATTTTATCTCAGCATGGCCACCTTTGTGGAGAGGAGTCAATTGTTTCTACAGCAGAGGGTTCTCACTCCTCACCTTTCAGTCCTCATTGCTCACTAGCAGCTCAACACAGTGTCATGGCATTTCAAACACAGAGCCAGAAAAGTCTCAGTTAATTAGTTAACAGAGTTATGGTGAAAACATTTTGATTTTTTCATTTGATTCTTTAAAATGTCCAAGTCAATTTCCACTCTGCCACTACAGAAAGAGGTTAACCACTAAAAGGTGCAAAACAATCATCCTAAAAAATGTAAGGGTGTAAACAGACTACAATACGGCTAGAGAACTAAAAAAGGACTGTAAACAAATGCTTACTGCCATTTCACTACCTTTCCACTAAGAACATTCTTTAAACTCCACATTTTAATATTGGTCTTCATTTTAATGAATCTGCACAATGCAGAAGATTGAACTGGCTCTAATTAAAATTTATGCAGCTTTGCCACTGTGCTTATTTTCAAAACTTCACCTATAAAAATCAGACCAATTAAGATGTGACAATATGTCCAGATGTGTGCAAAAATTTGGACTGTAATCAATTTAAATTGATGTTTTGTTGAGTTTTTAAGTGAAAGTAAGTACATGTTAAATACTGACATTATTTTAACATATTGATGAATTTAATATACTGAAATATAAAAGTAGAGCATAAATGAGGCCTGCAAAACAGTTATGGTGCATTTTACATTTTATATTTTCAGTTTTTCCAGCATGTTGTTCACTAGAATGTGCAATTTGTTCTCTGTAGAGGATGTGTTAACTTATTTTCACTTAGAAATTCAACAGAATATGTCGTTTGACCAGGAGTGCCCAGATTTTTTACATACAACCATGTATGTTGCAGTGCTTTGTTGATATAAATAAAGTGGTCATGTCAGTAAAACAGACTGGAAACAGACAGTCAAATAAACAGATTTCTATAGAGAGACAGCTTAGGTGAGGCAATCTCTTTTGTAGTAACACTGTGTGAACACTGCATAACAAATGGAACAATAGAAATAGTTCAAAGGTACAGTAAAAAGCTGTGTTATCATACAAAAACCTTTCTTTTTCAACCTTCTACTACAAAGTTATCACTTTTGGAGATATAAGATTTTGTTACTGTGACAAAATGTATCGCATGACATTGCCAGATAACTCTTGAGCTACTGCTACTGTGTTTGCGCTCCTGTCAGGTGGTCCGAGTGTTGCAGCGCTGATGGTAATAGTAATGGCACTCAGAGGCTCTAAAGCTGAGCTGATTGAGCCGTCAGCCTGCAGTCCCACAGATGGCTCATTTACAAATGCAGTGGCTCACGTGATCTACAGCAAAATCAGCACTCTGATACTTCACTTCCTGTCTTCTCTCCAAACTCTCACTCGTCCCTTCTCTCTTTCACTCACTCCCTCTTCCAGCTCTCTCTTTGACTGACTAACTCACTCTCACTCCCACTTCCCTCTCACTTTCTCTCTCTCTCACTCTCTCTGTCTCACTTTCTCTATCTGTCTCTCTCTTCCTTCAGGGTGCTTGTTTCACAGTCAGGGTTGGTTCTGTTTGTCCAAAGTATTAACTTTACCAAACACACCATACCATTTACCAAACACTTCATGTGGGTTGAGTATCAGGGTTATATCTGAATAAGATTATTCCTGGACAAGCCATATAAACATGTAGTGTAAATGCACCCAAGACAGATTTAATCCTTGTGACCACCTGTGGTTCCAAAACGCACTTCGATATATTCTTCATAACTTTCATATTTCATAAGCTACATTCAAAAGGTTGGTGTCATATGAGAGCTGTAACTGTCTTCCTTCCAGTCAAATAGATGGGTGATGTAATTTTAAACCCTTATAATAAAAGAAGCTGAACTCACATTTTTTTTTTTTTTTGTCTACTGAAAGTCGACCCGTTTTTCCACAAATCTGGGCTATAAACTATAAACAGATGGCGTCTCTTCAGTGATCTGCTCTGTAAAAATTATATTTATATAATAATACAGAGAGCGTCTAAGATTTTTGGGTCTCAGCAGTAAATTGTAAGCATATAGCGATATGTGTATGATCATAAAACACATTTTCTGTTAATTTGAGGGGAGCTTTTACAAAAAAAATAATAAATAAATAAAATAAAAATGTATTTTTATTTCAAGCAGTTACTGAAAAATTTGCCTTAGGATTTGGTCATGTTAATTCAGATGGACAAACCAAAATATACCCTGGAAAATAAGAGGTACAAATCCAATTGCTCAGATCATTTCAGGAGGTGGTCTAAAATGCATTTGAGCAACAAATATGTAGTGCAAATGCAGCATCTATCAATGGTCAGTATGACAACCGAAACTCCTCCCCATGCAGTTCGTCACTGGGCACATGATCCATGTCTGCAAGGAAGCTAATCATGGAGGATATGGTTGGGGACCGAACGAAACAAAATGCTTAATAGCAATATGGACAGACACTACTGTGCAAAACAAACTAAGGCTGAATGGATAAACAGTTGGTAATTGGTTGCCATGTAATGAGAGGATTTGCACAGAGCAATCATATTTCAGTCTGACTGACCGAATTTGACTACCAAGTGTAAATGCATGTGGCTAAAAAAAACAGAAAGGGACCAGGTATAAACAAGATCCAAAAGTCTGCAAAAAGCATTTAATTATGAACATCCAGTCCCCTTATTTGGAAAACAATCCAAGGATGAAAATGTCTTTCCTTCCTAAGTACTGAATCCCTGACAGCAAGAGGATAGTGGGCCACTGTTGGCCCACTGATGGCAAAGCTGGCAGTCCACTGGCATTTTGCTCAGCGTTTTCTGGGTGGCCCACCGGTGGTTAAGCAAAATGTTAGACAGAATTTCACTTATCATTGCTTATTTTCCGCTTACAGTCCAACTTACTTATCTTTTCTTCTACTTATACTCTGTGAATTAGTTTAATAAATATTTTTAATCTAGCTCAGTATCAGCAACAGCATTTTCTATAAAATCCTTTTATATCAGGCCTAGTTGTTTTTTTTGTTTTTTTTCTCTTAGGTGTTCATAATATTTGTCTTAGCTTATTTTCCAAAATAAAACACTATGCATTTAAAATCCATTTAAGGTGATTAAAACATAGTTAGACCTTGTATGCAGGACAGTAATCTGGGTGGACCAAGGGTGGACCAGCAGGGGCAAACAGTCAGCGGGGGGCCGATCTTATCAATCCAGCAGACCAATATTTGCTTGCCGTCTAGGATAATTGTCTTAATAAGTTTCATCCATGGCAAAACAACTCAATTTGAATGCCAACTGCTTTGTTTAATTTCGTTCAAACTACAGGAGAGATTTTGTCTTTTGTTTAAATTCAAAACTTTTAATCAATGCCACTGGTTATGTTAGTAAGACGAGGAGGACCAACCAACTTCTAAGACTGAACTTTGGAGGTGAGGAAAAATGTCCATGCATTTCTTTGAAAAAATTAAAAATGAGCCTCCTGAACTGAATGGAAGATAAATAATATAAAGGCAATATAAAGGCAAAGGCTGAACAGATTAAGTACTGAGAAAGCTGATATTGTATGAAGCCATTGTGGCTTCTGTGTAATTTTGTGTTAAATACATGTTTTCTGCTTTTTTTTACTGACATTGACAAATGAATAACTTGTACACAACAGCTGTGTTGCATGAATATGAAATTAATAGAAGGTGTAAAGTATTGTATTCTTGTGTAAATTGAATGTGTAGCCAAATGATGATCAATCTAGACTTCTAAGGTTTAAAAGCTCTAACATCTGTCAATCTCCTGAGTAGAGTCGAGGGGAAGAAACGTGAGATGATGATGTTGCTGATGGTGTTGATGATGCCACCTGATCCAGAGTGAGGTTTCTCTTGAAGGTCTCACTCAAACATCTGCCATCGAGAACCCTTCAGCGTCCCCTGGGGTCACTATTTTCTGGGGATGCACCACTCAATCCAGATAATGACCCAGACCCTCTTACAGGTCCGTATGAGAAGAGAGAGAGACAGAGAGAGAGAGAGAGAGAGAGAGAGAGAGAGAGAGAGAGAGAGAGAGAGAGAGAGACGGCTGACCATCGTCAGGCCTTGAACTAATGACTCAATAAAGTCTCAACAGTGTCCCCACTGCTCTCCACCTCATACTGCACCTCTCTTATAAAATTTATAAGAACATCCATAAAGCCAAACGTGCTCTCCCTGCTGCAGTAATGGATCTGCCAGCTTCCACAGTTAAGCTCTAAACTGCTTTTACCACAGGATGAGAAAGCTACAGAAGAACAGAGAGAGAGAGAGAGAGAGAGAGAGAGAGAGAGAGAGAGAGAGAGAGAGAGAGAGAGAGAGAATGTTTGGACCAGGAACAGTTTAAATGATATTTTAACAAATTTAGGCATCTCTTTATTTTGATGGTTCAGTTTAGATGTTTTGCTAATGCTCACCATGTCTTGAACTTTCATTCAACTAAATATATACAATGTTCCACCTAAACCTAACTTTAACTTCAGCCCAAAACCTGAACCCTAACCTTGGCATAGAGTAGGACAACCAAAATGTTAAGAAGAGCGCTTTTGTCCTTTCAACTAAAATCAAACCACTTTGGGAGCCACAATGTTTTATGTCCATTTTATTGAAGTAATGTTTACTGTTTTGGCTGGAAATATGTCTCAGTATATGCTAATGTCCAATAAAGGATAAAAAAAATATAGACTTACTTTGTTCTGCTTTAAACTTGAACTCATCTATAGATACTTTTCTTGCAATCTAACAATTTTGGGCCTGACATTGTGCTCAGGCCATGTAAGGGGTTAATGCTGCACTACAGAATATTGCCTAACATGTCAAATGATATATTAAACTTTAGATTTAAGCTGGAATGCCAGTTCATTCCCAGTAATTTTAGTTAACTTCCATTGGTCCATTTATCATGAAATGTTCACATAATGCTGCTGTCGGAACAGAACCTCGTATCTCCATTTTTGTTGTTTTTCAGTTTTTCACATAATTTGAACATGTCTGTTGGCCTTTACATTGTGTGTAAATTTCATGAAGAACAGACCAACAGAAATGGCCAAAATGTACTTGGAAAAAAGTCTGGTTCCATTGACTTACATTAAACTTAAAATATGTTTTTCCATCTCCTGTAGAGTTAGCATTTTGGAGATATGAGGTTTTGTTCCGACAGCAGCGATAACTTAAAGAACAGTTGGCATTTTGAAATGTTGTAAATTATGATAAAAAAACAACATTTTAAGGCCATCTCAAAGATGCCAAAACCACGCTGCTGTTGGAACAAAACCTTGCAACTCCATTTTTGCCATTTTTCAGTTTTTGACATAATTTGTAAACACCTGTTGCCTTTTACACTGTGTGTAAATTTCATGATAAAAGGACCAAAAGAAATGGTCCAAAATGACTTGGGAAAATTTCTGGTTCCATTGACTTCCATTAAAAGTGAAGCATGTTTTTTTTTCTTCTCCTGTAAATGTAATATTTTGGAGATACAAGTTTTTTTCTGACAGCAGCAAAATGATGCTACCATGAAATTTTCATATCGTTACAGCCCTTGTCTGAATGTACCTGAGGCTTTTAAACAGCACCCCTAAGCTAACAGTAAGTTTTTTTTTTTTTGCCATATGGCTGCATGGCGTCTCTCTCCTCTCCACTCTGTCCCACTTGGCCCAGCCAAATGCTGTCCAATCACATCTCCAATTGCCTCAACAACTTCAGGCTAGTGCGTACTGCTCCAGACTGATTTCCTCCAACCTCTCGACATCTCTGCACCAGAGGAGAGACGCTCTCTCTCTCACTCTCTCTCTCTCTCTCTCTCTCTCTCTCTCACACTCTCTCTTTCTGTCTCTCTCTCTCTCTCTCACTCTCTCTCTCTCTTTTCCTATCTCTCTCTCTCTCTCTTTGTTTCTCCCTCCGTCTCTCTCGGCTGGAGATGCTCTTCTAGAGAGCCAGTGATTAAAATTTGACCCTTGACTGGGGGTGGGGGTGGCTAGCATCTTCAAGTCCTCATTAGAATCTTCGCGCTATTGATCCACATGGCACAGGATTGTGAAGAAGTTGGTACATCAAGTAAATAATGGCATGTTTTCTTCTCCATTTTTTTCTTTCCTTCTCTTTCTCTCTCTCTCTCTCTCTCTCTTTCTGAAGCACGCTCTCGTCCGTCGAGTGGAGTCCTCTTTCATTGTCATCGCTCGGAAACAGAAGCACCAGAGAAGGCATGAATAAAACAGGTTCCTTTTCTCATTCAAATGTATGCGAGCGCCAGAGGTTATGGATGTGGTTTCAAATGTGATCACCTAGAGTCATAATTGACAGATTAAAATGCGAAAAAAAAGAAGGAGAAGGAAAATAAAATGGTGTTTTTTGGCCAGCCGAAGGAGCGCGTATCTGGCAGGTGTTGAGGCCTGTTCTCCTCACCTCGCTCCACACACACATACGCTCAAGCCTCTTTTCTCCTCCAATAACCCTGAGCACTCAGATGCCACTTGCAGTGTGCGAGCCAAAAGACGTTTGGAGTGTTCACTTCAAAGCTGGGTGGATTATATTCGCATACAGTGTATCCTGAGGGAAACCTTTGAAGGAAAACTTACAGCCACAGAGCTGGTGGCCACCGAGAGTGTGTGCGCTTTGTTTGTTTGTCTAAACCCATTTCACTCAGAGCTCTTGCCATCAAGCTGGTGGGTCTCAGGCTCAAAGGCCCAAACTGCTCCCGTGGCAAGAAAGAGGAACCTGGAGAACTTACATGCTTGACCCACCAGGATTTGAGCTCGGTTTCACTGAATGTGTATCTCCATATTTGTTTTTCTACATAATTTGAACAAGGCGGCTGTCCTTTACATCGTGTGGAAATTTCATGAGAAATAGATCAATAGAATATCTTTGAATAAAACCTTTACATTAACTTACATTAAAGGTTAAAAATGTATGTGCCTTTTACTGTAAAGCTGCTGTCCTGGAAATATATGTTTTTCCTGGGACAGTGGGGCAGTGTTGATATGTATGATTATCACTTAATGCAACATAAAACATAACATATTGTATATGCTGTAACTTTTTTTTTTTTTAATTTACACAGTTTCTCGCTGTCTTTATACTAAAATGTATGTGTGTTTAATTCCAGGTTATTAGTTCTTCATCATTTATTTACGGGGTTATTCTGCTTAGGACTTTTATTGTGAAGGTGGGTCAATAGCCTCTGGAGAAATATTTGTAGAGCAGGAAGAAAAGAACTGGAGTCAGTCTAGCACTGAAGAGTGAGGGAAGTGGACGCAGGCGAAGTAGAGAACGAGCTAGAGAAAAGCTTACTTATGTGTGGCGAAGCTGTGGCCAACAACAGCTAAAAATAAAGCACTGTGACTTGTGCAAAAGCTGTGTCTCTTTTAATAGCAGTGAATGCTACAATGTTATTAACATTATTTTGGCTCTCATTACCTTTTCCCATAATCCCGCACATTAACTAAGCTTTGCCATAACCCAAAAACAAAATCTTGCAAATGTCACAATAAAGTGGGCAGCTATGTGATTTTCATTAATGACGTATGCAACTTGCTATAAAACAAAGGCATGAGTCCAGCACAACACCAATGCTTAAAGTTTATCACCTGGGAACATGTCCACTACTGAGGAAACTGTTCAGTTCCATCATCCCTCAAACAATTTAGTAACACTAAGATTAATAACTCATCACATTGATTTATCAGTCTACTCAGGCTTTAGTAAGAAATTCAGTGTCTATTCAGTGTCTGTAGCTGTTTTTCAGTTCTTCTTTAAAGAAAGTCTGGTAACACTTTCTATGAATGTCCCCTTTGTAAGCATCTATAAACACATTCATAACATGTTATAATGAATTCATAAGACATTATAAACATAGCTATAAATATTTATAAAAATGCATTATACATTATAGCCATGTTTATTATGCATTATGAATTGTTAACATAATGCATTATAAGTACTGATCATAACAAATTATAAGAGCTCATAAGTCGTATTTGTCCGCTCTAAGTAAAGTGAAGCGTACTGTACTAAAGCCTCCTCCAGTGTTAAGAGTGAGGCTTCAAGTTGAAGTATTTACTGAAGAATTTACTGAAACCCTAAAACATACATAATAAAGCACATTACAGGCTTCAAATGTCAGAGTTTAAACTAGTGCTGCCATCAGTGTTTTACCCAATGTGGGAAAGGTAATGTACACCACCGTTAGCTTGGAATTTGTCTTTACGCTCTCCAAGCTGGGACTGACTTCTTTGGCACCAACATTATAACATGTTATTAACACTATTTATAATGCATTATATTAACAATTCATAATGTATAATAAACATGGCTATAAAGTGTAATTCAGTGTAATTCTTTTTTTATAAATATGCATAACCATGTTTATAATGCCTTATGAATACATTATAACATGTTATAAATGTGTTTATAGATGCTTACAAAGGTGACATTCATAGAAAGTGTTACCGAAAGTCTTTACACATCATATGTTGATTTTCATATAGTTAATAAACAAGCATTGATGGTGTTAAAATGGTATGAATTTTTAAATCTAGCAGATAAGTGTTCTAAAAGTATTCTCCTAAAAAAAATGGAAACTGTATTCTGAATACTACCTTTAAAAAACGTTACTTGAACTGAATACAGATACATCATAACACTGTTTACACCCTATCGATTAGCATTATGCAAGCCTAAATCATTACACACTTCCTGCAAACTATGTCAAGTTGATAAGAAATCTGAAATAGAGGCAGAAAATAGAAAAATTAATAAATTTCAATTTTCAATTGAATAAGTTTTAATTTTTCTGTTTTCAAAGTTTTATCCATTTTTGTAGTAGCTATTTTTCGCTATGCCATGAGCTTTTATCCATTTTTATAAATAACCAAACAAAAGAAACCATACAAGCAAGTCTATTTGGGATTACCAAACAACTCAACACAGTTTGGAATAAACATTTGATGATTCAGAAATGCAGTTTACATTGCTAATTGGACTAGCTAAGCTTCCATTACTTAGCTACATTAGCATTGTAGCTCTAGTGCAAAAGTAAAGAAGCAAACTTTGGGCACCAAACAATGAAATACGTGGCTGAACTGCTACATTTGGGCAAAGGGGGAAAATTTTAGCACTTGACTTCAATTAAGATCAGGATTCTAGCAAATCACCACACACATTGCAGCTGGTTTGACACTGTAAGTGTGTGGATGTTGTTCAGGGAGGTGAGGAGTTGCAGGTTTTTTAGAGCAGAGGCTTGGTCGGAGCTCTTTGGTTGAGAGCAGTAACAGGATTTTCTCATTGTCCTGGAGGTTCACCTTAAATCTGCAGGGCTCGATTAGCGGAGCCGGCGCTATCCGAGGTGCTACGCTCCGGCATTTACCCTTTTCTATTGTGGCGGCCTCTCAGCGAATGGTAGGGATGTGATTTCTGTGGGCTGCTTTTCTTTAGCTTTGCGTGTGTGTGTGTGCGAGCACGCATTCCTTTTCCGCTATCAACTGCCCGGCTTTTATTCTCCGAGGTAAATAGAAAGAAGTGTTTTGACTTTGGTCTCTTTAAAGGGAAAAGAATCGGCTCTGACCCGGAGAGGGACACAGCAGCACCGCATGTGGTGCGAGGCGGGCGGCGGTAAAGGGAGGCCTGGGGGGGTTGGGGGTAGATTTCCACCAGATGAGGAGTGACACTGGGGTCAAAGGTTAATTTGTGTAACAGGCAAATTTGCATACAAATGACGAACGACAGAATTTCCTCCAGTTTCCTGCCCGAAACTTTCAATGTCATCCACATCAAGCGGGCCCATCTCCTCTGGCCGGGTTGTTTGAGGAATATTCATTACTTCAGAAGCAGGGCCACCTTGTTTCACATTAATCTCCACTGCAGGTCAATTACTTCGTTTGCTCAACTTTATCAGCGCTGCCATTCACTTTCCTCCCCACATCCCCCCCCTGCTCTCCACCACTTGGGCTCTTTGTAGCTTTTTATAATGTGTTCTTATTGGCTTTCTTCATAGAAAGAGGATAAGCTTTTTAAACACCACAAAGGCACAGTAACTCTGTTCTCTCAAACAGTTTTGAAGACATAAATGAATTACTGTGAACGGAAATATATCCAGCCCCTCCTCCACCCTTTCTTTCTCTCTCTGTCCCCCCCTCTCTCTCTCTCTCTCTCTCTCTCTCTCTTTCTCTCTCTCCCTCAACACCCAATAACTTCTTAAGAGATTTCTGCTGAAACCGGTTCTCCTTCCTCATGATTGGATTGATTGTTTTTCTAATCCAGGGAAAATTACTCGCTAAAAGGGTCATATAATCACCGCCAAACGTGTGGCAAGACAGACTTGAAGTGACTTTTTTCCTTCCCTCATATTTCCTGTGTGTGTGTGTGTGTGTGTGTGTGTGTGTGTGTCAGGGTGAACTCACTTTGCTGTGCTTCATCGCTCCACTCTGTAAGTATGTTTAGTGCATTCCCTGCAGAGTTGCACTACAAGGTCTTGGATTTCCGTTTATTTTATGCTTGCAGCCAGCCTGGGTGGGCACTGATCGCGGCCTGCTTCACCGAGAGCTGTAAGTGGCTCAAAGTTTAGCATGCTTTTGCAGTCATATCAAAAGTCAATTTTTTATGCTTTTTTAATACTATTTGAATAATGGGATGATTCAATTATTAAATATAAAGAAAGACATTCAGTGTAGCCATTTTATTTACCATCCAAAACAATCAGTTAACTTACACAAGTCTTCTTGTGTATATAATGTTGAACATGGTAAAATACTGGAAAATTCCCCCCCAACAAACACACACACACACACACACACACAAAAAGACCTCTATAAGGATTATTTTGCCTTATAACATCATGCATGTACCTTTAAAATATACATGCTAGCGCAAAACCTCATCTAAAAACCATCGTAATACAATGTCAATGTCACCAGGCAGCATATTTGTAAGCTCTTCATGTGTAAGCTTTCCAAAAGAGGGAGCTTTTAGAGGCATTACACGCTTCAGACGTCTGGTTCCTATCACCACCACTATGAACAATACAGACTCAATTCAGGTAAGTTTGTGTACACTGCACTAATTCACATTAAACCACTTCAGAGAAGACCTAATGGTTTCTGGGAACCAAAAATAGATGTCTGAAATTGTTTTGTTCATTTTTATCAAGCATTACAGTACTACCTTTGTTTCATTAAAGGAGAAAAAGTCACCATAGGCCTTCTGAAAGTCCTAGATACGTCACTGACTCTGAGCAGCAGCCATATCAGTCGGTTGTTAGACACAGAAAACAGCAGCAACTGTACGGCAGGTCTCTTTACTGAGTCAGTGTAAAACTGCAACAAAGAAAAATATATGTCTATCATATAGAATACAACTATCACATAGAACATAGAATGTCTTTTAGAAGCTTCAAACATCTGTGTTTAATCTACACTCTTAAAAAAAGATGGTTCTTCAATGGTTATTTAGTGAAGAAAATGGTTCTATATAGAACCATGAACACTCAAAGAACTCTTTGCATATTTAAAAGGTTCTTTTCATCATTTAAAGTTTCTTCAGACTGATGGAGAATGTGCTGTAGATACTTTTATACTATACCCTTTTTGAAAAGGGTTCTGCTATTGTTACGATGTCAAGATTGATACAATAGAAGAACCCTTGTTAGTGCTACATGCAGCCATTTTCAAAAGGTTCTAAATAGAACCACGAACAGCACATTTTCCATCAATCTGAAGAACGTTCATGATGCAAAGAGCCCATTAATCACAGAATATTTTTGAAAAGTATTCTATGTAGCACCCAAAAGGGTTCTTCTATTGCTACAAGCTTGATATCATAACAATAGAAGAACCCTGTTGGGTGCTATGTAGAAACTTTTTTCAAGAAGGCTTTATATAGAACCATCTACAGCACATTCAGAAGAACCCTTTTATGATGCAAAGAAGCCTTTAATCATAAGTGTTCATGGTTCTTTATAGAACCATTTTCTTTAAAAAAAACCTTAAAGAGCCATCTTTATGAAGACTATAGAACTGCCAAAAATCTTCATGCAAATCATTAGCTAGGTGCTAAAAACCTACTAGAATCCCATAGGAGTGCTAGCAAAAATTAGCACTATTGTAGAGGTGGGCTTTTCCCCTAGTGTTTTAACCAAGTGTTGACATTTAAGCTCAACTTGAAGGTCCAGCTTTAACAGTTCACCACTGGAAATATGAGGTTTTGCTGTTATAGTGATGATGAGATGGTGGAGGCAGCACCGCTTTAATTCTGTCTTTAACAGTTAAAGCTGAGGTGCTTTGAAACCCAGGCTTGAGACATGAGGTCAGTGGGCAAGACAGTGAAACTCACTTTCAGACTTTTCACTTTGAAAGAGATAAATGAGAAATGTAAAAATCTCCTAATCTATCATTCACTGCAACAAAGCATGGACTGTAGCAAATGACCCAATAAGGATGAGGCTGAGTCTGTGTGTGGGAATCCCATTGGCTGATGTTGTCTGCTAGAAGTTGTTTGTATCTAATGAAAGTTTTTGGGAAATGTGTCTTTGTAAGGCTTAAAGAGTCTTAATAGCTTTAACATGGAATTACAGCATTTATGCTTAAAGAGGAATTCCACCGATTTAACTGTGGAGAGTCATTTGGAGTGGTTTGATATGAAGTAGTGCTTTGTAGAGAAACTTACTTTACAGTCTACAGTGGTGGTGATAGAAACCAGGGGTCATTATGTCTACAGTGCAAGTATAGCCATTTTATTTACTATCAAAATGACCATTGAGCCTACATGTGTCTTCTGAGTTGAATGTAATTTTGTAATTTTTCAAGTCTTTTCTTATTTTTTTTATTCATACCCCTTTTTACTTAATGTTTTTTTGTTTGTTTTTTTTTTTGGCTTGAATTTTGTGGATTTATTTTTCTCATAGGACTCAGTGCATATGAATAGAGTGCAAAAGTTTTAGCACCTTTCTTGTGTCACAATGACACAAATACACTAACACACACACTGAACACACCACACACTCCACAAACACACTGAACACACCACACATACACTCCACACACACGCACCACACACTCCACACACACACCAAACTCACACACACCACACAAATGTACACACACACTTTTAAGGTAGCAGGAGATTTTAGGTAGCAATGTATTTAATGTGCCACTGGATTTAAGGTAGCAGGAGATTTAAGGTGGAAATGGATTTAGGGTGGAAGTGGGTTTAAGGTAGCAATGATTTACAGTAGCACTGAAGTTAAGGTAGCAGGAAATTTTAGGTGGCAACCATAGGAATCACCATCTTAGCAACAGCCTAGCAGGAAGTGGGAACCATTTAAGCTGTGCAACCATTCTGCATTTCCTTCAGAAAATGCATGTTTCTAATTATTATTATTATTATTATTATTATTATTATTATTATTAATGATATATTTTTTTTCTCTAAAAAAATATCAGTTTTATTTAGGCACTATTTTGCCTGTATGTATTTCTCCACCATAAATGAATTAAAAAAATACTTTTTAGGCCAAAACCAGTGGACCAATAAAAAGTTTAGTTTCCTTCAACAACAGATTTTACCTTCTTCTAGAAAGTTATGAGGTTTTCTTCTGACAGCAGCAATTTCTTAGAAGGAAGAAAATCCCTGATGGACATTCACGTTAGAAATATTTTAATTGGATAAAAGGAAATTCAGAATAAAGTTCAAAGATGTTGAGTGGGTTTTAATAAGTGTGTGGGGGGGGGTTGGCATTGGTTTCGGAGTCTTCACAGGGCAGGAGAGATTCTTCTGAACTGTTGTTTGGTTCTTTATGCAGAAAGAGCCTTTGTGAATCAAACTCTTGATCCTCCATAGACAGGAGGAGGAATAGGTATCGATCCGCAGCGGGGGGAGGACGAGGGCCTTTTATCAGCGGACTCACCTTCCCCAGCGCTCAGGAAGTCCCAGGCTGCCCGCTCCCCTGGCCAGCAGCCTGAGATTACCGCACGTAACCTACACACCCTAATGAGCTATAGGTGCTAGAGTCTGTCTAATTAACCGTGATCAAAGATGGGAGCGTAATCCCTAAACAAACCTGACTATCTGAATACGCTATGAGAGGGAGAGACTTCAAAAAGAACAGAGAGGGAAAAGGAGAGCCAAACTTTTTTTTATGCCTTGTACTTTTTAATGACATGCAGTCGTTTAAGTGGTCTTTGAGGCCGCAGGTTTCGTAAGTCTGTCCAACCTGAAAACCTCACAGAGAAGACGTTTTCATGACTGATTTATTTACCAATAAAAAATACAATAATCCGTCAACATGAAAAAAACAGACAATCACCAATCTGTGTAATTCTAGCCTTTTTTTTTTTTTATTGTTTAGGTGGGGTTGTGGTGAGGCAAGCTGTATGTCAGCAAGCAATATTTGAAACAGTTTTGGAAGTAAGTTGTTTTAAAACAATAACAGCTGACATAAACATATTTTATGTCTCTAATCATAATAAAATGTGCAAAGGTTTGGGCAGCCCTGGTCAAATTACATGCTTTGTTGATTTTCTAAGTGACAGCAAGTAAACGCATCATCTACAGAGAACACAATACACAGTCTCTATTTATTTATTGAATTTAACATATTGGGAGAAAGGGCCTGTGCAAAAGTTATTGCAAATTTTATATATTATGCTTTATTTTTTTTTCAAATATGTTAAGCTCAGCATTTAAATAGAAACTGTGCACTAAAATTTGCTACAGTAAATGTGTTGTAAGTGTGTCCTCTGTGGTCTATAATGCATTTTGAGAATTAAACTCTTCTTTTGCACTCAATGTAATCGGTAACACTTTACTGTAGGGTGCTGTTTATAAGGCTACATGACACCTACGTAAGCCTGTCATGACAACTGACATAACCCTACATAAATGCTTACAAAATGCTTATTTCATTAGGCGTCATCTGTCATAAAGACTACTTTAGCAAATTTTGATCAAAACTGGCAAATGTAACCTTTATAGCGAATGATGCCTATTGGAATAAGCATTAATAAACATTTATGTATGGTTATGTCAGTTGACATGCCAAGCTTATGTAGGTGTCATAAAGCCTTATGACCAGCACCCTACAGTAAAGTGTTACCATGTAATCTAATAAGATTTAATATAATTCAGATAAAGAATGTGTACACTACAAATAACTTCTGTAGTTTCTAGAATAATGTACTGTGTTTAATCCAGACTGATATTTTAAATGTGCTTTATAGTTTTATACAGCATCAAGTGCTGAATTATGGGAAAACATTTACAGTATAGGCAGATTATACTGTATAAAACACCTTATTATAAGACTACTGTAATGTTTTTTGGAACAGAAATGTAATAATACTTCAAAACTGATCAGCTTTACTGTAAAAGCAGATGCAAAAGTACTTTTCTGTAGGATCATCTTCTTACTGGACATTCATTTTATTTTTCAGTTTCCTATTATTTAGAGGAGAGCTAGATGAGCTGCATCGATATCTTTGAACCAGAGTAAATGTAACAGTGGTAAAGTTATAGGAATAATAGCACTATGTAACAGAATGCTAGCTTACCTGTACCATCATGCAATCAAGCATATTCAAGTGAACTTGTTAACTTTTTTTGTATGTCATATATAAATGTTTACTTTTTAAGTATCCTTTTCTTTATCTGATTATTTGATTAATACTGCTACAATAAAGCGAAAATCAGCTAGCTTTAGTCTCTATGGGGTTTGTAGTGTTATGTTAGTGCCAAGCTAATGGTGGTGTACATTCATTTTCTCACACTGAGCTTAATATTACAGCTCCAGCTTAAGCACTGACTTTGGAGCTTGTATGACTTGCATGTTACATATTTTTACTCTTTATATTGTAGTTTATAAGTGAACCCTTTAGTAAATACTTGAATGGTTTTTGGTTAGATGAGCTTGTTCGCTTGTTAGCTTTTGAAAGAACAGCAATTTTTAATCATGGAAAACTGAAATGAAACAATTGATGCCTTTGTTACAATTGGTGACCCTTTAAAATGTCTTTAAGATGAAATTTAAATGTAAATTTAAAACTGCAGGTAAATCTCTTGTACTCTGTTGAAAACACAATGCAGTCCTCACGGCCCCCAAAATGGTCCACATTTCTACTCCAACCTAATGCTGCATTCACATGTTTCTGGTAAACTCTTAAAAACAATGGTTCTTTAAAGATTCTTTAGTAAAGAAAATGGTTCTATGTAGAACCATGAACAATCAAAGAACCTGTTGCATGATTAAAGGATTCTTTGCATCATGAAAGGTTCTGCTATTGTTACGATATCAAGCTTGATACAATAAAAGAATCCTTGTTGGTGCTATATACAACCATTTTCAAAAATTTCATCTTGCAAAGGGTTCTTTAAGTTTTCATGGCTCTAGAACCATTTTCTTTATTAAAGAACCATCTTTTTAAGAGTGTAGATGGACAACAGCAAACCGGATGTTGAGTTGTTTTTAAAGGAGCTGCAACGGAAAATTCCGTCACCGACAATTCCAGCAATTTTCTTTTGCTGTTAACCGCAGCTGTGGGATGAACCTGATGTTGATTTGTTGGGTAGCTATGGATGCCAAAGTCTTGTTGAATTCTAGACGAACTCCATATTACACAACAAAAAATAAAAGAGAACAGAGTGTCGTCCTGCTTCTTTCCACCTAAACAGATGATATACACTGATGAATTTGTCGTCTGCTAATCTCCCATTTTTGCAGGCACCACGGTCACCATGGCAGTGTTTGCTTAGCTTCATGCCACCGTCAGCCACAGGCCGAGCAGGGTCTAGCTGCAGACCCGCAGTACAGTGCTCTCTGCCCTGCGCTGTCAGCAGAGCTCTCTCAGCTCCGGATATGATGTCACGTAAATGTCAAGAGGCTTGCTGTTTGTAACATGGAGAATGCAGGAGATGTACATCCAGATGCCCATGACCAGAGAACTGGCTCTGCTATTACTGCATAATGTTTACAAACCCTCAGATATCAACCTGAAGAATCATTTCACCAAGAACTATTTAAGCATGAAATGGTTCTATGTAGAACTCATAGTTCTAAACAGAGCCATTTCCTTTACTAAAGAGCCCTTGAAGAACCTTCATCCATCCTTTTTAACAGTATATAGTTTCAAAACTGATATATAGCAGCAAGCTAATAAACACCTATTCCACAACCTCTTTATTCTCTTTATCTGTCACAAAAAACACTTATAACACGCACGATAGGTTACGAGTTCCTCCTCATACAAAACTATCGCCTTGCTTGCACTTGAAAGCAGCATTATTACGTACTGTATACACTTCGGTGCTAAAAAAATGTCACGTTAAAATTCTCTCGTAAGGGCAGGAAAGTGTGACTCCAGTTCTGAATTGAACTACTAGAGGCGTACTTGTAAGGGTCTGAAAGTGCGGCAGTTTGATACTACAGCAGTTTTATACTACCACTGTGAGGTGCGGAATCACGTTGTTTTTCACCGCAAACATGTGAACGCAGCATAACTCACAACACATAGGGATGACATTCAACATTTGTACTGATGTCTATCGCTATGATATCGCATAACTGAAGTATCCGAGCCTCCCAAAGCTCTCCAGCCCTAATCCCCATTTCACACTTTTAATGTGCATTTGCACAGTGTACACCTCTCGCAGACCCTTACACACACACACCTGCAGACAGAGTGTGACCTTTCCTCATCAGCTGCAGCTAATCAATTAGACACATCGTCAGAGAGGGAACGGGGGAAAATGGGGAATGACACACCTGTGACAGATACACACACTGCTTTTCAATTCAGAGCATTCCAGCCAGAAACAGCAATGATAATAGTGTGGTTGCAGAAGAGACAAGGCTTAGTCATAACTGCAATAACGTTTATGAGCCCTAGCATGAAAAATTCACCTTATTTTATGAATTCTGATCCATCGCAGGTGAAATGGTGCCTGAAACGTTACAAAAAGTAGCAGGAAATAGCCCGCGGCTGTAAAATATGACCGTACTTTATGACCAAGTAGCCTAATTAATATGTTTTATTGTAAGATCATAACATGCATTAATTTACTATGAGAGAAAATTAGTGAGGGGGGCTCATTCATGGGATCGTAACAGGATATAATGGGGGTCATAGCAGTTTCTCCCAGGCCTCAGCTACATTACAACATATGATAAATATGGGGGGGAAAAATGAGTCACAAGGTAAATTCCTATCTTTAGCGCAGTCACTAAGCAATTAGTGCATGTGTGAATCCGTCACTTTTCTCAAGATCCCTTGAAATGGAGTGATGATAATGTGAGTGGTACAGTAGATTTGATATCGCAGCCTTTCTGTCTGATCTTGTCTCGTGCTTTTTTGCACGTATGCTGTGATCATGTCGTTAATGCTCTAATGCTGTATTAGTATTCTCATTATCACCGGTGGGTAAGGTGTAAATGACGCTGCTCAAATGCAGAACAGTGCCGAAGTCTTAGGTCACCTGAGGAAATTCAATTCAGATCTGTTTTTCTGGGTGATATGTGTTTATTTGCTTTAAAAAAAAAAAACGCTCAGAATAAATAATAAACATGACAAAAAGTGATTTTGTCACTGAATTAGCTTAACTGTCTCTTCGTTAACATGATTTGGCTGTCAGTGCTTTGTTAAGTCATAATTTATAGCAAGCAACAGACTTCAAGATAAAAATAAAAGCTCTTTGACTCATATTTTATCATTTTTGCTATAATATTTGTAGCATCAAAGCTGGAAAATACCATGCCTGACAAGGCCCTGAGCACAGTACACTAAAAAATGTATTGCAAACTCGATGCAAATTCATCAGCATGACTACACCTGAGTTACATTTTACAAGTGCACTGCAAATAATAATGAAAACCTTTATTAATGTCACGAAATCTGAACTAAATTTCACAAATACAGAAAACATATACAACTTCAGACACACCAAAGAAGCAAGTCACAACACAAAAGAAGTGACCCGAAGAAGTGAATGGAAATGTTTCTGGAAGACTCTTAAAGACTTACTGACAGAAAACCACAGACATACACAGTCAGTGAGGGAAACTCCACCGATTTTTCAAAATCCCACATAATTAAATGATTAAGATGTAAAGAAAGTAATTCAGAGCGGTTTCATTTGAATTGCTCTATTTTAGAGTCAAAATTGTTCACAGTGGTGGTGATAGGAACCAGATGTCTGAAGAGTTTAATGCCTCTGAAAGCTACATCACAGCAAGTTATGCCATGAAATGGTTATGCATACTTAATGCATGGTTATGCATGGTTATGCTTAATATCTGATACACTGTTTTATGGTAGTTTTATGATACAATTCTGGCCTAAAATGTATTTTAATCAATTTGTTTTTATCTAGTTTTTATCATGGTGGAAGGATACATTAAGGGTGTTCTAAGACATAAGAGCCCCCATAGAAAAGCAGATATTCAGATCATTTCAGATTTCTGATATTTCAGATTCAGATTTCTGACTATTTTACCATCAACATTATTACATATAAAAACTCAGATTACATGTGGACATTTACTAGTGGTTTTGGATGGTGAATAAAATGGCCAGATATGTGTTGTAGTGGTGGCAACCCCTGGTTCCGATCATCACCACTGTAAAGAAAATTGGGTTGATAAGTTTCTCTACAATGAACCGTTTCTCATCAAATCACTCTGAATGAACCTGTTAGCATCTTAAGGACTGAATTATTCAGATGTTTTGAAAAATTGGTGGAATTCCCCTTTAACTTGGCTTGTTAGCTATCTGACATGTCATAGCAATACTGAAGCTAGTTCAGTTAAGCCCTATTCAAGCTGGGTTAGTTTTAGTTGGGGAGATGCTGTAATTTGAGCGTTTACTAATGAGATCTAAGATTTTAAACCAATATAAATCTGCCATGTCTGTAGTTTTTACAGGTTTGCTAAGTAACAGTTCCAGAGTGAATTACCTTCTTTAATTTGTCAAACTCAGAGTTCCCTCAGTGAAAGTAACACTGTTTGAATCAACATCACAGTAATATAATAATAAAAAAAGGGTTATAGAAATTGGCACCTCCATTTTTCCTTTTTTATTTATTTTTTTTTTTATTTATTTATTTTTTTTTTGCAGCCTGAAGACAAAGCAAACAGCCAAATGGAGACTGATTTGACCCAATAAGCCTCAAGTTCATGACGACTGTTGAAATCCACAAAAAATTGGTGTATGTTTCTCCAAATAGTATGATTATGCACCATCATTGGGAATTGCTGTTGATAAAGCGTATCATCCCACACTGTCTTCTTCCTTGTCATGTCTTGGTTTTTTTAAATATGTATCCCGTTTAGCCTCACAACTGGTTATTATTGTTCGGAAGTGACGTCCATCCCCTTTAAATGTCCTCCAGAAACATCTCTTATGTTGTGACTGACTGTGCTGCATTTCTATCTATCTATCTATCTATCTATCTATCTATCTATCTATCTTTCTATCTATCTATCTATCTATCTATCTATCTATCTATCTATCTATCTATCTATCTATCTCACACCAAAACTTTGCTATTTTTTTTGTTTAATTAAATGTATTATATTTCCACAGAGTGGTTCTTCAAGTAAAATCACACTTCTAGACCAAGTAAACAGCTTTAATTATGATTTCTCAGTTGACTTTTCCTCAGTGCTGTATGTACTGTCCACATCATTAAAAATCCACACCTTCTGATCTCATCTGACCGGGAAACAGGCAACGAGCGTCCTGCTAACTGGCAGCGTCTGAAACCCGATACGTATATCACACACTCCCCCACGTCCCATTCTCCATATCATCCCCTCAGCCCATATCCCCCCTCCCCTCTGACTCCCGTACTAGATCCCCCTGGGCCTGGGGAAGAAAAATCGGCCTTGCAGGTGTAGCGTTACTTTGCGACAGCATTAACCATCTGACATCTGATTGCAGAGTGTGTGTTTTTTTGGTGCCTTTGTGCATTAAGCATGCTCATGTCCGTAAAGAAAGGCCTGACCTAAATATGGCTGAAAGACACAACATGTGACCTGCTTGGAGCTGGGTGATGTGGCCTAGAGCCATGCCCCCTCTCTCTGTTCTCTTTCTCTCTCTCTCTCTCTCTCTCTAACTCTCTCTCTCCGAGCGAGAGAGGGAGCAGATGACAGCAGATGGGCAGCATATTGTCCAGAGTTGACCCGTGTATAATCATACATAAAGTTCACCACACTCAGGTCTTATGATTTAATTGCGGTGAACACCTTTGTTGGTCGCAGCACTGAGCTTGGAACAGGAATCATATTCAAATGTTTGGGCGTGCTTTTGTTCATTTAGGTAGCTCAACGACTACCTAAGAGTGCAGTTCTTCAAATGAATTCGGATATCTGAACTTATTTGTTCGCTTAATCAGATTTTTGAATATGCATTTTAAGATTCAAATCAAAATAATAAAAGAAAGAAATTCCTTTTTTTATTTTGAAAAACAGACGGCAAATTTGCACAGTGTGTTTGTGCCACACTGCATTAAGGAGCTGTACCGACATAAAAGGGAATATGAGTATTATATTGTCTAATGATATGATTTTTAAAACATTCTAAATAGATGAAACCAGGGCACATTTGATTATTGATAATTTTATAAAAACAAAATTAGTTACATTACGTATCATATGCAAAGGTTTGGGCACCCCTTGACAAAATGCTTGTTATGAAAATACGTACACATCTATGTCTATATCTATCTATCTATCTATCTATCTATCTATCTATCTATCTATCTATCTTATATCTTATATCTTATATCTATCTATACACACACACACACACACACGTATATGCAACCCCTATCCAAAAACGTTGGGACGCATATGGCATATAAACTCGGCAAATAAACATTAACTGTGCACTGAAATTTGCACAAAAATGCCATATTTAAGTTTCTTCCCTATAAAGGACGTGTGAAGTTATTTTCACTTCTGAATACGGTATTAATAGTATTTCTGAATACGGTTGATTTAAAAGTGCTCATATTACAGTAGCAAAAATTATATTGCCCATATTGTATACAAGGCGCACCTTCTGCTTAGTGTGGTAAGAAATAGCAGCCTCGTTACTGTCCTAGCAAGACAAACAAAGATGGTGTAAATGTGTTAATAAAATGCGCAACAGCAGTTACTCACACTGCATTGTTGTCGTCCCAGCACGGATGACAAATTTCAGAGCAGACACATCACGGCTCCATATGTACACACTGAGAGTTAATGTGACCAGTGGCTATGAGGGAGTCTGCCTGTGTTTATTTGCAGTGGTAGCCCCCCAGGAAAAAAGCCACATCGCTTAAATCTGCTTTCTCCCTGCAGCTACCAGACCGAGAGCATCTCAGGTGTAGCCAGGGGCCAGTTCAGGCAACCGAGATGTTGCCTTTTTCAAACCCCCCCCATCACTGTCTAACTAGGCTGTTATTTTAGTGCTATTGATGGATATGTTGAATAAACATAGATTTAAAAGCATGGATATACTTCTCTTTCTTTGGTGAACATACTGGAACATCACTGAATAGCGTCTAATAAACAGTTCATGAAAAACGATTGCCCACCATAGAGTTTATAGGGTCATTCTACCATTGTGGTGGAAAACTGGATGTTGATATGTAATTCAAGTGCAAAATGTAATCTGGTGTGTTGAATGACATGAGTGAAGTTGGAATCCAAACCAGTGTCACTTTAGTTTTACAGTTACATTTTATGTAGAAAATGACCGACATTGCATTTGTGTTCTTATTTTACTTCAGTTTTAAAAGCATTTGATAAAGCAATAAGCCACAAGAGGCCATGCGTTACTGTGATTTTATCATGGGAAGGGTGTTCTTAGGCACGGTGTGAAGCGCACAGTCTCAAGTGGCTTATTGCTTTTACAAAACAGTGGACAACATGAAATATGCTAAAATACACATTTTTTTTCAGAAAAAAATTAAGTTATTATTAATAATAATTGACGTAAACAAGTATTCCATCAAGAAACGTAGTTCCTTTAGAGTATGGTATTGTTGCCAAGCAACCATAGACCACTGAATGAGGAGAATGTTCCATTGCCCATCACTGTATATTGCGTCATTACATGAATTTAACTTTTTGTCATACAGCAATAACCATATGATAACACAGCACTGTTTAATGCAAAAACTTTCACTTTATAAGTACTTTCTGGTCACCAAATTACCACTCCAAGTCTTATTTAGCAGCAAACCAGTGGTGCCCTGTTCTCACGCTGGGGCTGAATGCCAAACGTCTCCCTGCTTCCTACATAGTGCACTACATAGGTATTTAAATACTGGATCCTGTACCACAAAAGTGCAAAATATAGCTAAAACATAGTCATTTGGGACTCCACATCCACACTCGATAAATAATGCACTATTTGGCTGTAGAGGCTAGAATTTCTAAACTTCCACAGCTAGCACGCTATTTAGGGAATACAAAGCCGTTTCAGATTCAGCCTGGGTTTGACACGACTTCTGACTGAAACACAAACACTTGAAGTGTGTAAGTCATTCAAGTGACATTCTTTAGTCTTTTATACTGCCGTTTTACAGTTAATCATACCGTAAGTACTTTAACTGAAGCCTGTGATATTAATGATAAAGGTGTTTAGGCTGTTGGCTATATTGTAGCCTGTTAGCTAGCTGACCAGCCTAATTCTAGTTAAGAACATAAGAAAATAACAAAAAATGGGTACTTACTTCATCAATATATTTGGTGGTACCTGTGAGCAGCATTAGAGTCAAAGAATATTCCAATGATGTTTCTATGTTTAAAGTAATTTTATCATTGATTCACATGACTTAACATGACAGACAAAAACTCGAATGTATGTTTACAATTTAAACTGAAAAACAAGCATCAGAATTGTGCTTTTTCATAAAAATAATACTTCAGCATTCATGAAGTCACTCCTATTACATGCTGTTTTGTATGCACATGACTAAAAATCACTAAAATAAAAAATCCAAAAAAAAAGAAAGAATCATAAGTTTTTCTCAGTTAATTTGGAAATAGAACTGTGAATACGTACATATCAGTTTTCTACAGTACTTTCTTATTTTTTGGTAGAATGATCCATAAAGTCAACAGTGACCGTATGTGCTCCAATGCCATTCATGGTACAGGGACTGTTTTCAGCATGTTTTATTGTTCGTGTATAACAGTGTGCGCCTGTTCAAACCTTTACATCAAATCTCCTGCCTCTCTTATTGATGGCAGTTGGCTTTAATTCATTTATAGACAGTCAATCATATTGATCTTCTCTCTGCTCTCAGTAATCAATACCCTGCACAGGAAGATATGACAAATATGTTGTAAGCCTAGAATATTCCGTCAGGCTGCATGAGGAACAAATGTATACACGTAGGGCAGGAATGCGCCTCATTGGTCAAATTTTCAAATATCATTTGTGAAGGTAAGATATCAGGTTCAGTGAAATGTATTTGGTACCCGTGAGCCTTATAGACCTACTAGCTTTGTATTTTGGCAAATCTATGCAGGCTAAGCTTGTTGTCTTGCAGTCATTCCAGTTATAATGTCATATTTATCAGACACAGTAGGCTGAGGTGAGGCTACCATAGCACACAGCCAAATAAACTAGCTCAAGATGCATATCTGATCCACACAAATAAAATATTTATTTATTTTCTGAGAAACATTTACATATTCAATGCTAATGATGATTCACAATGGACAAGTAAGCAGTCTGGAAAAAACAACTGTGTGTTTCTTGCTAATTTGATCAGTCATAATCATTTTTTTGAAGCTCAGTGATTGGACAGATCTCAGGATTGGCGAAAGGCACAAATCATTAATAAAAGAACAAAGAGTGGTTTTCACCTCAGGGACCGGTGGCCTGGACTCTCCCGTCATTAGACAGAGAAGTAAAAATATACATCTGAATTAATGCTTTTTCTAATTTCAATTTCAATTGTGAGGACAACACACATTTCAAATGGGTCATATTTGCATTTCTGAGAGTCAGATTGCCCGTGCTAAAGGACCGTGGAGTATGCTCAGGAGCTCTGGATGTGACGTGTGGGGTCTGATTCAGACAGAGCATTAATTGGGACTGGAATTTTGATTCAAACCTGAATGTAGCCTGAGCAACAGCACTAGGTTTTAAGTCCAAACCTGACCATAGCCCAACTAAATTCTATCTGAATTTGACTGTGGCTAAATACTATCAATACTCAGTTGTAACCCAACAAAACCCAACAGGCCTGATTGTAATGTGACAAATTTCCATCTGAAGCTCATTGTAGACTGATAAAATTTAAGCATCATTTGAGCCTAAATTTTGATTCATACCTGAATTTAGTCAGACTATCTGACCAGACTCAAATCATAGCAAAAAGCGCCAAACCTGTCTGTAGCCCAATAAAATTCTGTCCGGACCCGACCGTAACTCAGCGTAATTCTGTCGAAACCCAGACGTAAGTCAACAAAACTATGTCTGAACCCAACCATAACCCAACAAAATTCTGTCCAAACCCAGCTGTATGGCAATAATATTTCTGTCTGGATCCAACTGTAACCCAACAAAATTCTGTCCTTGACTTTTACCTAATAAGGCCCTGTCTGGACTCAACAGAACCCAGCAAAATTCTGCCCAAATTTACCCATAATCCAACACAATTTTGTCTGAACCCAACCGTAACCCAACAAAATTACGCTTGAACTCAACCATAACCCAACCAGATTCTGTTCAAACCCAACCATAACCCACCAAGATTCCACTTGAACTCAACCATAACCCAACCAGATTCTGTCCAAACCCAACCATAACCCACCAAGATTCCACTTGAACTCAACCATAACCCAACAAAATTCTGTCCAAACCCAACCATAACCCAACAAAATTCTGTGCGAATCCAACCGTAACCCAACAAAATTATGCTTGAACTCAACCATAACCCAACGAAATTCTGTCCAAATCCAACCATAACCCAACAAAATTCCTCTTAAACTTAACCATAACCCAACCAGATTCTGTCCAAACCCAGCCATAACCCAACAAGATTCTGTCCGAATCTAACCGTAACCCAACAAAATCCCACTTGAACTCAACCATAACCCAACCAGATTCTGTCCAAAGCCAACCTGAATGCTGCCCAAAAAAATCTGCCCCAACTCAACTACAGTGCAATTAAATTTATTTGAACCCAAATATTTGAACTGTTTAAGCCTGACAAAATTCTATCCAAACCTGACTGTAGCCTAATAAAATTTTATCCGAACTTATCTGTCGTCTGACAAAATTCTGTCCAAAACCCAACTTTAAGCTGGCTTCAAACCGCCATGGCCTCAGATCTCTTTTTTATGCTAAGTATGACATTCAGAGTGCAAACAGTGTATAAAATGTTTTGTCAGGTATTAACAATAAACTATACCCTGTGTCCTTTTCCAGTGTGAACACAGTATTTCCACCAAGAGTGGCTAGTACACTACAGAAGCACTTGATTTGAAACTCAGCCTGTGTGAGAGAGTGGAGGCTTGAGCCTGAATAGCAGCTAAAGAGAGCAGTAGAGAGTCGGAGGAGTGTGAGCTAATGACAAACCTGGAACTCCACAGGTCACAGCCATAATACACGGCACATTGATTTGATGTCACGCTGCTCCGTTTTCAAGCTTCTGTAGCATGCAGTCTGTCTCAGTGCTTTATCACCAGCCTGTTCAGCTTGTTGGACTGCTAAGTTAAACCTCTCTCTATAACGGAGCTGTAATACATCGCTCCACCTGCCTGTCAGAGAAAGGGCATAGGCAGGGACCCCGGCTGGAGACAGGTGATCATTTCATCACTAGATGAAAGCAGTGTGACAGTTAATCGTTGAGTGAAGAGAACAGGCCCACTAACCTAGAGAGACAGAGACAGAGACAGAGAGAGAGGGAAAGAGCTTCATCAGATGGAAATATTCAACATCTGAATATCTCCATCTGATGAAGGATCGGGCTTGAGTGCCGATTTGAATTTGACTGCGAGTTCAAAATGACTGCAATCGCTTCCTCTACATTAAATACAGCTAGGAATGTCCCCAGGGGTGCACATTGGATCTGATAAGTTGGGGGTGGGGGGGCAATATTGAAAGGCTACATTATACATACAATACTAGATAAATGCTGCGGATTTTGTATGTAAAACGTAATAAACAAAGTATGCTGAGCTACCATGTACACTAGTTTAAATGTTCACTACTAAAAACACCCAATTTTTCCTTCTTTTTTACAGTTCATTAAGATCATTATTTTTAAACTGTTGGATTTTTTTGCCAATGAAATTTTGGCAAAGGGGTGAGCCTAGACCCATCTTTGCTCATAAAGGGTAAGGCCTTTCCTGGATGATGCTTTTATATCCAAGCAAGATTGTATCACCAAGCAAGATTTGAACAATTCACAATGCTCCTCGTCTCGCTTATGCCTCAACTTTTTGGATCAATTTAAAGTATGAGGAAACTAGGAGGCATGGCCATGCAAAGCGGCTGTGATATTACTGTTGTTGGTGGTGTTGATGTTATTAGTATATTTCTGTTGTTTGGAGTAATTGTGACTAAGGATGGTGAGTTTACAGTGTGTTGAAGTGTCCACCCTCCACGTATGTCGTGCCTTCCAGTGTTATCTTCCCCCTTGGTTTCGTGTTGAGTCAGCGCTAGGCTGGGCATTTCTTGCTCTCTTCCATGTCTTCTTGTATATCTAAAGTTATATTATATTTCTTATCTTTATGCCTTTATGCTGTTTTTGTTGAATTACAGTTCAAAACAGATTCATAAATCACTGCTTTCAGTTTTTTCTTTGCATTTTATCTACAGTCCCAACTTTTTTGGAAATGGAAAATTATTTTTAGAATGCTATTAGAAATCTTACTATGCTCTTTGTCAGATTTATACCTATTTTTTGTGTGTGTGTCGTTCAGTTTGTCTGTACTTATCATCTATTTTACCTAAAATCATTGTACCCCACACATATTTAGACATCTGTTGGACATTTCAGTTTAATTTTCATTAAAATATCTTGGAACTTACCATCATGTTACCCAATAAACTGATCTAGTACTTTGGTGTACCTTATCTAGTTCATGCCTAGAACTTGGGACTGTAAAAGAAAGCATTACCAGACTAACAATGTTATTAACAGGAATTGTGGATGCTTTGTAGCATAGATGGATAACAACCACTTCATGTTAATACAAAGTAAAAGTAGTAAGGTTAGCTGTTAGGCTACCTCTTTTCTAGGCACTGATGCACTGACGTTGTTGGCATAGTTCACTGATTGTTGTGTGATAAATAATACAAGTTATGTACTTGTTTTCAATAATTCCTCTAAAAGTATCTTGTGTAATTTCAGTGGGAAAAACACGCCCAACGATTCATTGGTCAGGCTACTGCTCATACTCAGTAATGTATCTAGGACTTTCACAATACCTAGAGAGATGTTCCTTTTCTCTCAATTCATCCATCCCATTGTAAATCAAAACCTGATCGATGGATTCCAGTATGTTAGTGGTCAGGCCTCTAAGCAACACTATGTAGGATTTGGGGATTTGAAGACCTCTCTGGTGGAAATATGTAATTTCATGCAACATGCGGAAGAACCCTTTGCGAAGTTGGTTGTGTTTTGGACCACCACAAAGAGAAGAGTCTGCCTTTTGCGAGTACGTTGAAAGAATTTTTTGAAGAGAACTCAAAACCAGTCAAAACTTGATGATTTGCATGTCTTCCAAGGATGTCAGTGAATGATCTACTATTGTAATCATATCTTCATCAGTATAACATTAATTTTGTATTTGAGACCAAAACATCAAGCCAAACCTTCTTTTTTGAGGCTATACATGTAACATTAATATGTTAAGATGTTTGACATGGTCTAAAAAAATCCTGCCAAATCTGTCCCAGTACCTCTGATGTTTAAATGATTATTTCAGGCTTTTTGGGGTGACGCGCAGTGGTGCACACAGACCATGTTTTAGTGGGTTCCTTTTTTTGCATACTTAGTAATGCTGCTTCTTTCAATTTCAACTAAAATATCTCTCAATTTCAACTAAAAAACAGCTCTGCTTTAACTCCAGTGGAAGAAAAAGCTTCCGTAAAGCTGTATGTACCAAGGTACTACGGAGTGAAACAAAACCTTGGAGAATGTTTCCACACAAAATCCAAGTATGAAGTAAGAGTAGTGGTTACAGAGTTTAAATACAACAAGCATGATGATGCTATTCAATCAAATAGAAGTAAAAGTTACCCACATGTGTGTTTTTATTTCAGAGAATTCATTAGGCCTCTGAAGGCACAGAAGACCTTGAGGGCTCCCCATTGTTTTACATCAATGCTATAGTGAGTGTAAGAAGGTTTAACCGAATAGGGCTCTGCAGTGACTTTAAAGTGCTTTATGAAGCAGGGCTGACTTTGCTTTTGAGGTTACCATGACGAATCACAGACGGAAAGCCTGGACTTTGTTTCTTCCTTTTATTTATTTCATTATTTAATCATAATAATGGTAATATTTTTGCCATCCTTTTCCCTATCTTCTTAATAAATGTGGAAAAGTTGAACTTCTTTGTGTGTGTGTGTGTGTGCGCATGTGTGTGTCTGTGTGTCTGTGTTTTTAATCCTTCTGACCATTAATTGGCCACTCTTTGCTGCTGAGAGATTTCAGGAACAGTAGTTTTTTTTTGTTTTGTTTTTTTTGGGTAGGGGGTGGTCATTGGAGATGAGGGTGACGTGGGGACCTCCCAAGCGTGAAAAGTTGCACTGATATTTAAGAACCTGCCTTTGAGCAATTAGAGCTCCAAACAAGCCAGGGTCATTAAGTCCGGTGGCTGAGGCCGTCCCTGTCCGTCTGGTCGCGGCTGGCCCTGCCTCCCTGTGGTGGAAAGGTAACGACACACACCTATTATCCAGTGTGTGGTTCTGATTAGTCCTGCTGGATGTGCCAACGGCGGATTTGGACTTAAGATGGTGCCAGCGGTAGTTAGGGGGATTGTGGGTAATGAGGAGCAATCTAGTCTCAAAAAAAAAAAAAACGAAAAGGCTGAGGTGTCCGATGTGATTCATGACAGAGGATGATTGGAGAAGGGTGTGTGGAGCATTAGAACAGGAATGAAAGGAGATATGAAAATGAGGGGCTTTCATGTGGAGGGGCTGAGTGACATGCTGAAGTGTCTGCTGGGGCTGTGTGTGTGGGGTGGTGTCAGAAAGGTACCTGGATTAGTGTTATTGATTCCAGATATCTATCTCTGTCTCTCTCTCTCTCTCTCTCTCTCTCTCTCTCTCTCTCTCTGTCTCTCTCTCTGTCTCTCTCTCTCTCCCTTTCTCTCTCTCTCTCTTAAACAAATGCCATATGGGAAGCAGTCAATATCTGGCTTGGAGTACTTGCGTTCATTTTATGTGGGTGTGTGTGTTCCTCTGTTTGAAAACCTAAAGAAAAAATTGTGTGCATATATTTATGTAATACATAGAGTGATTGACAGACAGACGACAGACATAACACAACTGCCGACCATAACTTACCTTTTTATATACACTATATGGCCAGAAGTTAGTGGACACCTGACCAGCACACCTAAATGAGCTTGTTGGACATCCCATTAGAAAGCCCTGAGTATTATTATGGCATTGCTTTTGTGACTTTAAACACCTCCACTCATTTGGGAAACTTTCCACAAGATTTTGAAATGTGTCTGTGAGAATTTATGCCCATTCATCAAAAGAGCATTTGTGAGGTCAGGCACTGATGTTGGAGAAGGCCTGGCTCACAATGATTCCGATACATCCCAAAGGTGTTCAGTAGGGTTGAGGTCAGGGTTCTGTGCAGACCACTGGAGTTCCTCCACAACAAACTCTTCAAAAACATCTCAATGGAGCTCACTTTGTGCACAGGGGCTCAGTCATGCTGGAACAGAGAAGGACCTTCCTCAGACTGTTGCAACAACATTGGAAGCAAATAATTGTCTAAACTGTCTTTGTGTGCTGTAACATTAACATATGAAAATGGTTCCATACAGAGCTATGAGCACTTAAAGAACCCTTGAAGTTAAAGCATTCTTTGCATTGTGAAAGCATTCTTCAGACTAATGGGGAATGTGCTGTAGATTGTTTTATATAAAACCTTTTTCAAAAAGGTTCTATATGGCACCAAAAAGGGTTTTTCAATTATAACAAGCCTGACAATGTAACAATAGCTGAACCCTTTTTGGTGCTGTATAGAACCCTTTCACAATGCAAAGAACCCTTTAATCATGCAAAGGGTTCTTTGAGTGTTTATGGTTCTATATAGAACCATTTTCTTTAGTGAAGAAACCTTGAAGAACCAGCATTTTTAGGTGTGTACGATAAGGCTAATTTCTGTTAGCGACTCTATTGGCACCTAGTAGTATGTTAGTGCTGAGCTAATGGTGGTGCACATACGTTTTATTAATTTTTTTTGGCTATTTTAAATTAAACACAGACATTTAAAGCTCACAAAACAGGATTTACATGCTTTATTTGAAGTTTGAAACAGATGTAACATATTTGACCTTGTGTGTAGTTTTGCGGTGACTCAGTAAAAAGCCCTGATATAGAGTTAATGCTGCTGTTTTCTGACACCTTGTTAGACTATAGGTAACATATCAAGGCCTCCCAGAAGGTCTAGAGTAATATTGGTCTCACCCACTGAAACTTAAAATGTGATTAATAACCAGGTATCTTGAAAATGAACTTAATGGCTGGAAATTGCATGAATGAATAGTGGTCTCTGACTTTTGCACAGCATTGTAGAAACAGTTTAAATTTGTTAGGAACACCAAAAAAGTGTGTGTGTGTGTGTGTGTGTGTGTGTCTGTCTGTCTTCAGGGTTTGAGTGCAACGACAAATATGTCCTTGAGTGATAGTCAGATGTTACCAATGTGCTATCACTCTGTTAGCACTAGCGGAGTCTTCAAAGGGCTTCGTTTAGCTTCAACGGCCCCTGTGTGATTATTTTGGTTGTTTAATGTTATTGAGCTAAAATGAGACTTTTTTCCATTAAAGTTTTTCCAAGAGGGCTGATTTAAACCCACAGCTCCATAAACATCAATGCGTATGAGTTATTTTATGAAATAATTAGGAACTTCTACAGGGTTTGCTCATGGAAAGGAGACAAAAATGCCCCACTGTTCTTAATATGAGTTTCAAAATAAAGCCAGCTCAAAATGCTGATCTGGGATCAGGTCACTTTTAATCTGAACTGATCTGGAGTTATGCAACTAACTGCCAACACTGATTGTGAAACAGCACTGTGAGTTCTGTTATGAATATAGCCACAAATATTTCATTTGATGTGGTACAAAATGCAGTTTTAAGTAAACAAGTCCACAACAATAAATGTATTGAGTGGAAGAGTTTGCAGATGTTCTCCTGAAACAGTGGAAAGTATACTGACCTTAATAAGAAGTATCTTGGAAATACTTCCTCAGCAAACATTTCATCCCAGACATGAAAAAACCTCAGAATTATTTCATTTTTATTTTTTACTTTTTTACAGCACCTCAAAACTAGCTAGCTGCACTTTACAAGCAACCCCGTCACCTTTTCTCCAATTAAATTAACATTCTGTATGCCTGAGGTTCTCTTAGCAACACACACACACACACATCATCTAAACCGCTTATCCTTCTGGGTCGCGGTGGGGTGCTGGAGCCTATCCCAGCTGTCATTGGGCAGAAGGCAGGATACACCCTGGATGGGTCGCCAGTCCATCGCAGGGCAGACAGACAGATAGACAGACATACACATTCACACACACATACACACCTAGGGGCAATTTAGCCAAAAGTCCAATCGGTCTGACTGCATGTCTTCGGACTGTGGGAGGAAACCGGAGTACCCGGAGGAAACCCACGCAGACAAGGGGAGAACATGCAAACTCCACACAAAAATGACCCTGGTCACCCGGCCGGCAATTGAACCCAGGCCATTCTCGCTGTGAGGTGACAGCTCTACCCACTGCGCCACCTTGCCGCCATCTCTTAGCAACAGATTTAAAAAAAAAAATCATACATTATGACTGACATCTAGAACATGGTGTGTAACTTGGCACTGTACTGGCACATTTTTGTTCCTTAAACTACAAATACAAAAAAGTATGAAGCTGTCACTGGGGCAGGACCCCTCTCGTTACTGGGGTGGTACCTTCAAGGGTACATCTCAGTACCTTTAGTCAGGGAACATAATTGTACCATAATCCACTGAAATTATATTTTCTAAGTTGTTCTGACTCCACACACCCCGTCTCGTCTCCAGGCTTTTTATTTTATTGTTCTGTTTTAACTCTTTAGGTTATGAAAAGGTACAAATATGTAATTTTCACCTGGTAAAACTTATTTAAGGTTCACAACTGGACCTTAAAACCACTGTTGTACCTTTGAGGGCACATTTACATTGTTTGAAGCTTGATAAACGAGAAATGTACCTGCACAGAACCTTTATTTCTAACAGTGTAATGTAAATGTAAATGGTCCTTGAGCTCCAACTGTGTATCTTAAATAACTTTAAAGGTACACTGTGTTCACTCTTCGAGGGCAAAGGTGCATAATTAACTTAAATTTTGTAAAATTCAATACGGTCAATTCAAGACAGGGTGTATGGACTCAATGCAACTTATAATAATTATAATAATAATAGTAGTAATTGTAGCAGATAATGGTAAAATTATGTTCCCTAGGGTGCACCGACAAGAAGTTACACTAATATTCCTGCCTTTTTCTGAGAGTGTAAAAGTTATGACACTTGGTGCAGCCACTTCTTAAAGGTCTGTATTAATAGAACATCCAAATCAATATTAACTAGTAAGTGGTGTACTTGCAAATGATGCACTCTTTGTCCCCTTCTTGCTCTCTCTCTCTCTCTCTCTCTCTCTCCTTTACTCTCCTCTCTCTATATTTGTCTCTCTTTCTCTATCTCTCTTTTACTCTTCTCTCTTTATCTGTCTGTCTTTCTCTCTTCCTCTCTGTCTTTCTCTTTCTCTGTCCCTCTTTCTTTCACTGTTCTTTGTTTCTCTCCTTCTACCCTGTTTCTCTCTCTCCCTCTCTCCCTCCCTCCCTCTCTCTCTCTCTCTCTCTCTCTCTCTCTCTCTCCTTTACTTTCTTCTCTCTCTCTTTACCTCTGTTTTTCTCTTCTTTAAGTCCACAGAGGCCATGAGCTGTTGCTATAATTTTCTGAATTGTTATCTTGAGATAACAAGTTAATTATGTTCTGATCTCGAGTTAACAGAAAAAATAACTTGTTATTTCAAGATAACAATTTTATCTTTATACAACAAGATAATTAACCCATTATTTCAAGACAACAACTTTGTTATCTTGAGATAACAAGACAACAACTCTATTTCAAGATAACAACTTTGTTATCTTGAGTTAACAAGACAATTATCTAATTATTTCGAGATTTCTTGAGAGATATTCTTTTTGAGATATCTTGAGATAATAAGTTAATTCTCTTATTACCTCGAGATAACAACTTTTGTTATATTAAGATAACAAGATAATTAACTCATTATCTCAAGATAACAATCCAGAAAGTTCTAACTACCTCATGGCATCTCTGGATGTCCGTACCTCTCTGTCTCTTTCTTTTTCTTACACTGTTTCTCTCTCTCTTCTTTCTGCCTGTCTTTCACTCCGCCTCTCTCTTTGTCTCTCTCTCCTATGTCTCCTTCTTTCTCTCAGTCTTTCTCTCGCTGTATCCTTTTTTCCCTCTCTCTTCCTGTCTGTCTCTCTCTCTCTCCCTCTTGCACTCTTTCTTCTTCTCTTCCTCTCTCTATCTTTTACTATCCTGTCTCTCTCCTTCTCCCTCCCTCTTTCACTCTCTCTCTCTCTCTCTCTATGTATCCTCTGTTCTTTTCTCTCTTTTCGTCTCTACATGTTTTTCTGTTTTCTGTCTCTTTCTTTCTCTTACACACTCTCTCTATCTCTCTCACTCTCTGAGAAGAAAGAGGAGACAGAGAATGAGGAGAGAGACAGAAAGAGAAAAAAAAGAAAGAGAGAGACACTTAACATGCCGTCAGATCTTGATTCCAGCTCATATTCCTTTCGAGTGAACATGCAGTGATGGGTTCATATATAAGACACATGCGCCATATTAACTCCGGACTCTGTCTGAAATGGATCTTTTCATAGACCATTTAATACAGCTTTCCTCAACTAATGTCCATCTTTTTTTGGTGGGGGGTGCTTATGACTTTCTGAACCAGGCATCAAGAAACTTCACTTACACGAAGAGTCAATACATCGGCCATCAGTTTTCATTATTAAGACCGAAACGCTGGAGCTGTTGTGCCGGAGCTCTCGGGTACATAGCTGTGGTTAGCTAATGCAGTAATGAAGCGGCCCGCTCCATAACTCACCATGAACTTTTGTCAATAGAGCGGAATGTAAATAAGAAAGAACAATGAAACGTCATTTACATTAATCATATTACTGCCCCAGCTGGAGTTAAAGGGGGGTGATGTATTAAAAATGGGCAAATCAGGGAGCCTAGGCCCATCATCAATCCATAAATGAAATATGTAATTTAATATAAAGCGTTGTAATGTGGATATATCAAACCGTGCACCGATGAGACTTCGGAGGCGTTTTAATATGTTTGTGATGTTATTTATTAGGAAAAATGAACCTCCATAAAGTGATTGGAATCAGAAGAGAAAGAGAGAGAGAGAGAAAGCGAGAGAGCGGTGTTAGAGTTGAAGAGGGGCCGGCCACGTCTTATCAAGGGTGCCCTCGTCACAACAGCGCCACTAAGGACACCAGATGAGCTCTCAGAGCTGATTGCTGAGCGTCTTCAGGGCACAAGAGACAAATATCATGAATAAAAAAAGGCTCCACTCCAAGTAAACAAATGACCTTGATCGATATTAAAACAGATAGGCCCCTATACAGCCGGATGGCCGCGTCCTATAATGTCTGCTACGCCATATCCTGTCCATTACAAACACTTTTAGCATTCCTCATTCAGATTAAGATGTGTTTGCGGCTTCTCATATTGCTGGTTTCCCAGGAAAAAAAAAGCAACAGAGGTAATTACCGGCATGTTTTTGTAGAGTTATTCCATAAATCCCTCTGTCTTTATTGACTTTAACCGGATTGCGTGTCTTGTAAATTCAGTCCACGGCCCCTTGAATTATGAGCCTAAGATCCAGCATAAAAGCGGAATTAATGTATTTGTTATATCGCAATGTGAAAACGCAGAGGCACTATAATTTTGCATTTATTCAGCCCAACATGTCCCTGGAACGCTGCTGGGAAACGTTCTGGCAAAGAGCCTCTTGATTACCCAGTTTACAATGTAGCCATCGACTCGAGAGCTCTCGCCGCCTTTATTTACAGCATATTTGTCCATTTTATTTTAATTCAGGCCCTCGTTTTGTGCTGGGAATATCTAATAATCAATTAGGGGTCCGGCTCGAAATTTCCATCAGACGCCAGTGTGAATTTCACTTCTGTCTGTATTTGTTTATTCATTTGTTTATCTTTTTATCCATTTACTTATTTATTTATCTATTTACAATTTAACAAATTACAACAACAACAACAACAACATCCACCAGAGAGCACGAGCGCTGAAAGTTTAAAACACGTACAGTAGACTGGAAAATATTTACATTGAAGCCGGCCAGAAGTCTCTCCAGCCCGATGTAGGTTAGTGCCGCAAAGTTAATATGCAAATGGCCTTATCTGCAGGGACCCACAAACAGAAAATCATCCTGATTGATTTAATAAACTGCTTTTATCTTTCAAATTGTTAATTAGGCGAGATGGGCTGCGCTTTGAATGCTGCCTTTCTGTGGCACTTAACAAGAGTATAATACGCAGAGAAAGTCATTTTTTGTGTTTAATTATTTATTTATTTATTTATTCATTCTTGGTCCATGTCTCTTTTTTGTCTGCTCCCATTGCTTCCTGTTTCCTCTTCTCTCTCTCAGTCACAAAGCTGTTTTAATGACTTTTAAATGGGGGACGGGTTAAAGGAATGGTTTGTGAAATGTTCACAATTTCTCCCTCATCTCAGCTGTACCTGATCAGCCAAGACGAGTTCGGTGTTTGAAAGTGGCTTGGTTAGTTTTGCTTCAGAGCTATGAGGCTTGTGTAGCTAACAGGTGTGTATTGGAACATCACTGTCTGTTTAGTGCTCCACATATCTAAGCTAACACTGATTCTCATGAATATTTTTGTCCATTCTATAAATGAAAAATAGACAATTGACACTCATAAAAGGCATTTCATGTTTTATTTGAACTATGTGAATATGAACAGACATTAATATATATTTTACCTGGCATGGAGTTGCCACTCTTTTACATTTCTAAAAAAATGGACTGAAACCTGCTCAGGCTAGCGCTTATGGTCATTGACATATCTCAGACTTTCAGAAGGTCTAGACTGACCTGTATTTCCTTGCGAAATTGGTCACAATCAAAAAATGACTGGTTGATTCCACTGTCAGTCCATGTGGTTGATCTGAAGCATTAGGCCTCAGCAAAAATACGTTTTGTTGGTTTTGTAAATTAAAATAAATTAACACATTTTCCACATGGAACAACCCTATTTATGACATTTATCTGCAGATTTCAGTTTCAATTAGCACTTTTTTAAAAGTTTGACGTATGTGAAAAAAACAAAAAAACAAAACAACTTAAAACATAAAATGTGCCACAAATTTTCTAATATGTTAAATTCATGTAAAAAAAAAATGTGTAATAAATGTTGATGGTGCAGATGTAGGTTTTTTGTATAGGATATCTGCTTGTTTCGCTTAGAAAAATATGTGAATAATATGTTTCTTTTATGAATTTTAGAGCAATTTGTATAGAAACATAGCTTTATTTTGGAGCTTAGTAATGCGGTGTTTAGGCCAGCCTACTTAGGAAAAATACTGACAGTGGAAAAATAAAATTCAAATTCAGTAACATCCCTAGTAGCTAATGAATAACGGGACCTTATATGTAAGCAATTAACATCGTGCAAAACTGCAAGCCTACATCATTCACATAGTTGCCTCAAACTGTGTTGAGTTGTTAAATAAACTCATATAGACTTGCTTATGTGGTTTCTGGCTATAATATATGCTGTTATCCAGTGGTAAACCATGGTTTGTAGAACTAGGCCTTCAATTTGAGCCATAAATATCAAAACTTGGTCAAAACATGAGGAAAAAACCCACCTCTACAATGATGCAAACTCATGCTAGCATCCTTATAGGATTCCAGTAGTCTTTTAGCGCTAAGCTAACTGCAAAAAAGCTTCTGAAAGACATTTCAAGTTAGTGACAGACATTTTATTCTATATTGTTTCTTTGAAGCAGTTTCAAAGTGATTCTTTCAGCAGTGAGCTCTTATATAGAGCTGCTGCTACTGTTTTTCATTTCTAACAATCCACTGATTAGGCTACCACTCGAATTCACAGTCAGTGACATGTCTATGACTTCCAATAGGCCTACAGTGACTTTTTTATTTTTTTGGAAAACAAAATGTGATTTATTTATTAGTCCTTGGAATTATGCTAATTGCTGATCTAATGTGTTTGGCCTTCTCTTAAGATCTTGAAATTCTAACCAATAGCAGAGCTTGCTTAGCAACCTAGACAACCAAGAGAAAGATGATTCATGATAGGCCAATATTCCGCTGTTGACAAATGTAACCCTTTTATATCCATCAAGAAATGGAAGCTTTAGCAAAAGTTCTGCCAGGAAGACTTTGACGCTACATCATTTATACATTGGTTCTGACCAATCATGGGCCTGCACCTGTCTTTAAAATGACTCAACTTATGTACCTATTCTGCTGCTTTCAGGTGCCTACAATTTGACGTTACCCTCCTTTCTCCCCATCACCACCAGTTGGGTCCCTATCAGGTTTTCTGAGGGGTTGGCTCTGCCCCTGCTGTCCCTATCCAGCAGGATCACCAAGGGTCTTGGACTGAGGACGGGGCCCATGCCAAAGACTTTTTAATTTCTACTGTATTGTCTTTCAACTTAAATTCCATCGAGGATATTTAAAAAAACTGTCCACTCTTGCTTCCTGAGTCTTTCTAGCAGAACTTAAAAAGGAAACATGATGAGTGCTCTAACACTTACAGGGTTTCAAAACAATCATTAAAAAAAAACATACTAAAAATTACAGTTCCCAAATAATTAGGGCTTCTTTGGTGGCTTAGAAGACCACAAGTGTTCTCCACTGTTTTACCTACAAAAATAGACTAGGCTTTTAGCTATGGTACGTACTTTTGTCCATTTTTGAAGACGCTTCTTCTGTTCTGGCCTCTGGAGTTTTTAGGACAGCAGTGTGTTTTTCGATGGCCAGATCTGCCATATTGGAGGTATTTTCCATGACGCAGGGTTTGCTGCATCCCCACTGAGTTAGGCGTGAGCAAAGATGCTGCTGGCGTTTTCAGTGAGCTAGCGCCACTTCAGACTGCCAGGGGCATGACGTATGTTGCTCAGGGGTTGGCGCAGGAGCGGCGTGGGTAGAGGCAGCCACCCAGAACCGTACCACACACTACAGTCCACCAGTCGGCCAAAAGTCAGGGCCAGAACGAGGCCAAAAATCAGGCCTGGGGCTTGGGCAGGTCAAACAGACGGATCAACACGTGGGAGGGAACCCTTTTAGAGTGGGGGGACGGATGACTAACCGGCCGCACCTCTTCAGATCGAAGCCTTCTTGTTTGCGCTTACTTTTCCCCTCCCTTTTTTTCTCTCCTTGTTTCATCTCCTTGAGTGTTGGGTTTGCGTGTATGTATGTGTGCCCGTGCCTGTTGGTAGCTACCGGTGTTATGAGTTTTGATCTCATCCACTTGGATACTTCTAGGGAATATTTTTCTCTCTCTTCCATCCCAGAGCAATCTGAATAATTTTTTCAACTGCATATTTTAATTCTCAATCTATCTTTGATGTCTTATTTGTGTGATTATTTCTCCTCGGTGAAAACAAACGAAGAGCACTCCCTGTCAGCCCTTGCTAGCGCTTTATGTACGGTTGGGACTTTTTTGAGGGATCAAAGAAAAATCCCATATGCATAAGTTCAAGCAAACATAAAACGAGGAAGGAGGGTAGAAAAAAAAAAAGTGAGCGCAGGAGAAAAAAAAAAGAGAGCAAAGACAGACAGAAAAGTAAACTTAAAACTGTGTTGGTCCATATTGCATCAAACTAGCTGCGAAAAATCTAATACTACCTTGGAGGCTAATGAGATGGAGACTGTTTTCGTTTTGCCAGGGAATCTTCAGCTTATCGCTAAAATGTGGAACGCGCACACCTTCTGTCAATCTAACCGCGTAAGAACAGTCATATCATTAAGGGGGATCTAACCTGTGCAATTAAACGGGTGAGAAGCAGGCAGGAAGGAAGTGGGGAGACAGTGAGTGTAGCACCTCTAATTATTGACTGGCCTCCGGTTTTGCTGCAAAAGGCTTCATTAGGACTTTTCTCCCGGTAATTTGTTGTGGTATGACATTCATCATATATTGTTGGTAACCTTTAATTCATCTATTGTTAGCACTTTTGTCTGCTGAAGTAAGGACTTGCAATTTTGTGATTGTGTGTGTGTGTGTGATTGTGTGTGTGTGTGTGTGTGTGATTGTGTGTG